>NC_142722.1:17047692-17364807 GCF_055471065.1 Atractosteus spatula | reverse complement strand
ACACCGCCCAACGCCCACACACCCCCAAGAACCCCCACACACCGCCCAACGCCCACACACCCCCCCGAACCCCCACACACGCCCTGAGAACCCCCACACACCGCCCAACGCCCACAAACCCCAGAGCCCCCAAAACCCCCACACACCGCCCAACGCCCACAAACCCCACAGCCCCCACACACCGCCCAACGCCCACAAACGCCGCAGAACCCCCACACACCGCCCAACGCCCACACACCCCCCAAAACCCCCAAACACCTCTCAACGACCACACACCCCACAGCAACCACACACCGCCCAACGCCCACACACCCCAAAGCACCCCCACACACCGCCCAACGCCCACAGCACCCAGAACCCCCACACACCGCCCAACGCCCACACACCCCCAGAACCCCCACACACCGCCCAACGCCCATACACCCCCCCTAAACCTCACACACCGCCCAGCGCCAACACACCCCCGAGAACCCCCACACACCGCCCAATGCCCACAAACCCCACAGCCCCCAAAACCCCCACACACCGCCCAACGCCCACAAACCCCACAGCCCCCAAAACCCCCACACACCGCCCAACGCCCACACACGCCCCAGAACCCCCACACACCGCCCAACGCCCACAAACTCCACAGCCCCAAAAACCCCCACACACCCCCCAAAACCCCCACACACCGCCCAACGCCCACACACCCCCAAGAACCCCCACACACCGCCCAACGCCCACACAACCCCGAGAACCCCCACACACCGCCCAACGCCCACAAACCCCACAGCCCCCAAAACCCCCACACACCGCCCAACACCCACAAACCCCACAGCCCCCAAAACCCCCAAGCACCGCCCAACGCCCACACACCCCCCAGAACCCCCACACACCACCCAACGCCCACACACCCCCAAGAACCCCCACACACCGCCCAACGCCCACACACCCCCCTGAACCCCCACACACCGCCCAACGCCCACACACCCCCGAGAACCCCCACACACCGCCCAACGCCCACAAACCCCACAGCCCCCAAAACCCCCACACACCGCCCAACGCCCACACACCCCCCAGAATCCCCACACACCGCCCAGCGCCCACAAACCCCCGAGAACCCCCACACACCACCCAACACCCACACATCCCCGAGAACCCCTACACACCGCCCAACGCCCACAAACCCCACAGCCCCCAAAACCCCCACACACCGCCCAATGCATACAAACCCCACACCCCCAAAACCCCCAGACACCCCCCAACGCCCACACACCCCCCAGAACCCCCACACACCACCCAACGCCCACAAACCCCCAAGAACCCCCACACACCGCCCAACGCCCACACACCCCCGAGAACCCCCACACACCGCCCAACACCCACACACCCCCAAGAACCCCCACACACCGCCCAGCGCCCACACACCCCCCAAAACCCCCACACACCGCCCAACGCCCACACCCCACAGCCCCCAAAACCCCCACACACCGCCCAGCGCCCACACACCCCCGAGAACCCCCACACACCGCCCAACGCCCACACCCCACAGCCCCCAAAACCCCCACACACCGCCCAACGCCCACAGCCCCCAGAACCCCCACAGACCGCCCAATGCCCACACACCCCCCAGAACCCCCACACACCGCCCAACGCCCAGAAACCCCACAGCCCCCAAAACCCCCACACACCGCCCAACGCCCACAAACCCCACAGCCCCCGAGAACCCCCACACACCTCCCAACGCCCACACACCCCCGAGAACCCCCACACACCGCCCACCGCCCACAAACCCCCAAGAACCCCCACACACCGCCCAGCGCCCACACACCCCCCAGAAACCCCACACACCGCCCAGCGCCCACACACCCCCGAGAAACCCCACACACCGCCCAACGCCCACACCCCACAGACCCCTAAACCCCCACACACCGCCCAACGCCCACACACCCCCGAGAACCCCCACACACCGCCCAACGCCCACACACCCCCCAGAACCCCCACACACCCCCGAGAACCCCCACACACCCCCCGGCGCCCACACACCCCCGAAAACCCCCACACACCGCCCAGCGCCCACAATCCCCACAGCCCCCAAAACCCCCACACACCGCCCAACGCCCACACACCCCCGAGAACCCCCACACACCCCCCAACGCCCACACACCCCCCAAAACCCCCACACACCGCCCAACGCCCACACACCCCCGAGAACCCCCACACACCGCCCAACGCCCACACACCCCCCAGAATCCCCACACACCGCCCAGCGCCCACACACCCCCGAGAACCCCCACACACCGCCCAACGCCCACACCCCGCAGCCCCCTAAACCCCCACACACCGCCCAACGCCCACAAACCCCACAGCCCCCAAAACCCCCACACACCGCCCAACGCCCACAAACCCCACAGCCCCCAAAACCCCCACACACCGCCCAACGCCCACAAACCCCACAGCCCCCGAGAACCCCCACACACCTCCCAACGCCCACACACCCCCGAGAACACCCACACACCGCCCACCGCCCACAAACCCCCAAGAACCCCCACACACCGCCCAGCGCCCACACACCCCCCAGAAACCCCACACACCGCCCAGCGCCCACACACCCCCGAGAAACCCCACACACCGCCCAACGCCCACACCCCACAGACCCCTAAACCCCCACACACCGCCCAACGCCCACACACACCCGAGAACCCCCACACACCGCCCAACGCCCACACACCCCCCAGAACCCCCACACACCCCCGAGAACCCCCACACACCCCCCGGCGCCCACACACCCCCGAAAACCCCCACACACCGCCCAGCGCCCACAATCCCCACAGCCCCCAAAACCCCCACACACCGCCCAACGCCCACACACCCCCGAGAACCCCCACACACCCCCCAACGCCCACACACCCCCCAAAACCCCCACACACCGCCCAACGCCCACACACCCCCGAGAACCCCCACACACCGCCCAGCGCCCACACACCCCCGAGAACCCCCACACACCGCCCAACGCCCACACCCCGCAGCCCCCTAAACCCCCACACACCGCCCAACGCCCACAAACCCCACAGCCCCTAAAACCCCCACACACCGCCCAACGCCCACAAACCCCACAGCCCCCAAAACCCCAACACACCGCCCAACGCATACAAACCCCACACCCCCAAAACCCCCACACACCGCCCAACGCCCACACCCCCCCCAAAACCCCAATACACCGCCCAACGCCCACACCCCACAGCCCCCAAAATCCCCACACACCGCCCAACGCCCACACACCCCCCCGAACCCACACACACCGCCCAACGCCCACACACCCCCCAGAACCCCCACACACCACCCAACGCCCACACACCCCCAAGAACCCCCACACACCGCCCAACGCCCACACACCCCACTGAAACCCCACACACCGCCCAACGCCCACACACCCCCGAGAACCCCCACACACCGCCCAACGACAACACACCCCCGAGAACCCCCACACACCGCCCAACGCCCACAAACCCCACAGCCCCCAAAACCCCCACACACTGCCCAACGCCCACACACCCCCCAGAACCCCCACACACCGCCCAACGCCCACACAACCCCCAGAACCCCCATACACCGCCCAGCGCCCACACACCCCCCAGAACCCCCACACACCGCCCAACGCCCACACACCCCCCAGAACCCCCACACACCGCCCGGCGCCCACACACCCCCGAGAACCCCCACACACCGCCCGGCGCCCACGCACCCCCGAGAACCCCCACACACCGCCCAACGCCCACAAACCCCACAGCCCCCAAAACCCCCACACACCGCCCAACGCCCACACCCCACAGCCCCCAAAACCCCCACACACCGCCCAACGCCCACAGCTCCCAGAACCCCCACAGACCGCCCAATGCCCACACACCCCCCAGAACCCCCACACACCGCCCAATGCCCACAAACCCCACAGCCCCCAAAACCCCCACACACCGCCCAACGCCCACAAACCCCACAGCCCCCGAGAACCCCCACACACCTCCCAACGCCCACACACCCCCGAGAACCCCCACACACCGCCCAACGCCCACAAACCCCCAAGAACCCCCACACACCGCCCAGCGACCACACACCCCCGAGAAACCCCACACACCGCCCAATGCCCACACCCCACAGCCCCCTACACCCCCACACACCGCCCAACGCTCACACACCCCCGAGAACCCCCACACACCGCCCAACGCCCACACACCCCCCAGAATCCCCACACACCGCCCAGCACCCACACACCCCCGAGAACCCCCACACACCGCCCAACGCCCACACCCCGCAGCCCCCTAAACCCCCACACACCGCCCAACGCCCACAAACCCCACAGCCCCCAAAACCCCCACACACCTCCCAACGCCCACAAACCACACAGCCCCCAAAACCCCAACACACCGCCCAACGCATACAAACCCCACACCCCCAAAACCCCCACACACCGCCCAACGCCCACACACCCCCAAAACCCCAATACACCGCCCAACGCCCACACCCCACAGCCCCCAAAATCCCCACACACCGCCCAACGCCCACACACCCCCCCGAACCCACACACACCGCCCAACGCCCACACACCCCCCAGAACCCCCACACACCACCCAACGCCCACACACCCCCAAGAACCCCCACACACCGCCCAACGTCCACACACCCCCCTGAACCCCCACACACCGCCCAACGCCCACACACCCCCGAGAACCCCCACACACCGCCCAACGCCCACAAACCCCACAGCCCCCAAAACCCCCACACACCGCCCAACGCCCACAAACCCCCCAGAACCCCCACACACCGCCCAACGCCCACACAACCCCCAGAACCCCCATACACCGCCCAGCGCCCACACACCCCCCAGAACCCCCACACACCGCCCAACGCCCACACACCCCCCAGAACCCCCACACACCGCCCGGCGCCCACACACCCCCGAGAACCCCCACACACCGCCCGGCGCCCACACACCCCCCAGAACCCCCACACACCGCCCAACGCCCACAAACCCCACAGCCCCCAAAACCCCCACACACCGCCCAACGCCCACAAACCCCACAGCCCCCGAGAACCCCCACACACCTCCCAACGCCCACACACCCCCGAGAACCCCCACACACCGCCCAACGCCCACAAACCCCCAAGAACCCCCACACACCGCCCAGCGCCCACACACCCCCCAGAACCCCCACACACCGCCCAGCGCCCACACACCCCCGAGAAACCCCACACACCGCCCAATGCCCACACCCCACAGCCCCCTAAACCCCCACACACCGCCCAACGCCCACACACCCCCGAGAACCCCCACACACCGCCCGGCGCCCACACACCCCCGAGAACCCCCACACACCGCCCAGCGCCCACAAACCCCACAGCCCCCAAAACCCCCACACACCGCCCAACGCCCACACACCCCCGAAAACCCCCACACACCGCCCAACGCCCACACACCCCCCAGAACCCCCACACACCGCCCAGAGCCCACACACCCCCGAGAACCCCCACACACCGCCCAACGCCCACACCCCGCAGCCCCCTAAACCCCCACACACCGCCCAACGCCCACAAACCCCACAGCCCCCAAAACCCCCACACACCGCCCAACGCCCACAAACCCCACAGCCCCCAAAACCCCAACACACCGCCCAACGCATACAAACCCCACACCCCCAAAACCCCCACACACCGCCCAACGCCCACACCCCCCCCAAAACCCCAATACACCGCCCAACGCCCACACCCCACAGCCCCCAAAATCCCCACACACCGCCCAACGCCCACACAGCCCCCCGAACCCACACACACCGCCCAACGCCCACACACCCCCCAGAACCCCCACACACCACCCAACGCCCACACACCCCCAAGAACCCCCACACACCGCCCAACGCCCACACACCCCCCTGAACCCCCACACACCGCCCAACGCCCACACACCCCCGAGAACCCCCACACACCGCCCAACGCCAACACACCCCCGAGAACCCCCACACACCGCCCAACGCCCACAAACCCCACAGCCCCCAAAACCCCCACACACCGCCCAACGCCCACACACCCCCCAGAACCCCCACACACCGCCCAACGCCCACACAACCCCCAGAACCCCCATACACCGCCCAGCGCCCACACACCCCCCAGAACCCCCACACACCGCCCAACGCCCACACACCTCCCAGAACCCCCACACACCGCCCGGCGCCCACACACCCCCGAGAACCCCCACACACCGCCCGGCGCCCACGCACCCCCGAGAACCCCCACACACCGCCCAACGCCCACAAACCCCACAGCCCCCAAAACCCCCACACACCGCCCAACGCCCACACCCCACAGCCCCCAAAACCCCCACACACCGCCCAACGCCCACAGCTCCCAGAACCCCCACAGACCGCCCAATGCCCACACACCCCCCAGAACCCCCACACACCGCCCAATGCCCACAAACCCCACAGCCCCCAAAACCCCCACACACCGCCCAACGCCCACAAACCCCACAGCCCCCGAGAACCCCCACACACCTCCCAACGCCCACACACCCCCGAGAACCCCCACACACCGCCCAACGCCCACAAACCCCCAAGAACCCCCACACACCGCCCAGCGACCACACACCCCCGAGAAACCCCACACACCGCCCAATGCCCACACCCCACAGCCCCCTACACCCCCACACACCGCCCAACGCTCACACACCCCCGAGAACCCCCACACACCGCCCAACGCCCACACACCCCCCAGAATCCCCACACACCGCCCAGCACCCACACACCCCCGAGAACCCCCACACACCGCCCAACGCCCACACCCCGCAGCCCCCTAAACCCCCACACACCGCCCAACGCCCACAAACCCCACAGCCCCCAAAACCCCCACACACCTCCCAACGCCCACAAACCACACAGCCCCCAAAACCCCAACACACCGCCCAACGCATACAAACCCCACACCCCCAAAACCCCCACACACCGCCCAACGCCCACACACCCCCAAAACCCCAATACACCGCCCAACGCCCACACCCCACAGCCCCCAAAATCCCCACACACCGCCCAACGCCCACACACCCCCCCGAACCCACACACACCGCCCAACGCCCACACACCCCCCAGAACCCCCACACACCACCCAACGCCCACACACCCCCAAGAACCCCCACACACCGCCCAACGTCCACACACCCCCCTGAACCCCCACACACCGCCCAACGCCCACACACCCCCGAGAACCCCCACACACCGCCCAACGCCCACAAACCCCACAGCCCCCAAAACCCCCACACACCGCCCAACGCCCACAAACCCCCCAGAACCCCCACACACCGCCCAACGCCCACACAACCCCCAGAACCCCCATACACCGCCCAGCGCCCACACACCCCCCAGAACCCCCACACACCGCCCAAC
Source organism: Atractosteus spatula (assembly GCF_055471065.1). Lineage (NCBI taxonomy): Eukaryota > Metazoa > Chordata > Actinopteri > Semionotiformes > Lepisosteidae > Atractosteus > Atractosteus spatula. Next base: position 17,357,398 of record NC_142722.1, on the reverse strand, counting down.
GCCCACACACCCCCCAGAACCCCCACACACCGCCCGGCGCCCACACACCCCCGAGAACCCCCACACACCGCCCGGCGCCCACACACCCCCGAGAACGCCCACACACCGCCCAACGCCCACAAACCCCACAACCCCCAAAACCCCCACACACCGCCCAACGCCCACACCCCACAGCCCCCAAAACCCCCACACACCGCCCAACGCCCACAGCCCCCAGAACCCCCACAGACCGCCCAATGCCCACACACCCCCCAGAACCCCCACACACCGCCCAACGCCCACAAACCCCACAGCCCCCAAAACCCCCACACACCGCCCTACGCCCACAAACCCCACAGCCCCCGAGAACCCCCACACACCTCCCAACGCCCACACACCCCCGAGAACCCCCACACACCGCCCAACGCCCACAAACCCCCAAGAACCCCCACACACCGCCCAGCGCCCACACACCCCCCAGAACCCCCACACACCGCCCAGCGCCCACACACCCCCGAGAAACCCCACACACCGCCCAATGCCCACACCCCACAGCCCCCTAAACCCCCACACACCGCCCAACGCCCACACACCCCCGAGAACCCCCACACACCGCCCGGCGCCCACACACCCCCGAGAACCCCCACACACCGCCCAGCGCCCACAAACCCCACAGCCCCCAAAACCCCCACACACCGCCCAACGCCCACACACCCCCGAGAACCCCCACACACCGCCCAACGCCCACACACCCCCCAGAACCCCCACACACCGCCCAGAGCCCACACACCCCCGAGAACCCCCACACACCACCCAACGCCCACAAACCCCACAGCCCCCAAAACCCCCACACACCGCCCAACGCCCACACACCCCCGAGAACCCCCACACACCGCCCAACGCCCACACACCCCCCAGAACCCCCACACACCGCCCAACGCACACAAACCCCACAGCCCCCAAAACCCCCACACACCGCCCAACGCCCACAAACCCCACAGCCCCCAAAACCCCCACACACCGCCCAACGCCCACACACCCCCCAGAACCCCCACACACCGCCCAACAACCACACAACCCCCAGAACCCCCATACACCGCCCAGCGCCCACACACCCCCCAGAACCCCCACACACCGCCCAACGCCCACACACCCCCCAGAACCCCCACACACCGCCCGGCGCCCACACACCCCCGAGAACCCCCACACACCGCCCGGCGCCCACACACCCCCGAGAACGCCCACACACCGCCCAACGCCCACAAACCCCACAACCCCCAAAACCCCCACACACCGCCCAACACCCACACCCCACAGCCCCCAAAACCCCCACACACCGCCCAACGCCCACAGCCCCCAGAACCCCCACAGACCGCCCAATGCCCACACACCCCCCAGAACCCCCACACACCGCCCAACGCCCACAAACCCCACAGCCCCCAAAACCCCCACACACCGCCCAACGCCCACAAACCCCACAGCCCCCGAGAACCCCCACACACCTCCCAACGCCCACACACCCCCGAGAACCCCCACACACCGCCCAACGCCCACAAACCCCCCAGAACCCCCACACACCGCCCAGCGCCCACACACCCCCGAGAAACCCCACACACCGCCCAATGCCCACACCCCACAGCCCCCTAAACCCCCACACACCGCCCAACGCCCACACACCCCCGAGAACCCCCACACACCGCCCAACGCCCACACACCCCCCAGAACCCCCACACACCGCCCGGCGCCCACACACCCCCGAGAACCCCCACACACCCCCCGGCGCCCACACACCCCCGAGAACCCCCACACACCGCCCAGCGCCAACAAACCCCACAGCCCCCAAAACCCCCACACACCGCCCAACGCCCACACACCCCCGAGAACCCCCACACACCTCCCAACGCCCACACACCCCCGAGAACCCCCACACACCGCCCAACGCCCACAAACCCCCAAGAACCCCCACACACCGCCCAGCGCCCACACACCCCCCAGAACCCCCACACACCGCCCAGCGCCCACACACCCCCGAGAAACCCCACACACCGCCCAATGCCCACACCCCACAGCCCCCTAAACCCCCACACACCGCCCAACGCCCACACACCCCCGAGAACCCCCACACACCGCCCGGCGCCCACACACCCCCGAGAACCCCCACACACCGCCCAGCGCCCACACACCCCCCAGAACCCCCACACACCGCCCAGCGCCCACACACCCCCGAGAAACCCCACACACCGCCCAATGCCCACACCCCACAGCCCCCTAAACCCCCACACACCGCCCAACGCCCACACACCCCCGAGAACCCCCACACACCGCCCGGCGCCCACACACCCCCGAGAACCCCCACACACCCCCCGGCGCCCACACACCCCCGAGAACCCCCACACACCGCCCAGCGCCCACAAACCCCACAGCCCCAAAAACCCCCACACACCGCCCAACGCCCACACACCCCCGAGAACCCCCACACACCGCCCAACGCCCACACACCCCCCAGAACCCCCACACACCGCCCAGAGCCCACACACCCCCGAGAACCCCCACACACCGCCCAACGCCCACAAACCCCACAGCCCCCAAAACGCCCACACACCGCCCAACGCCCACACACCCCCGAGAACCCCCACACACCGCCCAACGCCCACACACCCCCCAGAACCCCCACACACCGCCCAGCTTCCACACACCCCCGAGAACCCCCACACACCGCCCAACGCCCACAAACCCCACAGCCCCCAAAACCCCCACACACCGCCCAACGCCCACAAACCCCACAGCCCCCAAAACCCCCACACACCGCCCAACGCCCACACACCCCCCAGAACCCCCACACACCGCCCAACGCCCACACAACCCCCAGAACCCCCATACACCGCCCAGCGCCCACACACCCCCCAGAACCCCCACACACCGCCCAACGCCCACACACCCCCCAGAACCCCCACACACCGCCTGGCGCCCACACACCCCCGAGAACCCCCACACACCGCCCGGCGCCCACACACCCCCGAGAACGCCCACACACCGCCCAACGCCCACAAACCCCACAGCCCCCAAAACCCCCACACACCGCCCAACGCCCACACCCCACAGCCCCCAAAACCCCCATACACCGCCCAACGCCCACAGCCCCCAGAACCCCCACAGACCGCCCAATGCCCACACACCCCCCAGAACCCCCACACACCGCCCAACGCCCACAAACCCCACAGCCCCCAAAACCCCCACACACCGCCCAACGCCCACAAACCCCACAGCCCCCGAGAACCCCCACACACCTCCCAACGCCCACACACCCCCGAAAACCCCCACACACCGCCCAACGCCCACAAACCCCCCAGAACCCCCACACACCGCCCAGCGCCCACACACCCCCGAGAAACCCCACACACCGCCCAATGCCCACACCCCACAGCCCCCTAAACCCCCACACACCGCCCAACGCCCACACACCCCCGAGAACCCCCACACACCGCCCAACGCCCACACACCCCCCAGAACCCCCACACACCGCCCGGCGCCCACACACCCCCGAGAACCCCCACACACCCCCCGGCGCCCACACACCCCCGAGAACCCCCACACACCGCCCAGCGCCAACAAACCCCACAGCCCCCAAAACCCCCACACACCGCCCAACGCCCACACACCCCCGAGAACCCCCACACACCGCCCAACGCCCACACACCCCCCAGAACCCCCACACACCGCCCAGAGCCCACACACCCCCGAGAACCCCCACACACCGCCCAACGCCCACAAACCCCACAGCCCCCGAGAACCCCCACACACCGCCCAACGCCCACACACCCCCCAGAACCCCCACACACCGCCCAACGCCCACACACCCCCCAGAACCCCCACACACCGCCCAGCTTCCACACACGCCCGAGAACCCCCACACACCGCCCAACGCCCACATCCCGCAGCCCCCTAAACCCCCACACACCGCCCAACGCCCACAAACCCCACAGCCCCCAAAACCCCAACACACCGCCCAACGCATACAAACCCCACACCCCCAAAACCCCCACACACCACCCAACGCCCACACCCCCCCAAAACCCCAATACACCGCCCAACGCCCACACCCCACAGCCCCCAAAATCCCCACACACCGCCCAACGCCCACACAACCCCCCAACCCACACACAACGCCCAACGCCCGCACACCCCCCAGAACCCCCACACACCACCCAACGCCCACACACCCCCAAGAACCCCCACACACCGCCCAACGCCCACACACCCCCCTGAACCCCCACACACCGCCCAACGCCCACACACCCCCGAGAACCCCCACACACCGCCCAACGCCCACAAACCCCACAGCCCCCAAAACCCCCACACACCGCCCAACGCCCACACCCCACAGCCCCCAAAACCCCCATACACCGCCCAACGCCCACACACCCCCGAGAACCCCCACACACCGCCCAACGCCCACAAACCCCCCAGAACCCCCACACACCGCCCAGCGCCCACACACCCCCGAGAAACCCCACACACCGCCCAATGCCCACACCCCACAGCCCCCTAAACCCCCACACACCGCCCAACGCCCACACACCCCCGAGAACCCCCACACACCGCCCAACGCCCACACACCCCCCAGAACCCCCACACACCGCCCGGCGCCCACACACCCCCGAGAACCCCCACACACCCCCCGGCGCCCACACACCCCCGAGAACCCCCACACACCGCCCAGCGCCAACAAACCCCACAGCCCCCAAAACCCCCACACACCGCCCAACGCCCACACACCCCCGAGAACCCCCACACACCGCCCAACGCCCACACACCCCCCAGAACCCCCACACACCGCCCAGAGCCCACACACCCCCGAGAACCCCCACACACCGCCCAACGCCCACAAACCCCCGAGAACCCCCACACACCGCCCAACGCCCACACACCCCCCAGAACCCCCACACACCGCCCAGCTTCCACACACCCCCGCGAACCCCCACACACCGCCCAACGCCCACATCCCGCAGCCCCCTAAACCCCCACACACCGCCCAACGCCCACACACCCCCGAGAACCCCCACACACCGCCCAACGCCCACACACCCCCCAGAACCCCCACACACCGCCCAGCTTCCACACACCCCCGCGAACCCCCACACACCGCCCAACGCCCACATCCCGCAGCCCCCTAAACCCCCACACACCGCCCAACGCCCACAAACCCCACAGCCCCCAAAACCCCAACACACCGCCCAACGCATACAAACCCCACACCCCCAAAACCCCCACACACCACCCAACGCCCACACCCCCCCCAAAACCCCAATACACCGCCCAACGCCCACACCCCACAGCCCCCAAAATCCCCACACACCGCCCAACGCCCACACAACCCCCCAACCCACACACACCGCCCAACGCCCGCACACCCCCCAGAACCCCCACACACCACCCAACGCCCACACACCCCCAAGAACCCCCACACACCGCCCAACGCCCACACACCCCCCTGAACCCCCACACACCGCCCAACGCCCACACACCCCCGAGAACCCCCACACACCGCCCAACGCCCACAAACCCCACAGCCCCCAAAACCCCCACACACTGCCCAACGCCCACACACCCCCCAGAACCCCCACACACCGCAAAACGCCCACACAACCCCCAGAACCCCCATACACCGCCCAGCGCCCACACACCCCCCAGAACCCCCACACACCGCCCAACGCCCACACACCCCCCAGAACCCCCACACACCGCCCGGCGCCCACACACCCCCGAGAACCCCCACACACCGCCCGGCGCCCACACACCCCCGAGAACCCCCACACACCGCCCAGCGCCCACAAACCCCACAGCCCCCAAAACCCCCACACACCGCCCAACGCCCACACACCCCCCCGAACCCACACACACCGCCCAACGCCCACACACCCCCCAGAACCCCCACACACCACCCAACGCCCACACACCCCCAAGAACCCCCACACACCGCCCAACGCCCACACACCCCCCTGAACCCCCACACACCGCCCAACGCCCACACACCCCCGAGAACCCCCACACACCGCCCAACGCCCACACACCCCCGAGAACCCCCACACACCGCCCAACGCCCACAAACCCCACAGCCCCCAAAACCCCCACACACCGCCCAACGCCCACAAATCCCACAGCCCCCAAAACCCCCACACACCGCCCAACGCCCACACAACCCCCAGAACCCCCATACACCGCCCAGCGCCCACACACCCCCCAGAACCCCCACACACCGCCCAACGCCCACACACCCCCCAGAACCCCCACACACCGCCCGGCGCCCACACACCCCCGAGAACCCCCACACACCGCCCAACGCCCACAAACCCCACAACCCCCAAAACCCCCACACACCGCCCAACGCCCACACCCCACAGCCCCCAAAACCCCCACACACCGCCCAACGCCCACAAACACCACAGCCCCCGAGAACCCCCACACACCGCCCAATGCCCACACACCCCCCAGAACCCCCACACACCGCCCAACGACCAAAAACCCCACAGCAACCAAAACCCACACACACCCCCCAAAACCCCCACAACCCCGAGAACCCCACACACCGCCCAACACCCACAAACCCCACAGCCCCCAAAACCCCCACACACCGCCCAACGCATACAACCCCACAGCCCCCAAAACCCCAACACACCGCCCAACGCCCACACACCCCACAGCCCCCAAAACCCCCACACACCCCACAAAACCCCCACACACCGCCCAACGCCCACACCCCACTGCCCCCAAAACCCCCACACACCGCCCAACGCCCACACACCCCCAAGAACCCCCACACACCGCCCAACGCCCACACACCCCACAGCCCCAAAAACCCCCACAAACCACCCAACGCCCACAAACCCCACAGCCCCCAAAACCCCCACACACCACCCAACCCCCACACATCCCCGAGAACCCCCACACACCGCCAAGCTCCCACAAACCCCACAGCCCCCAAAACCCCCACACACCGCCCAACGCCCACACACCCCCCAGAACCCCCACACACCGCCCAACGCCCACACACCCCCGAGAACCCCCACACACCGCCCAACGCCCACAAACCCCACAGCCCCCAAAACCCCCACACACCGCCCAACGCATACAACCCCACAGCCCCCAAAACCCCCACACACCGCCCAACGCCCACACACCCCCGAGAACCCCCACACACCGCCCAACGCCCACACACCCCCCAGAACCCCCACACACCGCCCAACGCCCACACACCCCCGAGAACCCCCACACACCGCCAAGCGCCCACAAACCCCACAGCCCCCAAAACCCCCACACACCGCCCAACGCCCACACACCCCCCAGAACCCCCACACACCACCCAACGCCCGCACACCCCCCAGGACCCCCACACACCGCCCAACGCCCACAAACCCCACAGTCCCCAAAACCGCCCAACGCCCACACACCCCCCAGAACCCCCACACACCGCCCAGCGCCCACACACCCCCGAGAACCCCCACACACCGCCCAACGCCCACAAACCCCACAGCCCCCAAAACCCCCACACACCGCCCAACGCACACACACCCCCGAGAACCCTCATACACCGCCCAACGCCCACAAACCCCACAGCCCCCAGAACCCCCACACACCGCCCAAATCCCACACATCCCCGAGAACCCCCACACACCGCCCAACATCCACAAACCCCACAGCCCCCAAAACCCCCACACACCGCCCAACGCCCACACACCCCCCAGAACCCCCACACACCGCCCAACGCCCACACACCCCCGAGAACCCCCACACACCGCCAAGCGCCCACAGACCCCCGAGAACCCCCACACACCGCCCAACGCCCACAAACCCCACAGCCCCCAAGACCCCCACACACCGCCCAACGCCCACAAACCCCACAGTCCCCAAAACCGCCCAATGCCCACACACCCCCCAGAACCCCCACACACCCCCCAATGCCCACAAACCCCCAGAACCCCCACATACCGCCCAACGCCCACACACCCCCAGAACCCCCACATACCGCCCAACGCCCACACACCCCCGAGATCCCCCACACACCGCCCAACGCCCACACAACCCCGAGAACCCCCACACACCGCCCAACGCCCACACACCCCCCAGAACCCCCACACACCGCCCAACGCCCACACACCCCCAAGAACCCCCACACACCCCACAGCCCCCAGAACCCCCACACACCGCCCAACGGCCACAGCCCCCAGAACCCCCACACACCGCCCAACGCCCACAAACCCCCAAGAACCCCCACACACCGCCCAGCGCCCACACACCCCCCAGAACCCCCACACACCGCCCAGCGCCCACACACCCCCGAGAAACCCCACACACCGCCCAATGCCCACACCCCACAGCCCCCTAAACCCCCACACACCGCCCAACGCCCACACACCCCCGAGAACCCCCACACACCGCCCGGCGCCCACACACCCCCGAGAACCCCCACACACCGCCCAGCGCCCACAAACCCCACAGCCCCCAAAACCCCCACACACCGCCCAACGCCCACACACCCCCGAGAACCCCCACACACCGCCCAACGCCCACACACCCCCCAGAACCCCCACACACCGCCCAGAGCCCACACACCCCCGAGAACCCCCACACACCACCCAACGCCCACAAACCCCACAGCCCCCAAAACCCCCACACACCGCCCAACGCCCACACACCCCCGAGAACCCCCACACACCGCCCAACGCCCACACACCCCCCAGAACCCCCACACACCGCCCAGCTTCCACACACCCCCGAGAACCCCCACACACCGCCCAACGCACACAAACCCCACAGCCCCCAAAACCCCCACACACCGCCCAACGCCCACAAACCCCACAGCCCCCAAAACCCCCACACACCGCCCAACGCCCACACACCCCCCAGAACCCCCACACACCGCCCAACAACCACACAACCCCCAGAACCCCCATACACCGCCCAGCGCCCACACACCCCCCAGAACCCCCACACACCGCCCAACGCCCACACACCCCCCAGAACCCCCACACACCGCCCGGCGCCCACACACCCCCGAGAACCCCCACACACCGCCCGGCGCCCACACACCCCCGAGAACGCCCACACACCGCCCAACGCCCACAAACCCCACAACCCCCAAAACCCCCACACACCGCCCAACACCCACACCCCACAGCCCCCAAAACCCCCACACACCGCCCAACGCCCACAGCCCCCAGAACCCCCACAGACCGCCCAATGCCCACACACCCCCCAGAACCCCCACACACCGCCCAACGCCCACAAACCCCACAGCCCCCAAAACCCCCACACACCGCCCAACGCCCACAAACCCCACAGCCCCCGAGAACCCCCACACACCTCCCAACGCCCACACACCCCCGAGAACCCCCACACACCGCCCAACGCCCACAAACCCCCCAGAACCCCCACACACCGCCCAGCGCCCACACACCCCCGAGAACCCCCACACACCGCCCAACGCCCACACACCCCCCAGAACCCCCACACACCGCCCGGCGCCCACACACCCCCGAGAACCCCCACACACCCCCCGGCGCCCACACACCCCCGAGAACCCCCACACACCGCCCAGCGCCAACAAACCCCACAGCCCCCAAAACCCCCACACACCGCCCAACGCCCACACACCCCCGAGAACCCCCACACACCTCCCAACGCCCACACACCCCCGAGAACCCCCACACACCGCCCAACGCCCACAAACCCCCAAGAACCCCCACACACCGCCCAGCGCCCACACACCCCCCAGAACCCCCACACACCGCCCAGCGCCCACACACCCCCGAGAAACCCCACACACCGCCCAATGCCCACACCCCACAGCCCCCTAAACCCCCACACACCGCCCAACGCCCACACACCCCCGAGAACCCCCACACACCGCCCGGCGCCCACACACCCCCGAGAACCCCCACACACCGCCCAGCGCCCACACACCCCCCAGAACCCCCACACACCGCCCAGCGCCCACACACCCCCGAGAAACCCCACACACCGCCCAATGCCCACACCCCACAGCCCCCTAAACCCCCACACACCGCCCAACGCCCACACACCCCCGAGAACCCCCACACACCGCCCGGCGCCCACACACCCCCGAGAACCCCCACACACCCCCCGGCGCCCACACACCCCCGAGAACCCCCACACACCGCCCAGCGCCCACAAACCCCACAGCCCCAAAAACCCCCACACACCGCCCAACGCCCACACACCCCCGAGAACCCCCACACACCGCCCAACGCCCACACACCCCCCAGAACCCCCACACACCGCCCAGAGCCCACACACCCCCGAGAACCCCCACACACCGCCCAACGCCCACAAACCCCACAGCCCCCAAAACCCCCACACACCGCCCAACGCCCACACACCCCCGAGAACCCCCACACACCGCCAAACGCCCACACACCCCCCAGAACCCCCACACACCGCCCAGCTTCCACACACCCCCGAGAACCCCCACACACCGCCCAACGCCCACAAACCCCACAGCCCCCAAAACCCCCACACACCGCCCAACGCCCACAAACCCCACAGCCCCCAAAACCCCCACACACCGCCCAACGCCCACACACCCCCCAGAACCCCCACACACCGCCCAACGCCCACACAACCCCCAGAACCCCCATACACCGCCCAGCGCCCACACACCCCCCAGAACCCCCACACACCGCCCAACGCCCACACACCCCCGAGAACCCCCACACACCGCCCGGCGCCCACACACCCCCGAGAACGCCCACACACCGCCCAACGCCCACAAACCCCACAGCCCCCAAAACCCCCACACACCGCCCAACGCCCACACCCCACAGCCCCCAAAACCCCCATACACCGCCCAACGCCCACAGCCCCCAGAACCCCCACAGACCGCCCAATGCCCACACACCCCCCAGAACCCCCACACACCGCCCAACGCCCACAAACCCCACAGCCCCCAAAACCCCCACACACCGCCCAACGCCCACAAACCCCACAGCCCCCGAGAACCCCCACACACCTCCCAACGCCCACACACCCCCGAAAACCCCCACACACCGCCCAACGCCCACAAACCCCCCAGAACCCCCACACACCGCCCAGCGCCCACACACCCCCGAGAAACCCCACACACCGCCCAATGCCCACACCCCACAGCCCCCTAAACCCCCACACACCGCCCAACGCCCACACACCCCCGAGAACCCCCACACACCGCCCAACGCCCACACACCCCCCAGAACCCCCACACACCGCCCGGCGCCCACACACCCCCGAGAACCCCCACACACCCCCCGGCGCCCACACACCCCCGAGAACCCCCACACACCGCCCAGCGCCAACAAACCCCACAGCCCCCAAAACCCCCACACACCGCCCAACGCCCACACACCCCCGAGAACCCCCACACACCGCCCAACGCCCACACACCCCCCAGAACCCCCACACACCGCCCAGAGCCCACACACCCCCGAGAACCCCCACACACCGCCCAACGCCCACAAACCCCACAGCCCCCGAGAACCCCCACACACCGCCCAACGCCCACACACCCCCCAGAACCCCCACACACCGCCCAACGCCCACACACCCCCCAGAACCCCCACACACCGCCCAGCTTCCACACACCCCCGAGAACCCCCACACACCGCCCAACGCCCACATCCCGCAGCCCCCTAAACCCCCACACACCGCCCAACGCCCACAAACCCCACAGCCCCCAAAACCCCAACACACCGCCCAACGCATACAAACCCCACACCCCCAAAACCCCCACACACCACCCAACGCCCACACCCCCCCCAAAACCCCAATACACCGCCCAACGCCCACACCCCACAGCCCCCAAAATCCCCACACACCGCCCAACGCCCACACAACCCCCCAACCCACACACAACGCCCAACGCCCGCACACCCCCCAGAACCCCCACACACCACCCAACGCCCACACACCCCCAAGAACCCCCACACACCGCCCAACGCCCACACACCCCCCTGAACCCCCACACACCGCCCAACGCCCACACACCCCCGAGAACCCCCACACACCGCCCAACGCCCACAAACCCCACAGCCCCCAAAACCCCCACACACCGCCCAACGCCCACACCCCACAGCCCCCAAAACCCCCATACACCGCCCAACGCCCACAGCCCCCAGAACCCCCACAGACCGCCCAATGCCCACACACCCCCCAGAACCCCCACACACCGCCCAACGCCCACAAACCCCACAGCCCCCAAAACCCCCACACACCGCCCAACGCCCACAAACCCCACAGCCCCCGAGAACCCCCACACACCTCCCAACGCCCACACACCCCCGAGAACCCCCACACACCGCCCAACGCCCACAAACCCCCCAGAACCCCCACACACCGCCCAGCGCCCACACACCCCCGAGAAACCCCACACACCGCCCAATGCCCACACCCCACAGCCCCCTAAACCCCCACACACCGCCCAACGCCCACACACCCCCGAGAACCCCCACACACCGCCCAACGCCCACACACCCCCCAGAACCCCCACACACCGCCCGGCGCCCACACACCCCCGAGAACCCCCACACACCCCCCGGCGCCCACACACCCCCGAGAACCCCCACACACCGCCCAGCGCCAACAAACCCCACAGCCCCCAAAACCCCCACACACCGCCCAACGCCCACACACCCCCGAGAACCCCCACACACCGCCCAACGCCCACACACCCCCCAGAACCCCCACACACCGCCCAGAGCCCACACACCCCCGAGAACCCCCACACACCGCCCAACGCCCACAAACCCCCGAGAACCCCCACACACCGCCCAACGCCCACACATCCCCCAGAACCCCCACACACCGCCCAGCTTCCACACACCCCCGCGAACCCCCACACACCGCCCAACGCCCACATCCCGCAGCCCCCTAAACCCCCACACACCGCCCAACGCCCACACACCCCCGAGAACCCCCACACACCGCCCAACGCCCACACACCCCCCAGAACCCCCACACACCGCCCAGCTTCCACACACCCCCGCGAACCCCCACACACCGCCCAACGCCCACATCCCGCAGCCCCCTAAACCCCCACACACCGCCCAACGCCCACAAACCCCACAGCCCCCAAAACCCCAACACACCGCCCAACGCATACAAACCCCACACCCCCAAAACCCCCACACACCACCCAACGCCCACACCCCCCCCAAAACCCCAATACACCGCCCAACGCCCACACCCCACAGCCCCCAAAATCCCCACACACCGCCCAACGCCCACACAACCCCCCAACCCACACACACCGCCCAACGCCCGCACACCCCCCAGAACCCCCACACACCACCCAACGCCCACACACCCCCAAGAACCCCCACACACCGCCCAACGCCCACACACCCCCCTGAACCCCCACACACCGCCCAACGCCCACACACCCCCGAGAACCCCCACACACCGCCCAACGCCCACAAACCCCACAGCCCCCAAAACCCCCACACACTGCCCAACGCCCACACACCCCCCAGAACCCCCACACACCGCAAAACGCCCACACAACCCCCAGAACCCCCATACACCGCCCAGCGCCCACACACCCCCCAGAACCCCCACACACCGCCCAACGCCCACACACCCCCCAGAACCCCCACACACCGCCCGGCGCCCACACACCCCCGAGAACCCCCACACACCGCCCGGCGCCCACACACCCCCGAGAACCCCCACACACCGCCCAGCGCCCACAAACCCCACAGCCCCCAAAACCCCCACACACCGCCCAACGCCCACACACCCCCCCGAACCCACACACACCGCCCAACGCCCACACACCCCCCAGAACCCCCACACACCACCCAACGCCCACACACCCCCAAGAACCCCCACACACCGCCCAACGCCCACACACCCCCCTGAACCCCCACACACCGCCCAACGCCCACACACCCCCGAGAACCCCCACACACCGCCCAACGCCCACACACCCCCGAGAACCCCCACACACCGCCCAACGCCCACAAACCCCACAGCCCCCAAAACCCCCACACACCGCCCAACGCCCACAAACCCCACAGCCCCCAAAACCCCCACACATCGCCCAACGCCCACACACCCCCCAGAACCCCCACACACCGCCCAACGCCCACACAACCCCCAGAACCCCCATACACCGCCCAGCGCCCACACACCCCCCAGAACCCCCACACACCGCCCAACGCCCACACACCCCCCAGAACCCCCACACACCGCCCGGCGCCCACACACCCCCGAGAACCCCCACACACCGCCCAACGCCCACAAACCCCACAGCCCCCAAAACCCCCACACACCGCCCAACGCCCACACCCCACAGCCCCCAAAACCCCCACACACCGCCCAACGCCCACAAACACCACAGCCCCCGAGAACCCCCACACACCGCCCAATGCCCACACACCCCCCAGAACCCCCACACACCGCCCAACGACCAAAAACCCCACAGCAACCAAAACCCACACACACCCCCCAAAACCCCCACAACCCCGAGAACCCCACACACCGCCCAACACCCACAAACCCCACAGCCCCCAAAACCCCCACACACCGCCCAACGCATACAACCCCACAGCCCCCAAAACCCCAACACACCGCCCAACGCCCACACACCCCACAGCCCCCAAAACCCCCACACACCCCACAAAACCCCCACACACCGCCCAACGCCCACACCCCACTGCCCCCAAAACCCCCACACACCGCCCAACGCCCACACACCCCCAAGAACCCCCACACACCGCCCAACGCCCACACACCCCACAGCCCCAAAAACCCCCACAAACCACCCAACGCCCACAAACCCCACAGCCCCCAAAACCCCCACACACCACCCAACCCCCACACATCCCCGAGAACCCCCACACACCGCCAAGCTCCCACAAACCCCACAGCCCCCAAAACCCCCACACACCGCCCAACGCCCACACACCCCCCAGAACCCCCACACACCGCCCAACGCCCACACACCCCCGAGAACCCCCACACACCGCCCAACGCCCACACACCCCCCAGAACCCCCACACACCGCCCAACGCAAACACACCCCCGAGAACCCCCACACACCGCCAAGCGCCCACAAACCCCACAGCCCCCAAAACCCCCACACACCGCCCAACGCCCACACACCCCCCAGAACCCCCACACACCACCCAACGCCCGCACACCCCCCAGGACCCCCACACACCGCCCAACGCCCACAAACCCCACAGTCCCCAAAACCGCCCAACGCCCACACACCCCCCAGAACCCCCACACACCGCCCAGCGCCCACACACCCCCGAGAACCCCCACACACCGCCCAACGCCCACAAACCCCACAGCCCCCAAAACCCCCACACACCGCCCAACGCACACACACCCCCGAGAACCCTCATACACCGCCCAACGCCCACAAACCCCACAGCCCCCAGAACCCCCACACACCGCCCAAATCCCACACATCCCCGAGAACCCCCACACACCGCCCAACACCCACAAACCCCACAGCCCCCAAAACCCCCACACACCGCCCAACGCCCACACACCCCCCAGAACCCCCACACACCGCCCAACGCCCACACACCCCCGAGAACCCCCACACACCGCCAAGCGCCCACAGACCCCCGAGAACCCCCACACACCGCCCAACGCCCACAAACCCCACAGCCCCCAAGACCCCCACACACCGCCCAACGCCCACAAACCCCACAGTCCCCAAAACCGCCCAATGCCCACACACCCCCCAGAACCCCCACACACCCCCCAATGCCCACAAACCCCCAGAACCCCCACATACCGCCCAACGCCCACACACCCCCAGAACCCCCACATACCGCCCAACGCCCACACACCCCCGAGATCCCCCACACACCGCCCAACGCCCACACAACCCCGAGAACCCCCACACACCGCCCAACGCCCACACACCCCCCAGAACCCCCACACACCGCCCAACGCCCACACACCCCCAAGAACCCCCACACACCCCACAGCCCCCAGAACCCCCACACACCGCCCAACGGCCACAGCCCCCAGAACCCCCACACACCGCCCAACGCCCACAGCCCCCAGAACCCCCACACACCGCCCAAACGCCCACACACCCCCGAGAACCCCCACACAACGCCCAACACCCACAAACCCCACAGCCCCCAAAACCCTGACACACCGCCCAATGCCCACAATCCCCCAGAACCCCCACACACTGCCCAACGCCCACAGCCCCCAGAGCCCCCACACACCGCCCAACGCCCACACACCCACCACACACCCCCACAGCCCCATCCGCACACACCCCATTCTGGTAAGACCCGGCCCGGGCTTGACTGCTGTGGAACTGGAGCCCAGTAGGCCCCGGCGCTGCTCAGAATCTGGTAAAGGAATTTCTTCACGATCGATCAGGAAGAGAGAATCCAACCACATCATTGCAGCACTGAGGCAAAGACAGAGGTGCCAGCCCCCTGCACAGCGCCAGACCAGAGCCCACACCCGTCGGGCCAGACCAAGCCAAGACCCGCCGGGTCAGACCACAGCCCACACCCGCCGGGCCAGACCACAGCCCACACCCACCGGGCCAGACCGGAGCCCAAACCCGCCGGGCCAGACCACAGTCCGAACCCACCGGGGCAGACCACAGCCCAGACCCGCCGGGCAGACCAGAGCCCAGACCCGCCGGGCCAGACCACAGTCCAAACCAGCCGTGAAAAACCACAGCCTGAAACCGTCCCACCAGGCCAGACCACAGACAGGACCCGCCGGGCCGGGCCAGACCAGAGCCCCATCCGCACACCCCAACTCCCACACACACAACACCACACACCGCCCAACTCCGACACACCCCCCCGAACCCACACACACCCCCCAATGCCCACAAACCCACAGAACCCCCACATACCGCCCAACGCCCACACACCCCCAGAACCCCCACATACCGCCCAAACGCCCACACACCCCCCAGAACCCCCACACACCGCCCAACGCCCACACACCCACCAGAACCCCCACACACCGCCCAACGCCCACACACCCCCCAGAAACCCCACACACCGCCCAACGCCCACACACCCCCAGAACCCCCACAAACCGCCCAACGCTCACAGCCCCCAGAACCCCCACGTACCGCCCAACGCCCACACACCCCCGAGAACCTCCACACACCGCCAAGCGCCCACAGACCCCTGAGAACCCCCACACACCGCCCAACGCCCACAAACCCCACAGCCCCCAAGACCCCCACACACCGCCCAACGCCCACAAACCCCACAGTCAACAAAACCGCCCAACGCCCACACACCCCCCAGATCCCCCACACACCGCCCAGCGCCCACACACCCCCGAGAACCCCCACACACCCCCCAACGCCCACAAACACCCAGAACCCCCACATACCCGCCCAACGCCCACACACCCCCGAGATCCCCCACACACCGCCCAATGCCCACACACCCCCCTGAACCCCCACACACCCCACAGCCCCCACACACCGCCAATGCCCACACACCCCACAGCCCCCACAAACCCATCACACACCCCCAAAGCCCACAAGCCCCCTCAAACCCATCCGCACACACCCTCACTGCCACACAGCCAACGCACCTCCCACGCCCAGCCACCACTGCGTCACACAGCTGCCGGCACACCTCGCCCTGCCCGGCCACCACTGTGTCACACCCCGCAGCTGCCAGCGCACCTCACTGTGCCCGGCCACAACTGCGTCACACCTCGCCAGGCCCGGCCACCACTGCGTCACACCCCGCAGCTGCCAGCGCACCTCACCGTGCCCGGCCACAACTGCGTCACACCTCGCCAGGCCCGGCCACCACTGCGTCACACCCTGCAGCTGCCGGCGCACCTCACTGCGCCCGGCCACCACTGCGTCACACCCTGCAGCTGCCGGCGCACCTCACCGTGCCCGGTCACAACTGCGTCACACCCTGCAGCTGCCAGCGCACCTCACCGCGCCCGGCCACCACTGCGTCACACCTCGCCAGGCCCGGCCACCACAGCGTCACACCTCGCAGCTGCTGGCGCACCTCACCGTGCCCGGCCACAACTGCGTCACACCCTGCAGCTGCCGGCGCACCTCACCGTGCCCGGCCACAACTGCGTCACACCTCGCCAGGCCCAGCCACCACTGCGTCACACCCTGCAGCTGCCGGCGCACCTCACCGTGCCCGGCCACAACTGCGTCACACCCTGCAGCTGCCAGCGCACCTCACCGTGCCCGGCCACAACTGCGTCACACCCTGCAGCTGCCGGCGCACCTCACCGCGCCCGGCCACCACTGCGTCACACCCTGCAGCTGCCGGCGCACCTCACCGTGCCCGGCCACAACTGCGTCACACCTCGCCAGGCCCGGCCACCACTGCGTCACACCCTGCAGCTGCCGGCGCACCTCACCGTGCCCGGCCACAACTGCGTCACACCCTGCAGCTGCCAGCGCACCTCACCATGCCCGGCCACAACTGCGTCACACCTCGCCAGGCCCGGCCACCACTGCGTCACACCTCACAGCTGCCGGCGCACCTCACCGTGCCCGGTCACAACTGTGTCACTCCCTGCAGCTGCCAGCGCACCTCACCGTGCCCGGCCACAACTGCGTCACACCTCGCCAGGCCTGGCCACCACTGCGTCATAACCCCACAGCCCCCAGAACCCCCACACACTGCCCAACGCTAACACATCGCATAGAACCCCCACACACCGCAAAAGCCCACACACCCCAGAACCCCCACACAAGGCCCAACACCCCCACAGCCCCCAGAACCACCACACACCGCCCAACGCCCACAGCCCCCAGAACCCCCACACACCGCCCAACGCCCACAGCCCCCAGAACCCCCACACACCGCCCCAATGCCCACACACACCACAGCCCCGAGAACCCTCACACACCGCCCAACGCCCACACATACCACAGCCCCCAGAACCCCCACACACCACCCAACACCCACACTCCCCAGAACCCCCACACACCGCCCAATGCCCACACATACCACAGCCCCCAGAACCCCCACACATCGCCCAACGCCCACAGCCCCCAGAACCCCCACACACCGCCCCAATGCCCACACACACCACAGCCCCGAGAACCCTCACACACCACCCAACGCCCACACATACCACAGCCCCCAGAACCCCCACACACCACCCAACGCCCACACTCCCCAGGACCCCCACACACCGCCCAATGCCCACACATACCACAGCCCCCAGAACCCCCACACACCGCCCAACGCCCACACCCCACAGCCCCCAGAACCCCCACACACCGCCCAACGCTCACAGCACCCAGAATCCCCACACACCGCCCAACGCCAACACACCCCCCAGAACCCCCACACACCGCCCAACGCCCACACCCCACAGCCCCCAGAACCCCCACACACCGCCCAACGCTCACAGCACCCAGAACCCCCACACACCGCCCAACGCCAACACACCCCCCAGAACCCCCACACACCGCCCATCGCCCACACACTCCCCAGAACCCCCACACACTGCCCAACGCCCACAGCACCCAGGAGCCCCACACACCGCCCAACACCCACACACCCACCACACACCCCCACAGCCCCATCCGCACACACCCCATTCTGGTAAGACCCGGCCTGGACTCGACTGCTGTGGAACTAGAGCCCAGTAGGCCCCGGCGCTGCTCAGAAGGAATTTCTTCACGATTGATCAGGAAGAGAGAATCCAACTACATCATTGCAGCACTGAGGCAAAGACCGCAGTCCGAACCCGCCGGGCCGGACCGCAGTCCGAACCCGCCGGGCCGGTCCGCAGTCCGAATTCACCGGGCCAGACCGGAGCCTGAACCCGCCGGACCAGACCGCAGTCTGAACCCGCCGGGCCGGTCCGCAGTCTGAATTCGCCGGGCCAGACCGGAGCCTGAACCCGCCGGGCCGGACCGCAGTCCGAACCCGCCGGGCCGGTCCGCAGTCCGAATTCGCCGGGCCAGACCGGAGCCTGAACCCGCCGGACCAGACCGCAGTCTGAACCCGCCGGGCCGGTCCGCAGTCTGAATTCGCCGGGCCAGACCGGAGCCTGAACCCGCCGGGCCGGACCGCAGTCCAAACCCGCCGGGCCGGTCCGCAGTCCGAATTCGCCGGGCCAGACCGGAGCCTGAACCCGCCGGACCGGACCGTAGTCCGAATCCGCCGGGCCGGTCCGCAGTCCGAATTCGCCGGGCCAGACCGGAGCCTGAACCCGCCGGACCAGACCGCAGTCTGAACCCGCCGGGCCGGTCCGCAGTCTGAATTCGCCGGGCCGGACCGGAGCCTGAACCCGCCGGGCCGGACCGCAGTCCGAACCCGCCGGGCCGGTCCGCAGTCCGAATTCGCCGGGCCAGACCGGAGCCTGAACCCGCCGGACCAGACCGCAGTCTGAACCCGCCGGGCCGGTCCGCAGTCTGAATTCGCCGGGCCAGACCGGAGCCTGAACCCGCCGGACCGGACCGCAGTCCAAACCCGCCGGGCCGGACCGTAGTCCGAACCCGCCGGGCCGGTCCGCAGTCCGAATCCGCCGGGCCAGACCGGAGCCTGAACCCGCCGGGCCGGACCGAAGTCCGAACCCGCCGGGCCAGACCGGAGCCTGAACCCGCCGGGCCGGACCGCAGTCCGAACCCGCCGGACCGGACCGCAGTCCGAACCCGCCGGGCCAGACCGCAGTCTGAACCCGCCGGGCCGGTCCGCAATCCGAATCCGCCGGGCCAGACCGGAGCCTGAACCCGCCGGGCCGGACCGCAGTCCGAACCCGCCGGGCCAGACCGCAGTCCGAACCCACCGAACCGGACCGCAGTCCGAACCCGCCGGGCCAGACCGCAGTCTGAACCCGCCGGGCCGGACCGCAGTCCGAACCCGCCGGACCGGACCGCAGTCCGAACCCGCCGGGCCAGACCGCAGTCTGAACCCGCCGGGCCGGTCCGCAATCCGAATCCGCCGGGCCAGACCGGAGCCTGAACCCGCCGGGCCGGACCGCAGTCCGAACCCGCCGGGCCAGACCGCAGTCCGAACCCACCGAACCGGACCGCAGTCCGAACCCGCCGGGCCAGACCGGAGCCTGAACCCGCCGGGCCGGACCGCAGTCCGAACCCGCCGGACCGGACCGCAGTCTGAACCCGCCGGGCCGGTCCGCAGTCCGAATCCGCCGGGCCAGACCGGAGCCTGAACCCGCTGGGCCGGACCGCAGTCCGAACCCGCCGGGCCAGACCGCAGTCTGAACCCGCCGGGCCGGACCGCAGTCCGAACCCACCGAACCGGACCGCAGTCCGAACCCGCCGGGCCAGACCGCAGTCTGAACCCGCCGGGCCGGACCGCAGTCCGAACCCACCGAACCCACCGAACCGGACCGCAGTCCGAACCCGCCGGGCCAGACCGCAGTCCGAACCCGCCGGGCCGGACCGCAGTCCGAACCCGCCGGGCCGGACCGCAGTCCGAATCCGCCGGGCCGGACCGGAGCCGAACCCGCCGGACCGGACCGCAGTCCGAACCCGCCGGGCCGGCCCGCAGTCCGAACCCACCGGGCCGGACCGCAGCCAAGACCCACTAGGCCAGACCACAACCAGAGTCCTCCGGGCCAGACCAGAGTTAAGACTCGCCGATCCAGACCAGAGCCTGAACCCGCCGGGCCCCACAGTCCCATCCGCACACACCCCCACAGCCCCATCCGCACACACCCCCACAGCCCCATCCGCACACACCCCCACAGCCCCACAGCCCCATCTGCACACCCCCCCACCCCAGGGCTCCTGCCGGCGGTGTTGGAGACGATGTCCACACAGGTCTGGGCCACGTTGAGCCAGAACAGGCCGAGAGTGCGGCGGGCACTGTCACTGTGGGTCTTGAAGGTCTCCCACATTCCTGACTGGTCCTCCTCCTTCTCCTGCTGCTGCTTCGTGGGGGGGGGAGGGGGGCAAGCGTTATCGAGGCGTCACTGACTGAGGAGCCCCAGAGCACCGGAACCTGGGACGCACAATCCCAGGATCCAGCAGGATCCGGACCAATCGAGTTTAAAGGATGCTGATCATGTTTCTATCACTTCTAGCTTTCTAATTCGGCTTTTCTGTATCCCTCAGAAATTAAACTCAAACGTAAAATATATTGCTTTTGTTTACTGCCTCGTTAAACAACAATCGAGCACGTGCTGCTCCAGTGCATTGTGGGATACTTGCCTTCTCTCCCACCTGTGCTCCGCCGTCCTGGGTCTCCGCTCCCTCCTCCTCCTTCTTCGTGTCACTGTAGCAACGAGATTCGGGGGGGGTGAGTGGTGTGAACGAGCGCTATGTACAAAGGGGGCGCCCCCTACGGGGCGGGTGGTTTCCTACAGGGAGGTGGTTTCCACAGCAACAGACAAGAGGCTTCACAGGAGGGAAAGCAGGGCAGCCAAACAGAACAGATACCCCCCCACCCTCTCGCCGTCCCGGGTCAGAGGTGCTGGCGAGTCCCACATGCAAGAAGGGACGTGAGGATCCGAACTGGGGTCCTGCCTGCGCGGGTCTTACTCACGGGTAAGCAGGTGGGTCACAGATCAGAACATCAGGAACCTCCATCTGGGGCCTCAGTGGCTTCAGCTCGTTGATCTTGATCCGGGTCATGTTGCCCTGTAGCCTGTACAGTTCCGGCAGCAGCTTCACCTGGGAGACACAGCATGGGTCAACCGCAGCAACCTCCGTCCACAACACTGACCTGGTCACCTGCCTCACCGGTCAGTTCCTCCTCAGTGACCTCTGCCCACTCGACACTGACCAGGTCACCCGCCCAGTGACCTCTGCCCCCCCCGGCACTGACACTGACCAGCTCAGCCCCGGCACTGGCTGGGGTGACCTGCTCCTCACCTTGTTGTTCTCGTTGAGCAGTTGCAGGGAGAGTCTGGAATCGCTGAGCTGCTGGGTGTCCAGTAGGGCTCTGTAGAGGGACTGGCCAGGCTGGACAGCCCACTGGCACCTGGGACAGAGGGACAGCGTGAGCACAGGCGCACGTACATGCACATGCACACACCAGAGAGTCTCACTGGGTGGTCGCAGAGACGACACTGGGGCTCTTTCTGCTGACCAGCTCAGACTGGTGTGAGGATCTCAGCAGAGGCAGGAGAATGGACGAGTTCACACTCACTTGCAGAAGGAGCTCTGCTTGCAGGTCTTGAAGTTAGTGCGATGCACAGCCTGTACCAGCTGGAGCCAGAGGGCTGAGAGAGTCAGTCCTGCCAGACAGAAACGCAGTATCCTGCAATAAAGGGAGAGAGACAGGGGACTGACCACACGGTCCCAGAGCCACACAGAGAGAGAGAGACAGGGGACTGACCCCACAGTCCCAGAGGCAACACTGATTGGACCCATCGGTCATGCTAATAAAGCACCTTGAACTGACGGGCGAATGCAGAAACACAGAGAGGAGATTGCTCCATATTTTAATCTATGTAAGATGACCAGGGGAAGGGTCATCCAGGACAGGTATCTACTCGACGTAGACCTGACCAAGATGGCCGCTAAGAGAAACCAGCTGACCCGCAGATGGAAAGGGCTCAGTCCGAAAAACAACAAGACACAGGTGTGTCTCATCAGGAAACAAAATATATATGCCCTGGAAACAGTGAACCAGTGCAGAAGCCAGTAGGTGAATTTGGTTAGTGTTGGTACAGATTTAAGCATAATGGATTTATGGAAGAAATAAAGGATTACAGTTTACGGTTTGTGATTTGGATATGGCGCGGATTTGTGGAACCTTACGGACTTTGGAACTCGGACTGAATAAGGATTGAGAGAACGGATTGTGGACTGGCTTGGAAGACGGAGGAACTGGAGAAATGGAGAAAAACTCCACGAAAATTAAAGAAGAGAGTGTAGTGTGAGTACTTTTGTCTCTATTATATAATCCTTTCCCCCGGAGGCACCACATCTGGGATTAAAGCACAGCGCAGCTGGAGGCTCGGCCCTGCGTGTCCCCGGGAGACGGGTGCTGTGCTGTGCGCTTATTTTCAGCAGCCATATCACCCTGCAATTCACAGCTGGCAGCCCACTGAAGCTCAGCAGGTGTGAGCCTGGTCAGTACCAGGATGGGAGACCTCCTGGGAAAAACTAAGGTTGCTGCTGGAAATGGTGTTAGTGGGGCCAGCAGGGGGCGCTCACCCTGTGGTCCACGTGGGTCCTAATCCCCCACTAGCGATGGGAACACTATACTGTAAACAGGCACCGTTCTTCGGCTGAGACGTAAAACCGAGGTCCTGACTTGGTCCTGACACCACAGCTGATGTGTGGTGAGCGTTCTGGTGCACGGTGGCTGATGTCGCATCGTCAAGTTCAAGTTTGTCATTATACTCATATACAGGTACAGTGGTGTGAAAAAGTGTTTTCCCCCTTCCCGATTTCTTATTTTTTTGCATGTTTGTCACACTGAAATGTTTCAGATCATCTAACAAATTGAAATATTAGACAAAGAGAACACAAGTAAACACAAAATGCAGTTTTTAAATGAAGGTTTTTATTATTAAGGGAAAAAAAAATCCAAACCTACATGGCCCTGTGTGAAAAAGTGATTGCCCCCTAAACCTAATAACTGGTTGGGCCACCCTTAACAGCAACAACTGCAATCAAGCGTTCGCGATAACTGGCAATGAGTCTTTTACAGCGCTGTGGAGGAATTTTGGCCCACTCATCTTTGCAGAATTGTTGTAATTCAGCCACATTGGAGGGTTTTCGAGCCTTAACCGCTTTTTTAAGGTCATGCCACAACATCTCAATCGGATTCAGGTCAGGACTTTGACTAGGGCACTCCAAAGTCTTCATTTTGTTTTTCTTAAGCCATTCAGAGGTGGACTTGCTGGTGTGTTTTGGATCATTGTCCTGCTGCAGAACCCAAGTGCGCTTCAGCTTGAGGTCACGAACAGATGGCCGGACATTCTCCTTCAGGATTTTTTGGTAGACAGCAGAATTCATGGTTCCATTTACCACAGCAAGTCTTCCAGGTCCTGAATCAGCAAAACAGCCCCAGACCATCACACTACCACCACCATATTTTACTGTTGGTATGATGTTCCTTTTCTGAAATGCTGTGTTACTTTTACGCCAGATGTAATGGGACACACACCTTCCAAAAAGTTCAACTTTTGTCTCGTCAGTCCACAGAGTATTTTCCCCAAAAGTCTTGGGGATCATCAAGATGTTTTCTGGCAAAACTGAGACGAGCCTTTATGTTCTTTTTGCTCAGCAGTGGTTTTCGTCTTGGAACTCTGCCATGCAGGCCATTTTTGCCCAGTCTCTTTCTTATGGTGGAGTCGTGAACACTGACCTTAACTGAGGCAAGTGAAGCCTGCAGTTCTTTGGATGTTGTTGTGGGGTTTTTTGTGACCTCTTGGATGAGTCGTCGCTGCGCTCTTGGGGTAATTTTGGTCGGCCGGCCACTCCTGGGAAGGTTCACCACTGTTCCATGTTTTCGCCATTTGTGGATAATGGCTCTCACTGTGGTTCACTGGAGTCCCAAAGCTTTAGAAATGGCTTTATAACCTTTTCCAGACTGATAAATCTCAATTACTGTTTCTCATTTGTTCCTGAATTTGTTTGGATCGCAGCATGATGTCTAGCTTTTGAGGATCTTTTGGTCTACTTCACTTTGTCAGGCAGGTCCTATTTAAGTGATTTCTTGATTGAGAACAGGTGTGGCAGTAATCAGGCCTGGGTGTGGCTAGAGAAATTGAACTCAGCTTTCCAAAGAGGTGATAAACCACAGTTGATTTATGTTTTAACAGGGGGGGCAATCACTTTTTCACACAGGGCCATGTAGGTTTGGATTTTTTTTCCCTTAATAATAAAAACCTTCATGTAAAAACTGCATTTTGTGTTTACTTGTGTTCTCTTTGTCTAATATTTCAATTTGTTTGATGATCTGAAACATTTCAGTGTGACAAACATGCAAAAAAATAAGAAATCAGGAAGGGGGCAAACACTTTTTCACACCACTGTATATGGTATAACAAAATGCTATTTAGCTAGCTCTCGGACAATAAGTAGTACAAAAAAACAATTCAATTGTTTAACATAAGAAAGACAGGGACAACAGGCAGTGTGCAAAACAACAAAGGTAACAGGTTATGTGCAAGAACATGCATTAACGGAATGAAATTATGGGGAGTGAGCTTTTGACATGTATGGTAGAGGTAGATTTTCAATGTGTGTTTAAGTTTTTGGTAAGAAAGAAGGTACTGTGAGGTTCAGATCATAGGTGAGAG
The DNA here is from genome assembly GCF_055471065.1 of Atractosteus spatula. Taxonomy (NCBI): domain Eukaryota; kingdom Metazoa; phylum Chordata; class Actinopteri; order Semionotiformes; family Lepisosteidae; genus Atractosteus; species Atractosteus spatula. The sequence goes on along the minus strand of NC_142722.1, from coordinate 17,331,190 downwards.
TGAGAGAGGCTGGGAGTTTAATAGTTCGATAGTGCGGGGGTAAAAACTGTCTCCGAGTCTGGTAGTCCGGGCCCGAATGGTCCGGTATCATCCAGGTGGGGCTGCACATTGGGGGTGGTGGAGGGGAGTCCCTATTACCTGTAAAGTGCTTTAAGTGGAGTGTCCAGAAAAGCGCTATAGAAGTGTAAGCAATTATTATTTTCAGAGCCGGGAAGCCCGCCGAGACCCCGGGCTGCGTGATGCAACCAGGCCCAACCCGACCTCCCCCTCGCCGGCTGGCGTCGCATAACACTGGCCGGGCCAGCGAAACTAAACCCCTGATCTGCGGCCTAACCGCCTCCTCCATCCCCCCAGACCCGGCGCCCAGGAGCCCCTCCACCCGGCACCGCCGGCTCGGGGAACCCGCAGACCTTGGAGGACAGAGAGCAGCACCGCCAGCTTCCCTGCACACTCCGTGGTCGGACAGACCCCCAGCCGCCGCAGCCTCGTCTAATCCAGCACAGGAGGCAGGTAAACGAGCCGCCGGCGCCGCTACACCGTACCTCATAGAGTAAGTCGCCATCTTGATTCAAACCTGAGCTTTGCTCTCCCGATTCCTTTTCTGTATTCCGGCTTCTCGCGAGGTTACGTCAGCCTCCCCTGATTGGCCGGCTCGCAGCCTCGGCTCATGAATATGCATGAGCAAGGCTGAGGGAGGGGGGCGCACATGGCGGGACGCGATAGGTGGTTACGCGTACAGGTGTTTGTGTTCAAGACGGATCTCTGTCTTTACTGTTGCAAGAGCGAAGCTGCCTCAGGGCGCAGGGTGGCAGTGTAGGACGTGCCGAGGAAGTGGCGTAATTCTCGCTTGTTTTTTAGTTTCACTGCGTTAAAACTTCACTATGTAGGTTGTTGATTTGTAGATTCCAAGTGCGCAGCAGTCCGATCCAGGCCAGGTGTTCCCTGCGGCAGGGGACTGTGGTCCAGTGTACTGACCCCCCTGGACACCTCAGGGCAGTGTGACCCCCAGCACTGACCCCGCTGGACACCATCTGTTAACACCTGAAGAAGGCTCCACGGTCGAAACGTAGGTTTATTCCATGCTGGGGAAAAAAGAAAGAAAACAATTACTTGTTCCTTTGCAGCCTACGCATGCTGACGCAGCTACCCACCTGAACTACCATTTGTTTGTCTGCCTTACCACAATAAGCCCCAAAACTGAGATAATCCAGCGCTGTTTGAGCACCAATGCTGACATGTGACACATCAATTTTACTTTTTTTTTGGTTACATCTGACTTATTATGTATTAAACTGCTGAGTGCTTCACATTTGTTCATTAAAGTGAACCCAGTTTTTAATGCCATGGCTTTAACATCACAATTTTCTGAGCAACACAGAAACCCTACAGATTCAGTATCTCTGTCATTCTGTGTCATACCTACACAAAGTTAAGCTGCTCAGTGCAAGCATCGCACTCCACCTTTGTTTTTTTTGGCTGTTGGGTGATTTAGATGCATAACGGTTTCTGCCTTTTCAAAACAGTGCCAGTCATCCACTCTGTGTCTAAGAACTGTTTTTTTATTGTACGCTTACTCCCTGTCACAGCTATGGTTTTGGTCGCAATACTATGATCTTCAGTGTCAGCATTACTTTGGATGGGATCACGGTTGTTGTTGACACTTTTCCCTGCCCATCACTGCACGGTCCCAGTCTGGGAACAGCAAGTGGTCTTATAAACCCCAGCAGCTTTAGCAGAGACACTTATCTGAGAAAACCATGGTGATGTACTAAATTAGCTGAGGATCTGTAGAGTAGATCTGAAATATTTTTGAAGAGGCACACATTTTTGTTTGGCTGGGAGGGGAGTGAGACTGCTCCCTGCCCATCGCTGCACAGTCCCAGTCTGGGAATAGGAGGTGCTCTATAAACCCCAGCAGTTTTGACAGAGACACCTAGCTGCCAAAAACAAGGTGATTTACTATTAGCTGAGGGTCTGTGCAATAGATTCCATCCACCTGTGGAGAGGCACAAATTTTCCCCATCCAATTCTGCACTGCAGTTTTTCTAGAGGTGATCCACCCAGACCAAAAATATTAATAAAGACTTAAAAGGGAATGAAGAAGGGTGATTTGCTATTGGCTGACTGTCTTAACATTGTATGTCTCACCACTTTTGGTGGTGCAAAAAAAGTTTTTGTCCCTGGTTATAGTTTAAAAAAACGATTGAATTTAAATATAATAATTTGATTTAATAACACATTTCAGATACAGCTCCTTTAAAAGCTTGCATCTTAAAACCCTTTTCACTGAACAGAAAAAAAAAACATTTCTAGGAAAAATATAGCGATGACAATTTTTACAGTAGTATAAATGGAAGAAAGGTGCTGTAAAATTCATAAAAAATGAATCATCTTAGATTTGTCAAACGTGGAGATTAGTGGAGGCGATTTAAAATGAAAAAAGGACCCTCTCAAATTTTAGCTGAATGTTCAAGGAATTACAGTTAACCATGAAGAAATAACAAAGCAGGTGTTTCAGCTGCTTGTCACTTCGCTTAATGTTGCTATACTCCTCATATGCTACTGTGGCAGCTGAAAGTCTTCTACTTTGATTGAAATTCGGCTATTTGCATACACTTCCGGATCATTCGTGACGCTTAGTGTAGCATTTCCGGGTTACGGACGAAGCACCAAGAGACAGAAGAGGGTGAATCGTACTTTATCTCGAACTTGATTTATCTGTCAGCTTCGTTCATACACCGGTGTTGCAGTAAAGTGTAGGCACTGCTGCCGTCCAGCCCGATGAGTTGCCCTTCAACCCTCTTTTTGCTGTGTTTGGGACAGTGGGGTGGGAAATCGGATCTGACAGCCTCTGTAAACATCAAGACATCACGCACCGGCATTTGCGGAAACTCCGGGAAACAAGCAAAAGTTGTCTGGGCTGATAGCAGTAAAACGCCGGAAAAAAAGACGACATGCATCTAGCAAAAAAAAAACTCCAAGAAAAAACAGGCTGTTTTTCTCTTTAATTTGCATTTGAGATCCGGGGGAGAAAATGTCTGGGTTTGATCGATTTTATTTTCTAAGTTATTAAAAATGATTGTACAACAACAGGGCATCACTCACTTTCGGTGCCTAGGGCGGCGGATATAAAGCCTATTTGAAAACTAGTTAAATATGGAAAACTTAAATAAAGATAACTAGTCTAGTATATAACTCGTCTCCTACAACGAGATCGCATACGGGCGGCGATTGGTGTAATCTTAGCTTCAGCTTTGTGCAGGTAATTTACAACGAAAATATATTTTTTGAAGAGTATTTTATATCTTCGATTTTCGAACTTTTAGGAATTTTCGTTGAAGTAACGATTATACGCGTTGCTGTCTTTGTTCGTTGATGACTTTTATTGCATTAAGAAAATTGCATTGCTGACACGTTTCCAGAGTGCTGCCACTATCCAGAGATGAAACCCTTATCAACACTGATGTGCGGAGGAAAGGCGTTCAGAGATCAGTGCGGGCAGCTTTCCTTCACTGATTTATGAAAAATATGACGCAGCAGGTTAATTTGTGAAATTCAAAGTACTTGTAAGAGAGTGACGTTCATCTTTAACCTGCTAGAATCTGGTGATTAAACGAATCCGGGATTTATTGGCAAGTAGGCCTACACCAAGGTGGAGTTTGAGTCGCTTTAGTTTTTTTTTTCTAAAACTCATCGCTTTTCCTGTAATAAATATTTTTTCATAATTTTTTTTATTAAACTTATAAAGAATTTACAAATACAAGTACAACCAGAGGATCAAAAACAGGTACAATAGAAAAAAACCCAAACAGAAAAAAAAACATTCAACCGCCAGAGGTAATGAAGTAAATTGTGTGATCAAATTGTATTTTTTACATATATCATATGTTTTCCTTGCTTTATTATTTCTCAAATTTTGTATAGAATTTAAATAGTGTTTCAGCTCCACCTCAAAAGTACTAAAAAGGGGATTATTAGACCATTTTGATTTATGGATGTGAAATGACTAATAAATTGACTATAAATAAATGCTCTTTTTCCAAATTTTCTATTAAACAGTACAATAAAATATCAAAATCCTTAAATCTAAAAAACACCTTTAACTGCCTGCAAACAAAACTCTGGAAGTCCGTCCAAAACAACTTCACAAACACACACCTTACAAATAAGTGCACAAAAGATTCCCTTTCAGCCCGACAAAAAACACACAGATCATCCTGCTCAGGTTTAAATTTAGAGAGCACTAATTTAACTGAATAAAACTTATGAACAATTTTAAACGATATCTCTAACTTTATTTGTAATACCTATCAAATAAATATCCCAATATCTATCAGGAGTTGTCCAAACTAACTTCCAGTTTATATTTTGAAATATTGCATTCCAAAAAGATAAACCAGAAGGGATAAGATGGGGTTTACAAAGATTCCTTATATGAGTATTGTTACATTTCTTGTCCTCTCTTCCTGTAAATCTGAGGCATCTAGCGAGCAAGGCATGACTTCAGGCTGTCCCGTGACGCAGGAATGCTCTAGGTATTGCCCTACTTATAGTACACTGTACGCTCAACATTTAAGCTTCCCATGTGTTACTTAACCCATAACCTGGTGTTTTTGTTCTGGATTTTAGTTTTGATTCAATTCAGTTTATTTATCTGAGGACAAAGCTTGCCACTTGTGAAACTACAGTTCGCTGTGACATTAACAAGCCGTGACCCCTGTTTCCAGGCCAGGAGGAATGTGGGCGGAACCCAGGGGAATTCACGTGGACCAGTCGGAGCTGCTGTGCAAAGATGGCTGTGGTTACTATGGCAACCCCGCGTGGCAGGGCTGCTGCTCCAAGTGCTGGCGAGAGAGGTCTCGCAGGGCGCAGGCCTGCAGGCAGCACAGCAGGTAGGGCCCACGGCGGACCGCACTGCCTGAGTACACGTCCCGGGGCCGTGTCCCCGAGCCCTGCCTTTAATAACTGCGTCGCACGACTCAAAAAGAGTCGTTTTCAGGAAGCTTTCAGTGGTGTATCACCGTCCTTCTTGCATGTTTCTGTGTTCTTGTGAAAACATTCTAAAGCTCGTGATCAAAAAAAATGCTGCTTTTCTTCAGCTGTGATGCTGTTGACCACCTGCAGCTGCTCCCAAATTCTTGGCACAATATGTGCACACGATGTGGACTAACTGAATTGTGCAGATGGTATTTGGTGGGATCTGTTCATTCTTCAGGGCTTGGCGATTGTTTTGAATGTACAAATGTTGGTTAAATACCGAGCTTAAGTGTTTCCTATGGAATTGCATCTCACATTCACTTAAAAAAAAAAGAAAAATAGGTCAATCGCAGTGAACTTGTAGATTTGTTACAGAGCTGCGTACTAAGTTGAGTATTACTGGTATGGTACAGTCTCGGCACCATCCCCAGCTGCACACTCAAGTGCAGCAAAAAAACCTGTGGAACAAGGTTGGAGACCAGCTGATCCCGTTCTTAGTACAGCATGAAGAAATAGAGAATAGTTGAATTATTCAGTCCAGTGAACTATTACGTGGGTCATCGTTAAGATATATTTATTACGGCCTCTCCCATATATAGCTGGACGGTCTTGGATATTTGATATTATCCCTGCTCCCCTCTAGGTTTTTAGTAAAGAAATGTACGCGTTTGTACGCTGAAATCCTCCAGATGAGAGCATGCAGCTACCTTTGCAATTTTTTATCAGTTTCATGGAGCCATGAAACCAGTACAGCAGCTCTGGGTTTAAATGTGATCATGTACTTTGCCACACTGGCTTACATTTTCATTTCTAAATGATATGGAAACACCTAAGGCACAGGAGAGAACACAGGGATATTTTTTTTGCGATAAGCTACATTTATGTGTAAGCAGTTCTTACTTGTCCTCTCCTAATTTTCCACCTGTGTTGACCCTACTTATCCCCAGAACAAGATTTTTGTGTTGACCTTTTCAAGTGTTTTTCAAGCACGTCTGTTAGCTTGTATATATCTTGAATGTACGTTTGGACGGCAGGGTGGTGCAGTGGTCAGCGTTGCTGCCTCGCAGAGCTGGGGCCCTGGGTTCGATTCAAGGAGAGTTTCTTTGTGGAGTTTGCCCTGCCTGCGTTCTTGTGGGTTTCCTCCAGCTGCTCCGGTTTCCTCCCACAGTCCAAAGACCTGCTGCTAGGACAAGCTGCTAGGCTTCTGGGAAAACGGGCCCTGGTGTGAGTGCGTGTTTGTGTCTGTGTGGTGGACTGGCGACCTGACTTGCATTTGTTGCTTGACAGGATAGGCTCCGGCTCCCCCTCAACCCTGTATTGGAGAAAGATGACATAATTCTGTATCCCTCCAGTGCCGTGTTCTTATAAGGAGTGTATTTATCTCTTGTGCATTAGAGAGATTGGGGTTCACGTGTGCACTAATTGATTGTGTGTACATGTGAGCTTCAGTGCGCAGCCTGTGTACATTTGAAGAAAGCATGTGCTTTTGGTACAAGGTGACAAGTGAAAAGAGACCATTGGGCTCATCATTTGTTTGGTTGCTAGTACAGCATTGAACATCATCTCATTCAACCCTTTTTTAAAAGATCCCAGGGAATCTGTTTCATGTATATGGCTAGGTTCTCTGTTCCAAATACCTTCCACCCTTTTTTCTTGTTCTCCGATACTTATTTTGCTGGTTTGGTTTGCCCTGAATTAGTTTCCTGCCTAGATCTTGCCAGTACTTTACAGGATGCGCTCGTTGCTTTCTGACTTCCCGTGGCCGGTGTGCCCTGGGGTGTGTAGATCTTCGCTCTGCGATGGCTAAGCGTGTGTGGGGTTGCTGTTTTGTGTCCACAGCCCTAGCCCCGGTGTGGAAGGGGGCTCAGCCATCACCTTCTCCAAGTTCGAGGAGAAGAAGAGCACAGAAAAGGGGCGACGAGTCAACACCATGAAGAGGCTTTTCTGGGGCCCTTCTTCCTCTCCGAAGAAACCCAACGGTGAGATGGTCCTCTACATAGCTCAAAACACAAAGGCGTCATTTTCTCAAAATGAGCCACAGGCTTTTAAATTCACCCATCACCTGACTAGTAAACTAAGGACAGTGTTTGTTTCACAGATTTCCTGTGAAATCTAGTTTGGCTCTGAAGTGAGTGTCAGTTGTGCTGTTCTGTTTTTATCAATGGGCGGCTCTCTGAGCCTGGGCTTTACCAGTCAAGCTCCTTCATCCCCTTGCAGGGTTTTTGGTTTTACTAATATCTGTCTCCTCTCTGTCCCCAGAGTCCACAGAGAGCCAGTCTGCTGCCCTAAAGGCGTTTCAGAGCCTCCAGCCTGGAGACTTTACTAATTTCCTCAAGCTGCTGTGCAAGCCGTTCTCCCAGAGCCTGTAGTCGCGCTGCACGGCCTTTGTCAACACCATGGAGGCCTACCATGTAATAGCCCCTCTCACCGACTACCTGTCTCTGTCCACGTCTCTGCCAGTCTCCCATCTGTATTTCTGCTCCCAGACTGCCTGTCACTCACAGCCTGTCTCCTGCCACCTCTCACCCTCCCCACTCTCTCCTTCCTCCTCTAGCCCACTGTGCCCCAGGTCTGCTAACGCTTTGTCCAGTGCCCTCTCACACTGCTTCTCTGAGAAGGTGAGGCAGCAGACCTCTTTCTAGTGTCACTGAGATGAAGAGCTTAGAACCTGGAAGAACTTGGCATTGGCTGATCCCCCGTCTGTCTCTTTGTAGGATCTGCTGGTACAGAAACAGTGGGATCTGGTGCAGGATTTTTATCAGAGTATCGCCGGACACTTCAGCAGTGAGTAAAAAGCAGTTGGAGGTGTATAATACAATTTTGTATGAACTTGTGTATCTTATGGTTGGCCCCCATTATTTAACTAAAGAACAACTGAATGGTCTCATGTGCTGTGTGTCTGACGGGACTGAATGGCCTTATGTATAAACTGTCTTGTTTGGTTGATTGTCAGTAGCGTAGTGACACAAGGGCCAGATTTTGCAGCAAATTGGGCTGGATGTGTTGGATCCAGACCTTTGCTGAAACAGTTTGTTACACAGTTTTCGGTACAGTTGAGATCTGGGATTTGTTCTGGTCAAGAAAGGGATAGAAGTCTTTTTCGTGCTGTTCTAGTCTGCCGTGTTGCCTGTACCCATAGAGAGAGACTGACCGATTGAACCCAAAGGTTCTGTGGAGCACAGAACCGATACGTGTGAGAGGAATGCCTGTTGCACGCCTGAAAGAGCGCTTGGCTGTGGCTTGGTTGTGCACATGCAGTGAGCTGGAGGAAGGGTGTGGGATTCCCTCGGGCTCGAGCTGCTGCCCCCCCTCTGTCCTGCAGGCCTCTCCGAGGAGCAGACGGTGCAGATGATGGAGCACATTGAAAAGCTGATCATGACGCGTCTGCACAAGTGGGTGTTCTGCCACGACAGCTCTGACGATGAGCAGAAAGACCTGGCCCTGCAGAGGAGGATCCGGTGAGACTCGGACCACAGACCTGGAAGCCCGCTGAGTACAGCTCAGTAACAGTCATCCTTTTATAGGCTGTTGTTCATAACAGATGCTGAAAATCCCAGAATACATCACCAAGCGGACAGCTAATCCTCTGGAGGAAATTTACACAAATAGGCTGAAATTATTCCTTAAAGTCAAAATCTCATTCAGGCTTACAGGGTGTAGGAAGGCAAGATATCATTCCTTAAGCCATGTGGGTTAAAACAAAATTTGTATCTCAGATTGCATACCTGCTAAACCACTGAAGGTTAGGCCCAGAGTCCAGAAAATCACCACATGAGTTTTTCTAATGAAGTGGACTATAATTGGACAGAGGTCTTTCCTTCTGTATTAGGTTTAGGAATGTCTGAAGCAGCCTTTTACTATTACATCTACACTGCCTAACTAGTTACTAAGCTGATCTTTGCCACTGCTATTTCCACAGATCTCTCAGCTGGGTGACCCCTCAGATGCTTCATGTTCCCATTAAAGAGGAGAGGTTAGAGGTCAACAGTGACGCCCTCCTGCCTGCCATCACAGGTGAGTTTTTTTTTAAGAAGGTAACTTTTAATTTCTCACTGATTAATAACAGAATATGGCTCTGTTGTTGTGCACTGAAATGTATGTAGATGCTATGCCTTATGCTGTTCTGTCCTCACCATCTCCGTTCGATATCTTAGGCTTTTTTAATTATTTTGTTCAGCTGGTACGTTCCATTGTGCTATTTTGAATTTATTTTTACAGAACAACAGGGTAAAGTGCACACAAAACCAGACAGCTTTGTATAATAGTCTTTGATAGACGACCACTTGAAGGCCTGCACATTCATGGAACCCAGTGACCCCAGTGGCTCTCTACCAGTGTCAGACAGGATCAGGGCATCATGTCTGGCCAGGCCACTGAGCATGACTTTTCATTGAGCACATAAGCGATCTGTGCTCAAGAGTTCTGATTAAACTCACTTCCTGGAACGCCTTCAAATGTATCTATGCCTTGAATGTGTAATAGTCCTGAACACCAGGATCACCTGTCTTGTCAACACTTTGAGTAGCTGTCACTGTCCTACATGGGGCTGTAGCTAGTTAGCCACTCTTATACTCTACCAATGGTCAGCATTGCTGCGTCACAATGCTGGGGCCCTGGGTTCAATTACAGGCCTGGGGTGCTGTCTGTGTGGAGTGCCTGCCCATGCTCTCTTAGGTTTCCTCTGGGTGCTCCAGTTTCCTTCCACAGTCCAAAGACATACTGGCAGGTTAACGGGCTTCTGGGAATGCTGGCCCAGTTGTGAGTATGTGCGTGTCCGGTCCAGGCTGTATCTTGCCCTGTGCCTGTTCCTTGCTGGAATAGACTCCAGCTCCTCCTGTGACTCGGAATTGGAAGCAGCGATTAGAACATTAGTGGATGAAGAGAGATTCTGAAACTTCCCGAACCCCAGTGGCCGTACGATGAAGGCATTTCGCCCCCTGCTCTCGGCAGCGATAATCGAGATGGACGCCCGGCGAGCGCCGCAGGACAAGCTGGCCTGCGTCTCCAAGTGCAACCAGAGTGTCTTCCGGGTGCTGGCCTCCAGAAGCTCGGAGCCGGCGAGCGCCGACGACTTCTGTCCGGCATGATCCTGGTGGTGCTGAAGGCCAGCCCGCCCCGGCTGCACTCCAACACGCAGTACATCACCCGCTTCGGCCTGCCGCACAGCCTCATGGCCGGGGCGTCCGGCTACTATTTCACCAACCTGGTGAGTCCAGCTGCGGGACCGCGGGCCTCTGCGGCCCAGAGCTTCCCCAGAGCGTCCCCAGACTGGCGCACTCCCGCGACGACCTTCAGGAATCTCTTTTGAACGGGGCGTGGCGTGGCTCTGAGGGTCTGTATGGGTGGGGCTTCACTGGTGACGATGACGATGATGAACAGCTGAGTTTCTTTTACACCGAGCAGGGCTGATGCAAATAAGCCCCGGTTACTTAATCAAGTATTCACACAGACCGCCTTAGTTATGCCTTTTAGTTGAATTGATTGAACTAGGGGGGACTTTTACACACAGGGACACTAGAAGTTGGATGACTGTTCCTGAAATTAATGAAACAAGTACCAAATGTTGGTGTTATTTGTTCACTCAGACTGTCTGTATACATCATTAGGACCCACATGAAGCACTGTCAATATTCCATAGGAAGAAAATGCAGGAAGGGGTGAATGCTTTTCACGAGACTGTATATGCAAGAAGAAACTAAAAATTAATGAACCACATGTGTACTGTAAGCAAGTCCTGTAAAAATTAACCATTTGACGTTCCTTTTATCATCTTGTGTATCATATGTCTATGTCGCGTCCTGTCTGTTCACCCAGAAACTGTTTAAAACTGAAGCCAGGTCTCTGCTCTCCCGGCAGTGCTGCGCTGTGGCCTTCATCGAGAAGCTGGACGGCCCGGCCCTGAACCTGAGCGCTGAGGAGTTCGAGGGGTACATGCAGGGCAAGCGCGCGGCCCCGCGGGACGCGGAGACGGATTGCGAGGGGCTTCGGAGGGCCAGGAAGAACCGGCAGCTCCTGGCGGAGGTGGCGAGCCGGCAGGAGCAGCTGGCGGAGGGGGCGCAGGCCCTGCAGGCAGACCTGGCGCGGTGGGTGCAGGCAGTGCAGACGCAGGTGGAGGAAATCCAGGCCAAGGTCCCCCTGAACTTCACATGCACAGAGCCCCCGAGTCAGAGCTAGCTTCAGGGGCGTGGCCTGCCTGGGCGTCTGGATGTTCGCTTCTGAAACTTCAACCCCAGGTATTACTTTTGGTAAAATGGGTTTACAAATTACTGGGCTGAAGTTCAAGGCTTTGGTGTTTGAGACCTTATTGTAACAGTTCTGTGGAAAACAGGAAACCAAGTAACACGGTTTGATTTCTGGCTTCTGTCTCGAAGTGTTAGGTTTTGGCGACCAGCCCTTCAGCTGGGACTTTTGCAAACACCAGTGTTTTATCTTCAGTCCATTGCCAAGAACACAGCTATACCAGGGTGCAGGGTAACTCAATAGGTTTTCCTCGTGAAGGGCCAGCGCAGGGGGATGCTTCTTGGATCGGGCAGGCACTCTGAAGCAGGCCTGAGGGGTCCTGCTACACTAGGGTAGCACTGTTCAGTAAACTCAGAGAGGTCTCATTGACAAATTTGTTTTCTCAGAGGCTGCATTTACTGCACGTTGAACATGTTTTAGTTAGGAAAGTGTCAGCTGTGAGGTACCAGTAGTTCATTCTACAGTTGTACCTGCCTGCTTGCTTTCTCTGTGACACACCAATAAAGATGAGTATTTTGTTTCCTACTTAGTTATGAATATTTAAGCGCTGGAAGTCTTAAACAATACTTAAGAGTGGTTACTACTCAGGTACCTACATCTTTGCACCTTTTTTCCTTTTTCTCTGAATTATCGTCAGTTGAATCCTACGTGATCTTAGCCACATATTTATTGTTTTTGTTTGTCGACTGTGAAGCACAGGAGTCTTTTGGCTGCTTAACCTAAACCGGCCTTTAAATAATCAGAATTGCTTCATTCCCAGGGCAGAGGGGAAGTAAAACATGCTCTGGGGAAAAAAAGGGTTTGCTTTGTAAACCCAGGTAATTGTACTGGTGCGACGATTCTAGATCTTTTGGAGTTATAGAGACAAGGGGAGTGGGTGTAGAAAAAAACCCTCTTTCAACAGCAGTCTGATACGTGTAGTGAAGTGCCATATTTATACAACGCAGAGCTTTAACCTGAGTTTGAAGTGCAGTATTCAAGAACTGTTATTTGATTGTAACCAAAAATAACCAATGCTTCCCTCTTGTGGTGGAATGCAAGTATTACAGCACTCAAGTAAAACTAAGAGACAGGTCTGTAATTTAAGGAACAGGTCATCAATTCTGCTAGTCTCATTTCAGCAGCCTCTTTCTTGTACTTTTTAAAATGAATCAGGGTGCTCAATAGAAGAACATGTCTAAATTATTTTGTTTGTAGTGGAGTAGAGAAAGTTTGACATTTCTGATTTTTTTTGTCTTTCCTCAAGCGCCTTTGCGTATAAATAATGAAGTCGGGACCTTCCACCTCGGTGCCTTTTCTTATGAAGCTGGTATTGGTATTAGACTGTGATGTCCTGTTAAAGTCTGTCTCTGAGTGTAAGCTCTGTGTTATTGGTGTTCCTTAACTTTATCCCACGTATGTACTCAAGTTATGTAACTTAACAGGCCCGACCGTGGGTGGGAAAATGATTATTTTATAACAATTTGGTAAGCGATCAGAGGACAATCGCCTACCCCACCTATGGGTCCCAGACTCCAGGGCCTCAAGAGCCTCTGGAATAAATGTAATGTTCTCGTGAAAACAGCCACTATCTCAACCCAAATTCATGACGATAGAGTGCTTGGCAGCACTGCCTGAAAACATAACTTCAGGCAGCTGGGACTCTAGCAACTATGAAATCTAGAAAGGAAAGCAGTGCATCACAACCCTTGTAACCATAGTGGTACAAGAACAAATAACTATTAACCAACTACTTGTATTTTGGAACAAGTTACAGTGTAAGCATACTAGTGCTTTCTGAATTAATCTCCAGCTGCCGCAGGCTGCTGTGTGCAGTTTCAGCAGGGCTAAAAAATGAGGAGGTATACGGAAGATACTCGTGCAACTTTCTGGGGGAGTGGGGGGTGGGTGAAGTGGGTTCACAATGATTGTGTTCAGTAAACAAAGCCACTAGCACAAGTCCTTGTGTTGTGTACAAGCAGTCTGCGTAGTGCTTGTGATGTTTACTGGTGACATGAAGTTTTGAATAAAGCACATGAAGAACCGATATGAATGTGTATTAACAATAAATTCTTATTCTCTCGTGCCGTGTCTTTTGGAATTGTCACCCTATACTTTAAAATGCTTGCATCAAATAATAGAAATACCTGTGCCTCTGAACTTTTTTTCATGCACATTTGAACTGTTTCACCATATTTATTTTATGTTGTTAAATGTTTTTTTGTTGTCATCCCTTTAATAATCATTCTAAATTGAGTTATGTTCTCAACTTCAGTACATTCCATGTCTGGAACATGTTTGCACATGGATAGAAGCTCCTTTCTGTTCCTTCTACAGTAGTTTTCCATGTGCATTTCATATCCAGAAACAGAATTACTGAAAATGTAAAGACTACCTTGCGCAGGACACATGCCCTCTGCTTTTGTTTTCAGAGCTGTAATTAAGATTTGTAAGATGCATAATCACTTGTAAAACAGAAACAGGTTCCTGCCAACCCTGAAGCTGTCTAAAATACCTCTGGTGCTCTGGCAGTCACCTTTCCTTTCTCATAAAAACTAAAGCCTATTTTTATCCAATAAAATGTCTTCTCAGAATGTACAGAGTTGTCTTTTTAAGGAAAATCATAAAACAATGAACATATTTAATTTTTAAAAGTGAAGCCAGGTGAGCTGTTATACTGAAACACTAAGAAATCACACATGAAACTGATTCTCCCTCCTTAGAGTTTTTAGGTTTAGGGTTTTAACTTTTACAGCTCAGTGTTTCCAATAATCTGTCCATCACAGTATCTCAAAAAAATCAATCCACCATTTTTAATAAACCACTTATTTCTTCTTTAACATTGTTAAAATAATTCTAAAAAAAACAAAACCTGTTGTTTCAGAGAAGGCAGAGGATCAGAAAAAATTGTATACTGAACTGTACGCACATTAGCCTGTTTCTGGGTAATCTGAAATTGAAATGATCCTCCTTCAATGTGTTGAACACAACCATGAGTTGGAATTTGGTGTATTAATCAGATTGGACTGAAATAAAAACATTATACTGATAATCCAGTAAACACTTTGGCTTGAGGGCATCCCTGTGGAGGTAGCCCACACTTTTGGTTGATAAACTGTATTTCTTTTGAAGGTGTTGAACTGTCCTCTCAACATGAACATGGACAGTTAACAGATCCCAGCAGGCAGACTGTTCAGGCTGCAAATCACAGAACCCAAGAAACGTATATGGGTCAATCAGGCTGGATTACAACGGTTAACAGGCTGTAATCAAAACTGAGAACAGGCAACAACAAAGATGGACTGTTAACACTAGTTATACAGTTTACACTTTACAGATAGTATTATTTCCTGACCTATTCATATACATGCTCTAATCTTGTTAAGGGAACAATTGTGGCACTATTTCTTGTGCCTTTAACAGACCCCAAAAGAGCAAAATCTGATCCTGCTGGGCTCAAACGTAGCTAGAAAAACTATAATTTAAAGCTGGGAAACTAACAATGATCCTTTCATCTGCAAGTGGATTTATAGCACAAAACTGTGTAGAAGTTTCCTGTATTAAACCCAGACTTCAATCCACCTGTTCACAGACATTTCCCCATCTAGATCGAAGGCTGCTTTCCGCAGTGAGGAGTAAAAGCTTCTGACAAACGGAAAACAGCAGTCAAAAAACCAGCGGGAAATTGCACCCTGCATTTAGTTAAAAGTTTGGATTTAATTTGGAGAACAGGTGACTGCATCAAGAATAAAAATCAGAGTACAGATGGTATTTCACAAGACGACAGCCTCAAAGAAACCCTGTTATCTTATGCACATCATCACAGTAGACTATGATGGCTAACATCCTTGAAATCAGCTACAGTTGGAAAAAATCCAGAATGATTAGTTCGCAGTTATTACCTGCTCTGTTTTTGTATGGCTATTTAAAAACCCTGTGGTATATACAAAGCAGTCTTACCTTACTTTGAAAATCTGTTTTTTTAACAGCAGATGCAACAATGGGAGTGCGATAGTGACTTTCTGACAATGGTCATTACTGGTTTAGCTTTAGTCTGAGCAAGACCTGACGTGAAGTTGTCACAGACAACAACAAACAGTCCAAAGAAAGCTTACGTTATTTTAGGTAAAATGTAGAAATTTTGAACTGTGATAACTAAAAATTAGGAATTTAAAAACCGTGGGGAAGGTGATGCGCTTTTCATAAACAGTCGTCCAACAGAAATATGTTAACAGACTGGAGCTCAGCTGTAAAAGTCACATTTTCCCTGGGTCCAGGAGAACACCACAGCCATCCAGGCAAGGTATCTTAGTTTCTTTGGAAGCAGAAGACGGTTCTCCCAGCTCAGCTCAATCTCCGTAGGCTACTTTGGTCCACAACCAAACAGCATCCTCCAGCCTCCTCTGCCCTTTCAATTGGCTGTCCTTAAAAGTTGAATGCAGTGTAGTTTTTGTTACCTTGGTACAATTAATGCCATTTAGCGTTATTCCTCCATCCCCGCTTAGCCACAGATTAGCGAAAGCAGATTCGCTTTCAGGCTCGGGGTGGGTTGGTGAGCACTGCCCACACAGGGAGGGTGGTGCCAGCCCTGTTCCCTGCAGGAGAGAGCTTCTGCAAAAAAAAAAGCAGTCTTTCTGCTCCTTTGCTTCCAAAGTGCTGCTGCAACCAGCCACTGACCCACCACTGCGATGCCCCCTTCTCCTGGACCCTCCAGTGCCACTGCCCACAAACGCCTTGGTCTCTAGGAATGCAGAACAATGTAAGAGAAGAACAGACGACTCCAGGAAGTGGAACAGGGTGAACGGGCCCAAGCCAGCTATGCTGTCTGTGATCAGTCCCTTTGGCTGACGTAAGAAGTAGGCGTCTCTTAATCTCCCTTAGTAAGCAGATCTTCAATGTAGGCGTCCAGCTCATCATCCGTGTTGATATCGATGTCCCGCAAGGTAGAGGATTAAATTAAGCCAAAGCTGTGGTGCCTGCTATTCGGCACAATGCAGCCAAAAATTATAGCGGAACTGCTGAAAATCTACATTTGAATTCGTAATGTGAAGTGAAAAGAGTCACTTCCAAACAAAAGTATCGGATCTGACAGTCAAGAGTACAGTCTGGTGCGTCTCGTAAAGGGAGAAAATACCCTTTAGGGATTTCAGAAACGTGTGCTTGCTAACAACATTCGATGAACAAAGAAAATAAAACTATTATTTACTTTAAAAGCAGTAGCATTTGCCCCAGCAAGGTAATTCAGCTGGACAGCCTGAAAGATATATCCAAGGTGCTTCACGCCAACTGAATAGGTCTAAACCTTGGATACAGTGGGTGCCACTTTCCCAGCAGTGGCCTGATAATTCTTACGAGCTGTCCCCTGTCCAGGCAGCGAGTGAACAGCGCGTGGGAGCCCAGCCCTGGCTGCAGCGCTGCTCTCACCTCCTGCACTTTCTGCAGCAGAGCCACGATGTTGCTGCGCAGTTTCTGCAGCTTCTCCTCCGTCTCGCGGAGCCTGGCTTCGGCGCTGTTGCTCTTCTCCACCACGGCCCGGGCCCGCGCGTCTGCGTGGCTCTGGTAGGAATTGCACAGCGTCTGCAGCCCCAGCTCGTACTGCTGGAAATACTCCTTCTGTGGAGGCAGGGCACGGCGCAGGCGTCAGCCCAGCTGCCCCACCCGAGACCGTCGCGTATTAAGATATAATATCTAACTTATGCTTACAATTTCCTCACAAACACAAATATTTATGTGTTAAATTCAACTTTCTAGAGTTTTCATATTTAGAATATGTAAGAAGGTGTAATAACCGCTAGTCAATTATATAACCAACAATGCTGTCTTCCAGTGTTCCCTGGTGAACCCTGGACGTCCCCCCATGCCCTGTTGATGAATGGTTATCTAACGGCAGCCTCGTGTCAGCAGGCTCTCTGCTCAATCCCAGAGTGCTCCCTACCATTGGGAAAGCCACCAGCTCCTCTGCAGTCATGGTGTTGACATCATCCTTAGGGATCTGGAAATCCGGAGGGAAAAAGTACCGTAGCAACATCCTGGAAGGATTAAGGCAAAGGGAAATATGTTACAGAATTGTGTCTGCAACCATAAGAATCTTTAAAGTACAGGAAAGATATTAATATGCTATGGAGAAGACTGAAGGAAAAGTACATAAACACTTGGTTCTCCGAACTTGGAATAATCAGAGCACTTTTCACTAGTCCATTGAAAAAATGTGGATTACCTGAGAACACGAGTCCCCAGTGGTCTCATTTGTAGGTGTATGAAATACCAAGGCTTCACAGAACAGTCTGCAGGGTAACTGTGTTTGAAGAGGCGAACTAACTTTGCAATCGCCCTGTACATCTCTATATATACGGGAGCCAGACACTCCTGCACAGCTGAACCGGTACAGAGAGATGCTCCGAGTGCAGACGATTCAGGCGTCGTGGTGAGGCGGAGAAGAATCTCTCCGCGGATCAGCGCCTCCAGCGATGGGAAGCTGCAAGCCGGCGGTGATGTTAGTCAGGGAGGCAATGTGCACTAGCCCTCTCCCTTAAGGCCCTGTGCCTCGTGCCACAAGGTGGCCCGCTCGAGGGACGAGCGCGTCAGAGGAACAAGCGTGTCCTTCCTCATGGGTCCTGCACAGTGCAGAAATTACTACTGGCACTTCCAAATCGGATGGGGATAAAAGGAATAAAAAACCGCTGAAGGGGCAGCATGGTTATCATTCTTTCAAGTAGGGTGCTACAACAGCATGCTTAGGCTGCAATGGAACAAGTAAAGAATGGAATAAACCTTTACTTGTTCCGTGGTTATCATTAGCATTGCTGCCCCGGTTTAATTCCTACAGTGCTGTCTGCGTGGAGTTTGTATGTTCTCCCAGTGTTTGCATGGTTTTCCTCCCGCAGTCCAGAGACATACTGGTAGGTCAACTGGCCCTGGTGTGAGTGTGTGTCTGTGTGTGTCCTGCGATGGACTGGGTCCAGACTGTACCCTACCTTTTGCCTGCTGCCTGCCAAAATAGGCCCCAGCTGCCCTGTGACCCTGATGATAAAGTGGTTAGAAAAGGGGAGGATGCCACAGAGGTCCGGAAGCCCCAGGATCGGTCGGATACCCTCTCCGCAGCCTGTTACTCAGCCCCTGGCCTACCTCATCCTCACAACCAGGCTCTCGATGACTTCCCGGCTGGCCGTGGGCTGGGTGGTGTCGGGCTCCATTCGGGTGGGGGCTCCTTCCTCCTTCTCCATGTCCTCCAAGGTGTTGGGACTCTGGGACTCGGGCGTTGGAGGACGCATCAGCCGCACATCATCACTGCCCTTCAGCACCCTGCCAGCAAGACCGTGAGAAGGGCAGCAGCATCACGGACAACATCCCTGGGCTCTGGAGGACTGGTAACCACTTCTTTTCTTTGGCTATTTCATACCCCGCTTTGGAAGGCAGGCAGCTCAAGTACATTCAAGACAGTTGTGCTGTTGCTGCCGCCAAGACACGTTCCGTTTTATTGAAAATTGTCTGTCCACCAATTGCACCTTGCCTTAGACAATTCCTAGTGAGCAGGCTCAGGGTTGCCGATCAACGCCTGGCGAGCAGGATCAGCTAGATCAGCGTTGCCTATCCTCAGGATCGTGGTTGCATATCTAGCCTCAACATGGCAGCATGTTTAAATCACTTTTCACGTACAGCTCATCTGTACACCACAGAAAACTAGAATATCAGGTTATTCTAAAACCTTTCCAACTGGATTAGTAATTGTTATGGACATATTACAGAAAGCACTGTGTTGCTTACATTACCCTTGTCAAAAAGACCTTGATTAATGTAACCAGCATGACTATTTTATAGAAATGGAAAGAATTCAATTATTCAAAGAAGCTCTTGCCCAAATGTGCAAAAAGGTCAAAGAAAGTGTGCCATGAGAATAAACTCCACACCATTGCCTGCTGCTTCTATTTGTGTGAAGTGACAATGCATTGCTTTGTGTGCGTGGCCTCCAAAACGTTCCGCAGCAGGGTTCAAATATTTCAGGGTTAACCTCGGAACAGGTCATTTTTTACCATTTCCCCTACTGTGAACCAGTGCTCTGCAGAAAAACCTTGAAGAAATCCCTGAAATCGGAGATGGCAATCCGACACCGTTATCCGTCTACCTGCTGGTTTACTCCAACCATATTGTAAGGAACTCGGGAAAGCCTTCCCGAAGGGAAAAGGATACTTACCACCTGCTACGAGGGGTGATGGCAGTGGGCACGTAGTCAAACTTCACTTTCCAGAGAACGCCCTGCTTGCCAGCTTGCACAGACGAGACGCGGCCGGTGAACCACTCCTTGTTCACCTTCACTTCCACTAGTAAGCCTCTATCAGCAGACAAAGGGGACACTGTAGGCGGCCTGAAAGAGCGACCCTGCAATGACTCGCGCCCTTCACCTCTGCGAGCACAATCACGCACGGTCCAAACGAGGATGCCGCAGTGGAGGCAGAATTCTTATATTACAGTACACCCTCAGCTCAGTGGGCTAATAAATGAGAAGAGGTGTCTGTTATTGCCAAATGTCTGCTTAATCATGAATGTTTTTTTTTCATTTTTTTCTCAAAATATGCTATGACAAAAAATACATATACAACACGCAACTAACACCCGTGTAAGCAACTGATGTAGAAGGGCTTTTATTTAACTAGGCTCTGTGTGCCCCTTTGCTGTATTCTAATCCCTCATTGTAGCTTGTGTAATTCTGCTTTTCCTCTCATTGTTTTTCTGTAAAGCGCTTTGACAAGCCAATTGTAAGGGAGTGATATAAAATAAAGTTTATTATTGTCATTAGGGCTCCATTGGTATTCCTGAATTTTAAATCTATGTAGTATTTATTTTTACCTTGTTTTATTATGTATGCATCTTACAGATTATTTTTTTACATGGTTAGCATTATTTTAGAATTTACTTTTTAAAACGTACGAGTATTAAAAAAAATTGTTAAAGCATCTGAAACACAAACAAGACCCACCATGAGCAATTTGCCCACCCTTTACCTGCTCCATTGCCATTCATGGCTTTTAAATCTATTTAAAAGTATGCTGTACAAGAACATGTTACACTATCTAATGTTCAGTTAAAGCAAAGGTTTACTGGTCTGAGTCACTCTGGCCAGGCTCTCCCACTGGCTGGGCTGCAGTGTCTTAACATTCCTCCTGTGGATTCCTACAGCTCTCTAGAGCTGCTCACCTTTCTTTGCTGCCTTGAGATCCACTCCTGCTTCTTCTTCCTCTTCATTGCTGTCCGTGATCTGCCAACACAAGAGACAAGCCTGGCATTAAGCACAGCAGGGTCTGGCTCTGGAAATGAAACCACTAGCTGATGTCTCAAACGCCAGAGCAAATCTTTCCCCACCGTAGCCCCAGAGCCTCCAGGTTTCCACTCCAGATGAGCTCTCCAGCTGCTTAACTGAACCCTAAGTGAAGGTAATAATTTGGTTCATCAGATCCTGTCGACTACGAGGAGAGGAGGGCTAAAAAATGCCTTTAAATGCACTCCAAATGGGTACAGGTTTCAAGTTACTTTTGTTTTTGTTCTTACCATCTTCCGACGTTCAAGAACAGAAATGCATCAAAAGCTTCAATTAGTTTAAACTTCAGGTTCAATTAAATAACCAAGAGCTCAGAGCTCGGATAGGACACCGCGTGCTAGAGAAAGCGAAAGCTGGCGTTCTCTCACCAGCACAAAGAATTCATCAAATTCTTTATCTAAATACACCACAATCTGGATACTCAGATGTATGAATACCAAGAACCTTTATCATATCTAGATAATTTATCAGGGCGCCGGATGCATGTGTAGTGCCGGATGTGTAGTATTTGGGATGTTTTGCTCCCCAAAACAATTGCCACAGCCAACTAGATCTTTTCTTTCTGGCTTTATGTTTTTTTTACTGCTGTATAGTACATCATTTTGGCAAAAGGCAGTGGTTCATCATAAGGAGTCATCATCACAAAGGAAAATTTGCGAAGCAAAGCTATAAAATGTCATCACCTCTAGACACGGAAAGTGTCAGGTGCACCAAGCTGTAACAGAAATGTTTTAGCTACCGACATCATTGCCAATCTTGGCTAAAAAACTGCGATAGCGCGTCCACGTTTCCAGTATCGCATGACGTCAGCTTGAGACCCACAGAACTGCAGAATTGCGGGCCTTGCCTGCCAGAGAGAGGGCTGCAGGACGAGCCACACGCCAGGCTCTGCTGCAGCGACTGAGACCAGACACTGCCGCCTGTCTGTGCTGGGGGAAGGAGGCTACCGCCTAGAGGGCTTTTCGGAACCGCGCCCCGTCGGGGGATCAGCGTACCTCCACCACCACACTGCTCTGGGCTCTCCGAGCGCTTGGCTCGGCCGCTGCTCTGAACACCTGGGGCGCAATTGCAGCCGCCAGCCTGTTTTTGCCAGAGCTTGGCCTTTTCTCTTCTTCCTCCTCCTCCTCCTCCTCCGTGCTCTCAGCAGGAGGGAGTGTCCTCCGTCTGGAGCCAGGCATCTGCTTCCCAGCGCTCTGCAGATTCAAGGACAGCACATCGCACGTGACTCCGGAGAAGGGGCAGTCCAGTACAACACCCGCCACCAGAACAGACAGGGGAGCTTAGGGATGTGCAGAAACCTCAGGCCCTCACCTTCCCCACGTTGATATAATATTATCATTATTCAAGGTCCAACTGCGACGCCTTTAACATTTCCATTGGTTAAGCACACCGCGCTGCAGGAAAGTCCATCGTTCAGATGAGATATTAAGCAGACATCCCGACGAGCTGGTCATTAAAGATGCAGAGGCACTGTGCTTAAAAGCAGGGATGCTACCCGTGATGTCCTAGCTAAATTTCACTCTGGCTTTCAACCATTTCCATAAATCCATCAGAATGAACAGTGAAACACACCTCAAAAGACACAGGTGAAAACTAAGCAAAAGTCCAGTTAAAACCAAACAACGACTGGGCTCCTTTGCCCAAAGTCTGTCATCTTGTGTTCTTAATTTAGTCTTTAGTCTTAAAACACCCCCTTAATGCCACAGAAGGGAGTTCTCATATCTCTACCTGATCTGCCGCATAGTGTTGAAAAAGGGCGAGAGGAATCACCCAAGAAGGTGCAGCACTTCAGTGGGTGATAAAGTGGGTTTCCTGGAAACATGTAAATCGCTATATAAATGCAATTATTGCTACTATCCATGCAGTCCTTCTCTCTGTTTGTAAATGTACCCAATTTCCCCAGCCTTTGTGATGCACAGGGTTTATTTTAGTTCAAAGGAATCCTGGGTCGTGGTTGTTTGCCTGTTGGCCACAGGGGGGCGCGTGTCTGCGGAGCAAGGGGGTGTGAGCAGAGTCGGGGAAGAGCGCAGTACACTCCCTCCACCACCACGCTGCCCTCCGCTGTCTGCGCCCTGAGCTCCGTCACTCTCCCACTCTTCTGATTCACCGCAGGTGCCGAGCCGGTCACCTTCGTCTTCTTGGGCTGCGGCTCCTCCTCCTCCTCGCTGTTCTCTGCCTGGGGGGGGCCTCTCTTGCGCTGGCTCCCTGCGGGCGTTGCCTGCTTTGCTGTGCTCTGTGCGGCGGAGGGAGAAGAGGGGAGAAGGGCTCATTCAAGGCTCATACCTCTTTGCTCGGGAGCCGACAGCAGCTGGCCGTCAGCGGGAACGCTCCCCCTCTGCATGAGCAGGCTCGTACTCAGCTTGTACGCCGCAGTGTGTCAGAGCCGTCACAATCACCTACAACACATACTTCTTACACACCCAAGGAGCACAGATCAGACCACATACTCACCTAGAAATAAAGAACCCCAAAATTATATTGGTGTCCTGTGCTGATTATTCTTTGCCAGGCTTCCCTGCTGCATAGTCAACGTCCCGGTGCCTATCAACCCTTCACCCCCTTGACTGCCTCCCTAAAAAGGACAGCACTTAAGTTTGCCATCATCTGGGAAAAGACTGGAGTTAAGGAGATCGCATTACAGACAGACTTGGGTTCATGAAAAGGATTAGTGTGCACCCCAGCATTGGCCCTACGACTTCTGCGTGGAACAGGAGTAGGTACATTTACTACACGGTCACAAGGAGAGAAGCTGGTAGTAGGCTCAGCCCTAGAAGGCTCGGTGTCAGCCTCAGTCCTAACCTGCACAGCACCTGTAGATTCAGGAGCAGGTTCAAACCTAAGAGGCTCAGAGAACACTTCTGATTCACTACCACAGAGATCCTCATCACTAGCAACATCTAATGACTCAGGGAACACCTCCCGAGTTAATCTTGGAAGCGAAACCTCCTCCAACACTACAAACTCTGGCGGAGACTCTGAAAGGGTACTAACAGACGTTCCTGTGGGGGACTGGTTTCTAACACACCTGGGGGCTGGGACAGGGCCCACACATGGCCTTAAATTAACCCTGTGTACCCGCTTTATAGGACCACCTTCCAATGGTTCCACTGTGTGTGTCGTACCCTGCACCTCTACCACCCTATACACAGTAGGTCCCCAAGCATCCTGTATCTTATTTCTGCCCAACGGTCTGTGTCTCAGATAAACCAGCTGACCTACACTGACTGGGGGAAAGAACACTTTGTCTTCTTGCAGTGCAACTCTTTCCGCAGCTTTTTGTTCTGCGTACTCTTTAGCTCGGGCATGTGCTTCGTTCAACCGTTCCTGGTGGACCACCAGCCAATCATGTCTTTTATCCAGCACCTCCTCCTGGCCCAGTAACGCATCAACAGGTAAGTGAGGATGCACTCCGTACAGAAGGAAGTAAGGCGAATATCCCGTACTAGCGTGAGGTGTCACATTGTAGGCATAGACTAACTCCGGCAGATGTTCTGGCCAACGGCGCTTCTTCTCAGGAGGCAACGTGCGTAAAAGGTCATGTAGGGTCCTATTGAACCGTTCACAGTGTGGGTTTCCTTGAGGATGGAAAGGACTGGTGCGTGTTTTCTTCACTCCGTAAAGTTTACACAGCTCTGCAACTACCTGACTCTCAAAGGTTTTTCCCTGGTCACGATGCAACCTTTCAGGGCATACAAATTTCATAAACCATTCTTTCAGGAGGACTTTTGCTGTAGTGTCTGCCTTCTGATCACGAGTCGGGAAAGCCTGTGTAAACTTGGTAAACACGTCAGTAACTACCAACACGTTCTCCCGCCCATCAGAGGCTGGCTCGAGGACCGTGTAGTCGACAGCGACAACCTCTAAAGGCCTAGTAGCTATAAATGGTTTGATGGGTGCCTGGATTTTTGGCTGTGGCATTTTGGTCAGGATACACCATTGACACTTCTTGACCCACTGTTCCACATCATTATACATGCCCACCCAAAAGCATCTCTGTCTCAACAGATTCTGAGTGCGTTCAATTCCTTGATGACCCATCTGGTCATGTACACTTTCCAATATTTGATCTTTCATACAATCAGGCAGGAGGAGTTGGAAACATTCACCAACATGAGGATCTTCGATCACCCTGTACAATAGCCCATCAAGCTCTCGCACCCGGTGCCACTGTTTCAACAAAGACAAGGTAGATTTAGGCAACTTTGATCTCTCCTTATTCCCTGGTTTTCTCTACTTATTCCAGAACATCCGGAAAGCACTGAGAGAGGGATCAGCATCTTGAAACCGACGGAGCTCCTTCTTTGTATACCCTGGGAAAGTTTGGGTGTTACTCTGTGACTTGTTCAAGTTATCACAATCCACTCCCGCTTCCAAAACACGGATCTGTCTTATTTTGCAGCATTTCATACCGGCTGCCACCAAATCTGGCTCCAGGGGTGTGCCTCTGCTGACAACATTACAGATAGCCACACAATCATCATATTCGACATCATCAGGGTCAGGTTCAGGCTCCCCTGCAAATGGCTGCCTAGAGAGGGCATCAGCAGCAGTGTTGCAGCGTCCTGGGCGATAGAGATAAATCCCTAACCCCCTCTATGAACTGATCTCGGATAGCTCGCTTCTCATCCGACACTACATCAGGCGATACCTTTAACACAGCGCCGAGCATGCGAGAGAGAGAATGAGAGTAATTGCAAAGATCTTCCCCCTCCCTTTGCTTACAGCCATAAAAGGCTTGCAACAGTTGGGAAACACTGCGCTTCTCCCTGAAAGCATGTCTGAGGTAACTGAATATATCACTGACCTGTCTAGATTCACCACCCATACGTAAACGTACTTCTTCTAGGGCCGGACCCTTCAACAATGATAACACAAGGTCATACTGCTCAGCAGGAGTCTGTTCCCTGGCTCTGATTACTCGTTCAACTTCTTCGATAAACTCGTCAACGGAGCAACCATCTTTAGTTATATCACCACTAAAAGGCTGTACATTACGTTCTCTAGGTACATACACATATGAACGTTTTGGTTCAGGACCCAGTGCAGCAATAGTGGCCATGGCTTGGTCATATTTTCTAACTAGGTCTTCTACTTGAGACCTCAAGTCATGGAGGTTGTCACCATTACCATTCTCCGTAACTACACGACCATCAACTGCTGCACCATCATCCCTGTCATCACCTGACATTTTGGGAACTGTTCACAAACACAGTCTCTGTGCAAACATCAATCTTGGAATACCACAGTTCAGCAGATGAGTCTGAAGAGACAAGAAGACGTCCTCCACTGGCCGTTGGTGTCGTCTGGTTCCCAGCACACTGGCCACTGGACCTCTGGACCTGGCCTTCTCCGTCCGTTATCAGCCTCCTTGGACAGCTGTCTTCACCACTACCGTATTTTATGCACCACCGCTTTACTGTGAGAGTCAGAACCCCCAGACTATCAGAAACCCCACTCCTGGTACCAAAATTGTGTAGCCTGGCAAAGAATAATCAGCACAGGACACCAATATAATTTTGGGGTTCTTTATTTCTAGGTGAGTATGTGGTCTGATCTGTTCTTAGTTTAAAAAACAAAAATAAAATAACAAAAGAAATGACATATAACAATATTTTTATATACACAAAATACGGCAGTGGTTCTTTCACGCAGAGGGGAAAACAAAGAAAACATGTTTAGTTTTACAGTTTTTTACATTCCATCTGACCATTACAGAAACGCATCTACACTGAACAACAAAAAAATAAATAAATTACATCACAGTTGAAGTTCAAACAACTCACCACGCAGCGCGGGCAGAAATAAGCCGCTCCCAGGCTGCGCGGGTCACCTCTCAGCCCTCCCTGAGAACTACATTACGACCATAATTAGTATCATACTTACAATTGCGTACACTTAACAAACGGTGCTAAACATAAATCTCTGTAAAGAACGAAGGAACAGAAAATACAAGGAGCATGTGAAACCCATTACTTACAAATCAATAAACAGATATCCCCAGCCCGAGTAGTTGTCTAAAAACTGGCTACCGCCTCAGTGTACTCCGTTAAAATCTAATATCCATCTCGCTACTCTTGTCTCAATCCTATGAAGTGCCCCTTTATACTCATTTAGGGGGTAAATAGGGCAACAACACCGTATTTACCGTTACAACTCCCTAGTAATTTCGGGGTCTTTTAACGGTAACTCACTGCTTCTGAGTCCCTACTGCCCATGCGCAGAACGCTGAACTCACCTGACAGGAGCCGCCAGCTAAGAGGTAGCGCCATCTAGTGGATTTGGCATAACAGGCCGCTATTCACCGCTGGGTCACATACAAAATACCGAATATGTCAAAAACAGCTCTGGATAATCGAAACCGCAAAAGCACATCAGATTTACTGAGTGCTCCTTGGGTGTGTAAGAAGTATGTGTTGTAGGTGATTGTGACGGCTCTGACACACTGCGGCGTACAAGCTGAGTACGAGCCTGCTCATGCAGAGGGGGAGCGTTCCCGCTGACGGCCAGCTGCTGTCGGCTCCCGAGCAAAGAGGTATGAGCCTTGTATGAGCCCTTCTCCCCTCTTCTCCCTCCGCCGCACAGAGCACAGCAAAGCAGGCAACGCCCGCAGGGAGCCAGCGCAAGAGAGCCCCCCCCCCCAGGCAGAGAACAGCGAGGAGGAGGAGCCGCAGCCCAAGAAGACGAAGGTGACCGGCTCGGCGCCTGCGGTGAAGCAGAAGAGTGGGAGAGTGACGGAGCTCAGGGCGCAGACAGCGGAGGGCAGCGTGGTGGTGGAGGGAGTGTACTGCGCTCTTCCCCGACTCTGCTCACACCCCCTTGCTCCGCAGACACGCGCCCCCCTGTGGCCAACAGGCAAACAACCACGACCCAGGATTCCTTTGAACTAAAATAAACCCTGTGCATCACAAAGGCTGGGGAAATTGGGTACATTTACAAACAGAGAGAAGGACTGCATGGATAGTAGCAATAATTGCATTTATATAGCGGGTATTTAGGGTGTAAATAGGGCAACAACACCGTATATACCGTTACAACTCCCTAGTAATTTCGGGTTCTTTTAACGGTAACTCACCGCTGGGTCACATGTATAAAGACAACTCAGTCTTTCAATGAACTGACAAAACACAACATTGCAACCGAAAACGAATGCGGCAAACCTCACAAGAGAAATGAGCATGTGGCATGTTTCCACCTATCCCCCCCTTTTCTAACCGATCTATCCAGTACAGGGTCAGAGAGGAGCCGGAGTCTATCCCAGCAAGCAGCGGGTGCAAGACAAGGCACACCCTGGACAGGTCGCCAGTCCATCACAGGACACTCACACACACTCATGCCAAGCGACAATTCTCCCAGAATCCAATGAATCCACCAGCATGTCTTTGGACTGTGGGAGGAAAATGGAGCACCCAGAGGAAACCCACGTGCTATGAGGCATCAATACTAAAAACTGCGTCACTGGGATATCCATGACATATTTGAATATGGAACAAGTAAAGGTTTATTTGCTGACGCAGCTACTTACTTGAACATATTTGTATATGTGCAGATTTTCATACAATTAACATCCATTATGAATGCTGACAGGTAACTGTTTTACACACAAACAGAGGATTAAATCCACAGCAAGGCTTGTACTCACTGGGGTCCATTCCAGTCCCATCGTCAAGGAAACACAGCATGAACCCACCACGCAGCTCCGGCTTCTTCTCTGGAGAGGAGAGGACAGAAAGTGGGCCAGAGAGATAACACCGCCCTGCTCTACAGAGACAGACACTTACTCCTGACAGCATGAGGAGCTTACGGATGAGGCTTACCCACTTTTGACATACACGTACCGAAAATGACCTACGATTCTGGCCTTTTATGTGAACTTGCTTGTTTTAGCCAGTTCAGCTACTCAGAAGGTGAGCACCTAGCAATTTAAAATACGTTACCCACTTTCGAAAACTCGTAAGATAGATGCATTAAGACTTGCAAATTAAATATTTTCATAAAATTAGAGCTATGAACCCTCTGCCTCATTTGGAAACGGGGATGAATCTCTCCAAACGTGATTAACTGGAGCAATATATACAGAACAAAAGTCAACAGGTGACTTCAAAGTCAGTTTAAAATAAAACATAGAAGCACCCCACAATCTGGCCAGAACAATAAAACGATTGGCAAGAGCAAAATTGGATTTAAAATCCATTGAGAGTGAGAGTGAGAGTTTTAATTTGCTAAGGTATGCACAGCAAAAACATAAACCTACCAAATTGCTAAGGTTCAAGACTGTGAGCCGCTGAGCTTTATATTTCTAAATTAACCTGATGAAATGAGGCATGAAGAAGATGGTGACAGCAACAGGCGATTCCACATTACAAACAGATGGAGGCTTATGTCCTGACAACATACTTTCCATTTATTAGTCAGAACCCTTCCTACTGCTTGCTAAGATAAGTGGCCACAAACTTAAAAGAGGCATAGAAGAAACTTTTTTTCGAAATATTTTCGACAAAAAATCTGCAAATACGGTTTTCGCTCTCAGGGCTCCTGTACTTCTGCAGCTGTTCCCTTTGCTGAGAGCTCTTTCATGAACACATCACATTACTCTGCTCTTTCTGCAAGCAGCGGCGGTCCTCATAATAACTACAGCACAGCCAGCGCCTGAGGAAACATAAAAACACCAAAACACCTTCCTCTCGGTTCAGATCACAAGTCAGAGTAACCGCCATACTCAGCTGTCAGACAAACAGACCATACTGTTTGAAGACACAGTACCAGAAACAGATGGTTGAGCGCAGTATGTGAAAACTACCTGTGTAGATGTCTATTCTTTTAGCATCCGCATCCCTGCAAAGACAAAACAACATTAGATATGCTCTGTGGGAAGTGGAAGAGGCAGCAGATAGATATTCTGTGGTTACAAATGACAGTTTCTGCACTACCTCAACTGATTTATGAACGGAACTAAACTTAACTAAGCTTAACATACCAACCTTCCCTTTGAGAACCTTGCGCTAAGCTGAACATCTACACAAACAGCGAGCCAGGATGAAAGGAAGAAAGCAGGCTAGAAAGAGGATTTGTACCTTGCGTTGTTCACAAGCTCAGCTAGGGCTCCAAACAGGAACTCGTGAGTGGTCCTGAAAGAGTGAAAAGAAATGACTGACTCAAATTATGCGACAACGATACTGAGTTTTTTAAAATAATAACTTGTCTTAGATAGATAGATACTTTATTGATCCCGTGAGGGAAATTGCAGTGCAACAGCAGCTTAACACACACAACACAGCCACAGTGTAACGAAATATATAATAATAGTACAATACATACAATACAGTACAAGAGTTACTCACAGTCCGGACGCACAAGAACAAACTAGAACAGAACAGTACACAGAAAATCGTATCACACATATGAATATAAATATAGATGTAACTATAGATATAAATATAAATGTATTGCACAGGTCCCTGGCATATATTGCACAAAAAGTGGTTGTAAACGGGAAAAAGAAAAAGAAAAAGAAAGAGAACAGATGTAGCAGTAGATGTGTAGATGCGTTTAGTCCAGAAACAGGTCACTGTCGATGTTGCCTCTGCCAAGACGCAAGGTGGATGCGTTGTACAGTCTTATGGCAGACGGCAAGAATGAATGTTCCACCAAGACTTGGCGGCAAGAACGGCAAGTCTTGGTGGAACAGCAAACTGCATTAGCCGAACAGGGGGCAGCCAAGGTCCACTGTAACTGCACTGACACTGGGGGCTGTGCAGGAGACATCTTGATAGTCCAGACAACCACATGGTCATTTTCGGGACCGTTTATACCAATACAGGACCACAATGCAGTGTGGTCCTGTAGTGGTATAGATAATGTGTAGATAATGGATGGGATACACATTCACTCAGGCAGAGGACGGACCATTTAGAGTTACCCGGTAGCCTCAGACAACATTCCTACATTCCACTACGGAAGGTAACTGGAGCACCTCACTCACTGACTGTACTGACTGTATTGTATGTATTGTATTATTATTGTATCATTCGTTACACTATGCTGTGTTGACTGCATGAAGCTGCTGTTCCACTGCAATTTCCCTCACGGGATCAATAAAGTATCTATCTATCACCTGGAGCTTCCACATGGCCAAGAGAAAAAAACTGTAAATGCTACACGGAGAGCACGTCAAGACAGAATCAAACTCGAGACACTAGAGTCGAGAAGTGCAGTGTGTTCCAGTCCCAAGTCAGCCAAACAGGAAGCCATTCAGCCTGACTGGATCCACAGCAAATTTCAGGTTTTGCCAAAAACGCATAAAACGTGTGAGTGTATGCACCAACCCCCGACAGCTTTAGGACAGGAATTCAGCCACCCGCTGCTCTTAGAAGGAATTAAGGAGAGCAAGACCTCAAAGCGCCAACCACAGACATCACTGAATGTGCTGAATGACTCACATTGTCCAAAAACTCAGAGGTCACCGTTCTACTGCTTCATCGGCAGCACCGTCACCCGCCACTTCAACAACCTCCGCAAGGAGGACCAGAAGAAGCAGCGGCTGCTCAAGATCATCACCACCCTGGTGGCGGTCTTTGCCCTCTGCTGGACCCCCTTCCACGTGCTGAAGAGCCTGGATGCCTTCATCTACCTGAAGGTGCTTCCCCAGACCTGCGCCCTGCTGAGCGTCCTGCTGCACGCCCACCCGTACACCACCTGCCTGGCCTACGTCAACAGCTGCCTCAACCCCTTCCTCTACGCCTTCTTCGACCTGCGCTTCCGCTCGCAGTGCCTGTGCCTGCTCAACCTGAAGAAGGCCATGCACGGCCAGATGAGCTCGCTGTCGTCCACCCTCAGCACGCAGACCCAGAAGTCCGAGGTGCAGTCGCTGGCCACCAAGGTGTAGGGAGCCCCGCTCCTGGGGGCGACAGACTGTGTGCACGGAGCCGGCGCGCAGAAAAAAGCACGCGGTTCCCGGACTGAGATCACCTTCCCCCCATTGTGGGAGAAAGGGACTTTGAAAAACTGAAAACCCGGTCTGTTCGCTGGGCTGTAACACTTGGAAAACCCAATGTGTGGACTTGTTCTGTTATTGGGGTAAGCCCACGCGCTTATACCTGGGCTATGAGGGGTTCCCCCAACAAACAACGCTGGGGCCAGCTGGCTGTGCCTCCAGCCGCTTGCGTTGTACACATTTTTGAAAGAGGTAAATGTGTTTCAAAGACTTATTTTTTTCTGGCTTGCCTTTTTTTTAAAAAGAGTACATGCTGTAAATTGCCGTAAAGAATTCAACCAGGGCTGAATTCTGGACAGGAGGAGTGAGATGAGAGGGAGGTCATAAGTTGTTGGCAGTGAAGTTTCAGCCTGGTCACACTGGGAAAGAAAAATGTACCGAGTGTTTTCCAGGTTTTTTTGTGCTCTGTTGCTGTCGTACTGTTTCCTTAGCACTTGTTTTAAAGAAGAAAGATTGTGCAGCCCAGTCTCCACTTTTGCTAATCTGTGCTAATGAAGGAAAGGGGCCAGGGGCTGGTGAGTGTGATTAGAAGGAAGGTGTTGCAGTTGAATTAACATGTCGGACGACAGAGGTGGTTGGGCAGGCAGATGGCTGTTGCCAAATGTTTTTCTGGGAGGGGGAGCAGAGGTCTAGGAGATGATGGCTACGAATTGACTTGAATGCACTGTTGTTACATGACTTTGGAGCTGGGGTGACTTATCATCTGTAAGTGGCTTTTGCTGTGAATGTCTCAGAAATTAAGGATTTGTATTATGGATTGTATGTTTTTGCCTATAACTAACTACTGTATCTGGATGCTTTTTAGCATTTCCTATTTGTAAATAAAAAGTGTTTTTAAAATATTCCTCTTAACTTTCTTCAATCCCTGCTGGCCGTGTGAATGTCACCCTGCCTTTAGTGCTGCTGTGTCTCTTCCCACACTTGCTCATTTGTGCAGTTGTTTCAGTTTTTGAAGACGAGAGGAACCGAGCAGCCTGCTGCTTTAAAAAAAAGCACAGGGAAAATAATGACTGCAGTTCTTTTGGGATATTGAGCTTTTCCAGGAAATTCTTTTTCTTGGCTGAGTTAAAGCAAGGGTGTCTCAGCAAGCCCGCCAGGCATGTTGAAAATGCACTATAAAGGAATTAGAAAAAGAAGCAGAGTCTGGTCTCTAACTTTTAAACATCTGCCTGCAGCAATGTGGTCAAGCAGATGTCAATAATTCCCCAGACACGATGTATTTTTTGTGTTGTTTTTTGCCAGAATATGAATAAAGTGACAGGTGGGCTTGAATCTTAAGGTAAAATAGTTCACTTAATACTGGAAAAATGGGGCAGAGTTCACATTACTGTTAGAGTGGAAAGTTATAGGACCCTTTAATAGATATTACATCACTTCATGTGCATCTACTCAAACAAGAAAACTCCCAGGAACTAACCACCATTCACATATAGCATGAATACATCATTCTTGTGCCTTATTAGGATGCTACAGGGAAGCACAAATTCAGAAAATGATGTACTACACAAGCGCTGAGAAAGACTGGTCTTACTATTGAGTTAATTGATTCATACTACAGTCAGAGGTAAAAAAGTCTTTTCACAGCATTTCTATGCAATAAGAGTTTTCATCCCAACCTTACAAAGTATATTAGTTCATAAACACTGCAACAATTTAACACAAATTAAACAATCATATATTAAACAACAGACTTCTGTAATTAATAATAATAATAATTAATAATTGCTTACATTTATATAGCGCTTTTTTCTGGACACTCCACTCAAAGCGCTTTACAGGTAATGGGGACTCCCCCTCACCACCACCAGTGTGCAGCCCCACCTGGATGATAATTATGCTGGGTGATATGAAATGTTGTTACTGTAGAATTGTGTACAAAAGCTCTCTGCTCCATTGACTTTATGTAACTTGGTGCCCTTAAAAAAATGAAGCAGTCCACTACAACGTACTGTATGTAAGCTTTCATTCATGTGTCTTTAATCCTGACCATTACTATTAATACTTAACAAGACTTGCAGTTCTATTAGGATTATATGCACTTGTGTATTTTAACAATATTAAGCTTGCGTTCCACAAAAAAAAGTTTGTACATTTGAAAATGCACCCTGAGTGAGTGATGTATTGAGGTGTGTTCTCCTAAGACAAACATAATTTCATGTCAGCAATCCGATAGCAAACTTCAGAATGTGCATACAAGAAAGAATCTTAAATTAAGTGTGTTAATTGCTACATTCCAGAAGAATCCATGGGGCTTTTACCTGCAGTAGTAAGGACCATGTCTAAGTTGAAGAACATGATAGAAACGACCTCTATTGTTAGGGATATGCTGCCTTGGAGTCACCAGAAATTCTGGCTTTACAGACACAAAAAAGCCTGACAAGTGCTGTCAGATCTTAAGTTACAAGATTCATGTCCTAGCAGGTGTGCAGTGAATTTCTTTTGAACTTTAAGGCCACTGTATTACATTTAAGAACTGTCAGCCAGTGGTAAACCACACATGAAATCTCACAGGACATACAAACCACAACACGTTCTACATGACATCAGGACAAAACGAGTGCTGAGTTAAGCCCCTTCATTCTGTATGAATGAAGTAACTTGCAGGCCAACCAGAGTGTTCGGAGACAA
The DNA here is from genome assembly GCF_055471065.1 of Atractosteus spatula. Taxonomy (NCBI): domain Eukaryota; kingdom Metazoa; phylum Chordata; class Actinopteri; order Semionotiformes; family Lepisosteidae; genus Atractosteus; species Atractosteus spatula. The sequence continues at coordinate 17,297,063 of NC_142722.1, read as the reverse complement.
GAAAACTGATGATTTGTCATTTGCATTCCCAAGTAACCACTAAAACAATCTGTTGAGCTTGCTAGAGGATTAAGGTATGTGTTTCCCTCAGCCGTCATTATGTATGGCATTTGACTGTGAGCACTTGTTGTAAGACCTGTAGAATATTACCAGATGAATACAGATGATGAAAGATGACTAACATCTTACTAACAGTTGAACTGCACAGGTGATTATTTGGTTATCAGAATGTGTGCTTTATAAGATGTTTAAAAATGGTTGATTCAGGAAGTTGTGAATCGATTCCTCTGGCAGCCAGCTTATTGAGTCAGGCAATCAAGTAAAATTACAACCTGAATTAAAAGCATTTAGGCCTTGGAGAAATATTAGAGACATGTGGCTGAAAACACAAGCAGGTCTGAAGATCTTAATTATTTCCCCCTATTTTCACCTGAACTATTCATTTAATTTCTTCCTGCAAAGTGCTGATCAATTGGTAGTAAAAATCTTACCGTGTAATTGTTCATGCTGTGTAATTGAAGAGCATCCGTTCTTCAATTTGGTGTTAACCTTCCTTCTGGCTTTGTCCTAATTCTGTCTGGATAATCCAGTAATAATGTCTGGCAGCAGTAAGTGACGATTCAGTTTTTTTGAAAACTTGTTTCACTTCCATACTGCTGTTTTTTCCTTCCGTGAGGTTTTATTGAAAAGGAACGCTCAATAAAACCTCAAGAAACTAAACTCAACACTGAATAATGAACTATTATTCAGTCCGTGGTTTTCCTTTAATGAGCTCAGTTGGACACAGTCTCATTTGTAATCCTTTGACAATTGTTGCCAATCAGCTCTGAAAACAGGCCAATGTTTGTGCTGAGTGTTGAGGTGGCTGATAAACTCAAGTCCACTGATGTGTGGGGTGTGGGGTTCAAGATGAACTTTTTGTGGCTCACCTCTTTCTTTTAATCCACATATTCAAATTATTAAATTATTTGTAGTCAAGTATTACATAGTTTAATAATTTTAATAATAATCTTGGCATGAATTCCTGTAGGAAGCTAAGGGCTTAAAAATAGAAATTTGTTTCATGAAGGTGTAAGATTTAAATCCTTTACTGAGGTTCCTTATAGCTAAAACAGAATTTAAAACATTTTCTTCAAATAAGAAATATTGTGATCACTCCTATTAACAGAAATAAATCTAGACTGGAAGTGTTTGATTTTGAAACCTGCAGTCTTTAACCTTAATTCAGAAAAAATCTGAATTTTATTGCATTTTGAAGTGAGGATCAAAAGTGAAAGATGTGTAGAAATGTGTCTTTTCCTTCCTTATCTAACTCTTCTTGGGCTCCATAAAATGTTATTGCAATACTCTCCTCACTGTAGAAAGTGACAGTCAGAATTAGGAACATTTTTTGGCTTTTGTTTTGGCATTGGAGACGTATTCAGAGCTTTAGGCAATCTCTACATGGAGCTGCACAAGACAGAATACAAGTGAACACTATTTTTTTGCCATCTATAGATCTCCTGATCTCCTTTACTCAGATAAAGTGTGACTATCAATGGCTGTTTCTTAGACACTTAGATATTTTCGTCCTCCTACAGTCCAAAAACAAGCAGGTAGGTTAACTGGCTTCTGGGAAAATTGTCCCTGGTGTGCGTATGTGTGTGTGTCTGTCCTACAATGGACTGTTATCCTGTCCAGGGTGTACCCTGTCCTGCACCCTTTGCTTGCTGGGATCGACTCCGGCTCCCCTGTGACCCTGAATTGGAATTGAAGTGGAACAGAAAATGGGCGGATGGTGTTTTATGTGTGTCATTGTTAATCCCATGTAACACATATGTCATTATGATTATGTCTATCTATCTCTCTGTCTGTTGATATATATGAAACACTACTGTCACTTTTCCACAGTACGTGGTGACAGAAGCAAGCTAACTTTGAGCAGTGACACTTTAGGCTGTGTTGTGTTTTAAAAAAGGGCAAAAAATTCATACTGCTCTTAAATCAACCATAAACATGAAAGTTGACCCTGGAACAAGATGTATATATGGACATTTTGCAGGTTCAAGTTAGCTGTACCTGGACCAATCCTACCAATCCTATATGAATTAAAGAATCAGCAGAGAGGTGGGCTGGTTTAGCATGCGGTTAACTTGTAAGAATAACTAAAAGAGACAGTGAGATGAGCATAATGTAGAGCATAATGGGTTATAGATTGGATAATGTGCCTCACTTATTGATGTTGTACTGTAATAAAAAAACACAAAGTCAAGTCTGTCCTAAATAACTGAATTCCAGAGAACAGCATGGCCACATTTATTCACATCTCTAAGTATTGCTTTAAATCAAATTCAGCAAAGACACATCTCCAGGAACACTCTGTTCTTTGGAACCGCAGTGGAAGCCCACGAGACTGTATAGACGCCTCTGAAGGCTTCCTGCTTCCCTGGGGTACAAAAGGAGGTAAGACGCAAAAACATTCAGCAGCTGCAGCCTCATGATGGTTAAAGCCAGAGAGCTCTTCACTGCAGACAGATGATCATGGGCTTCCAGATGTTGGGGGATGGCTATAACAGAATCCACAAACAGCTGCATTAACCCCTTTCCACTGTGGTGTCCAGTATTAGACATTTAAGGCTACTGGTATAGTGGTCACCCTGTGTGGAAGAGGACACAAGTGTATCTTGCCACCATGGGCTGTGAAGAGGTTTGGGACAAAGGTAACACCTGGATACCCAATGCACACTGGCTTCTTCAGGATACATAGTGTCGAAAACTACCGTGTGAAGCTGCCAGCATGAATGTAGTATTCACAGCTGGGCTGGAAGAAAGAAGTGAATGACAAAAAGACCATTTGAATGACGATTGAAACAAATGTCTCGTGGTCAGATGAAATGAAACTTGAGCTTTTTGGCTCATCTGCGTTATGTCTGGTGTAAAACTAGACGAAGCTGGTGTAAGAGAAAACACTCTTGACCACTCTTATGTTCTGGGAGTCCTGGAGCCCTAGACAAGACAGGGGAAATGGACTCCAACACAGACCTGGACATACTGGCCTGACACCTGGCTCTTCTGCCAGGAGTACTCTTGTGTGGCCAAAACTGGAGATTCCAGCATGACAGCGATCCAGAGCTCACATCCAGATTGAAAAAGAAAGGTTAATCACACACAGAACAGACACTCTCGCCTGCCCATCCCGATCCCCAGAGCTCAATCCAGCTGAAGCTCTGTGATTCCGATTCAGGATGGCAGCTCAGTGAGGGAAACCAAAGGGTCTGAAGGGGTGTGAGCAAGTCTGCATGAAGGACTGGTCATACAGTGGTCCTGTGAAGTGCCAGGACCTCAGAGCTCACTGTAGGAGGTCTCATCACTAGAATTCCTGCCAGATGAATACTAACAACAAGGGGGTGAAGAAATGTAACCTTTGTCTTTTGAAACTTAAATTATTAATAGCAAATATGAACGTGCTGTGTGCAATGCTGTTACAATTACCGTGTAACTCTTGAGGAATTTTTAATGCAAGAAGCATGATCCAATCTGTAAATCTTTCTGTTATTTGGTGATACAGTGTTATCCGATCCCCTGATGGGATAAGAGCTTATCTGAACAATAAGTCGAAATAAATCTGGATCATTTCAAAGGAACTCTATGTATGTGACTACAGCACAAAATCCCACAACATTGTGACTTTCAATTCATTCTTATTCCTATAATTATAGCCTAAAATCGAATTGAATTTAGTCACAGCAAATCACAATGCCAGCACTGCTCTAAGACAAGAAGAGTTGCAAATGAATTTGGTAGAGGGATGTGAATTTCAGCTCCCGCGTTCTCTCAGTGACCTCGTCCTTTGATATGGCTTCCTCAGCCTGTGGTCTAGTGTGCCACACATGGGGGAGTCAGACAGGTTCCTTTGAGGATCTCAGGACGAAGGCTGGGGAGGGGTGCGAGTGTGCGAGAGGGTTACCTGCCACTGTCCCCTCGCAGCTGTCGCCCCTACTGGGACACAAAAGCACCACCCAAGTGAAAAAACGACCGGCTCACAGGTGGCTCTGCTCTGGCCCGTCTCCCAGCAGACCGAGCAGAGGGGACAGCTCCCCTAGAAAGGACACCTGAAAACACAGACTAACATATCTCACCCAGTCTTTCATCTTGGGACATGCTCCAACCTGTTGTCCCTGTCAGTCCTAGCAGAGAGACACACTGAGGGTATGCAGCTACAACTTGTATTTGCTTACTCTCTGCATAGAACTCCGTAGAGCACAAATGTATTTGATTTGTGTCTCCATACATCAGGCTTAAATACCTTCCAGAATTTATCCATCTTAAGAATATAAATGAGCTTAATTTGACTTTTTTTGAACAGGTGTAATAGCTTTAACCAGAGATCCCACAGATTCTGCTGATCCACCTGGGAATTCAACTTCAGTCACATTTGTTTTTTACAGTGTCACCTGTCTGTTAGTCCGTTCCTGTGACCATTGGTGAGAAAATTCCATCCTGCCAGGGTTCTGTGCGTAGTTTGAAGAAATGTCTTACAACACCCAACGCCGACACCCCCCCGAGAACCCCCACACACCGCCCAACGCCCACAAACCCCACAGACCCCAAAACCCCCACACACCCCGCAGAACCCCCACACACCGCCCAACACCCACACACCCCACAGCCCCCAAAACCCCCACACACTCCCCAGAACCCCCACACACCACCCAACGCCCACAAACCCCACAGCCCCCAAAACCCTGACACACCGCCCAACGCCCACATACCCCCTAGAACCCCCACACACCGCCCAACGCCCACAATCCCCAGAGCCCCCACACACCGCCAAACGCCCACAGTCCCCAGAGCCCCCACACACCGCCCAACGCCCACACACTCCCCAGAACCCCCACACACCCACCACACACCCCCACAGCCCCATCCGCACACACCCCATTCTGGTAAGACCCGGCCCGGACTTGACTGCTGTGGAACTGAAGCCCAGTAGGCCTCGGCGCTGCTCAGAATCTGGTGAAGGAATTTCTTCACGATCGATCAGGAAGAGAGAATCCAACCACATCATTGCAGCACTGAGGCAAAGACAGAGGTGCCAGCCCCCTGCACAGCGCCAGACCAGAGCCCACACCCGCCGGGCCAGACCGAGCCAAGACCCGCCGGGTCAGACCACAGCCCACACCCGCCGGGCCAGACCGGAGCCCAAACCCGCCGGGCCAGACCACAGTCCGAACCCACCGGGGCAGACCACAGCCCAGACCCGCCGGGCAGACCACAGCCCAGACCCGCCGGGCCAGACCACAGTCCGAACCAGCCGTGAAAAACCACAGCCTGAAACCGTCCCACCAGGCCAGACCACAGACAGGACCCGCCGGCCCTGGCCAGACCAGAGCCCCATCCGCACACCCCAACTCCCACACACACAACACCACACACCGCCCAACGCCGACACACCCCCCCGAACCCACACACATCGCTCAACGCCCACACACCCCCCAGAACCCCCACACACCGCCCAACGCCCACACACCCCACAGCCCCCACACACCGCCCAACGCCCACACACCCCCCCGAACCCACACACATCGCCCAACGCCCACACACCCACCAGAACCCCCGCACACCGCCCAAACGCCCCCACACCCCCCAGAAACCCCACACACCACCCAACGCCCACACACCCCCCGAACCCCCACACACCGCCCAACGCCCACAGCCCCCAGAACCCCCACACACCGCCCAACGCCCACAGCCCCCAGAACCCCCGCACACCGCCCAAACGCCCACACACCCCCCTGAAACCCCACACACCGCCAACGCCCACACACCCCCGAGAATCCCCACACACCGCCCAACGCCCAGAAACCCCACAACCCCCAAAACCCCCACACGCCGCCCAACGCCCACAAACCCCACAGCCCCCAGAACCCCCACACACCGCCCAACGCCCACACACCCCCGAGAACCCCCACACACCGCCCAAATGCCCACACACCCCCCTGAAACCCCACACACCGCCCAACGCCCACACACCCCCCGAACCCCCACACACCGCCCAACGCCCACAGCCCCCAGAACCCACACACACCATCCAACGCCCACAGGCCCCAGAACCCCCACACACCACCCAAACGCCCACACACCCCCCGAACCCCCACACACCGCCCAACGCCCACAGCCCCCAGAACCCCCACACACCGCCCAACGCCCACACACCCCCCGAACCCCCACACACCGCCCAACGCCCACAGCCCCCAGAACCCCCACACACCGCCCAAACGCCCACACACCCCCCTGAAACCCCACAAACCGCCCAACGCCCACACACTCCCCAGAACCCCCACACACCGCCCAACGCCCACACACCCACCACACACCCCCACAGCCCCATCCGCACACACCCCATTCTGGTAAGACCCGGCCCGGACTTGACTGCTGTGGAACTGAAGCCCAGTAGGCCTCGGCGCTGCTCAGAATCTGGTGAAGGAATTTCTTCACGATCGATCAGGAAGAGAGAATCCAACCACATCATTGCAGCACTGAGGCAAAGACAGAGGTGCCAGCCCCCTGCACAGCGCCAGACCAGAGCCCACACCCGCCGGGCCAGACCGAGCCAAGACCCGCCGGGTCAGACCACAGCCCACACCCGCTGGGCCAGACTGGAGCCCAAACCCGCCGGGCCAGACCGGAGCCCAAACCCGCCGGGCCAGACCACAGTCCGAACCCACCGGGGCAGACCACAGCCCAGACCCGCCGGGCAGACCAGAGCCCAGACCCGCCGGGCCAGACCACAGTCCGAACCAGCCGTGAAAAACCACAGCCTGAAACCGTCCCACCAGGCCAGACCACAGACAGGACCCGCCGGGCCGGGCCAGACCAGAGCCCCATCCGCACACCCCAACTCCCACACACACAACACCACACACCGCCCAACGCCGACACACCCCCAAGAACCCCCGCACACCGCCCAAACGCCCACACACCCCCCAGAAACCCCACACACCACCCAACGCCTACACACCCCCGAACCCCCACACACCGCCCAACGCCCACAGCCCCCAGAACCCCCACACACTGCCCAACGCCCACAGCCCCCAGAACCCCCACACACCACCCAACGCCCACAGGCCCCAGAACCCCCACGTACCGCCCAACGCCCACACACCCCCCAGAACCCCGACACACCGACCAACGCCCACACACCCCTCAGAACCCCCATGTACCGCCCAACGCCCACACACCCCCCAGAACCCCCAAACACCGCCCAATGCCCACACACACCCCAGAACCCCCACAAACCCCACAGCCCCAACACACCGCCCAATGCCCACACACCCAACAGCCCCCAGAACCCCCACACACTACCCAACGCAAACAGCAGCCAGAACTCCCGCGCACCCCACAGCCCCCACAAACCCATCACACACCCCCAAAGCCCACAAACCCCCTCAAACCCATCCGCACACACCCTCACTGCCACACAGCCAACGCACCTCCCACGCCCAGCCACCACTGCGTCACACAGCTGCCGGCACACCTCGCCCTGCCCGGCCACCACTGTGTCACACCCTGCAGCTGCCAGCGCACCTCACTGTGCCCGGCCACAACTGCGTCACACCTCGCCAGGCCCGGCCACCACTGCGTCACACCCTGCAGCTGCCGGCGCACCACACTGCGCCCGGCCACCACTGCGTCACACCCTGCAGCTGCCGGCGCACCTCACCGTGCCCGGCCACAACTGCGTCACATCTCGCTAGGCCCGGCCACCACTGCGTCACACCCTGCAGCTGCCGGCGCACCTCACCGTGCCCGGCCACAACTGCGTCACACCTCACCAGGCCCGGCCACCACTGCGTCACACCCTACAGCTGCCGGCGCACCACACTGCGCCCGGCCACCACTGCGTCACACCCTACAGCTGCCGGCGCACCACACTGCGCCCGGCCACCACTGCGTCACACCCTGCAGCTGCCAGCGCACCTCACCGTGCCCGGCCACAACTGCGTCACACCTGGCCAAGCCCGGCCACCACTGCGTCACACCCTGCAGCTGCCGGCGCACCTCACCGTGCCCGGCCACAACTGCGTCACACCCTGCAGCTGCCAGCGCACCTCACCGTGCCCGGCCACAACTGCGTCACATCTCGCCAGGCCCAGCCACCACTGCGTCACACCCTGCAGCTGCCGGTGCACCTCACCGTGCCCGGCCACAACTGCGTCACATTTCGCTAGGCCCGGCCACCACTGCGTCATAACCCCACAGCCCCCAGAACCCCCAGACACTGAAAACGCTAACACACCCCACAGAATACCCCACACACCGCAAAAGCCCACACACCACAGAACCCCCAAACAAGGCCCAACACCCCCACAGCCCCCAGAACCACCACACACCGCCCAACGCCCACAGCCCCCAGAACCCCCACACAACAACCAACGCCCACAGCCCCCAGAACCCCCACACACCGCCCAACGCCCACACTCCCCAGAACCCCCACACACCGCCCAATGCCCACACATACCACAGCCCCCAGAACCCCCACACACCGCCCAATGCACACACATACCACAGCCCCCAGAACCCCCACACACCGCCCAACGCCCACAGCACCCAGAACCCCCACACACCGCCCAACGCCCACACACCCCCCAGAACCCCCACACACCGCCCAACGCCCACACACCCCCCAAAACCCCCACACACCGCTCAAACGCCCACACACCCCCCAGAACCCTGACACACCACCCAACGCCCACACACCCCCAAGAACCCCCACACACCGCCCAACGCCCACACCCCACAGCCCCCACACACCACACACCGCCCAACGCCCAAACACCCCCGAGAACCCCCACACACCGCCCAACACCCACAAACTCCACACCCCCCAAAACCCCCACACACCGCCCAACGCCCACAGCCCCCAGAACCCCCACACACCGCCCAACTCCCACACACCCCCCAGAACCCCCACACACGCCCTGAGAACCCCCACACACCGCCCAACGCCCACACCCCACAGCCCCCAAAACCCCCACACACCCCCCAGAACTCCCACACACCGCCCAACGCCCACACACCCCCAAGAACCCCCACACACCGCCCAACGCCCACACACCCCCCCGAACCCCCACACACGCCCTGAGAACCCCCACACACCGCCCAACGCCCACAAACCCCAGAGCCCCCAAAACCCCCACACACCGCCCAACGCCCACAAACCCCACAGCCCCCACACACCGCCCAACGCCCACAAACGCCGCAGAACCCCCACACACCGCCCAACGCCCACACACCCCCCAAAACCCCCAAACACCTCCCAACGACCACACACCCCACAGCAACCACACACCGCCCAACGCCCACACACCCCAAAGCACCCCCACACACCGCCCAACGCCCACAGCACCCAGAACCCCCACACACCGCCCAACGCCCACACACCCCCAGAACCCCCACACACCGCCCAACGCCCATACACCCCCCCTAAACCTCACACACCGCCCAGCGCCAACACACCCCCGAGAACCCCCACACACCGCCCAATGCCCACAAACCCCACAGCCCCCAAAACCCCCACACACCGCCCAACGCCCACAAACCCCACAGCCCCCAAAACCCCCACACACCGCCCAACGCCCACACACGCCCCAGAACCCCCACACACCGCCCAACGCCCACAAACTCCACAGCCCCAAAAACCCCCACACACCCCCCAAAACCCCCACACACCGCCCAACGCCCACACACCCCCAAGAACCCCCACACACCGCCCAACGCCTATACACCCCCCAGAACCCCCACACACCACCCAACGCCCACACAACCCCGAGAACCCCCACACACCGCCCAACGCCCACAAACCCCACAGCCCCCAAAACCCCCACACACCGCCCAACACCCACAAACCCCACAGCCCCCAAAACCCCCAAGCACCGCCCAACGCCCACACACCCCCCAGAACCCCCACACACCACCCAACGCCCACACACCCCCAAGAACCCCCACACACCGCCCAACGCCCACACACCCCCCTGAACCCCCACACACCGCCCAACGCCCACACACCCCCGAGAACCCCCACACACCGCCCAACGCCCACAAACCCCACAGCCCCCAAAACCCCCACACACCGCCCAACGCCCACACACCCCCCAGAATCCCCACACACCGCCCAGCGCCCACAAACCCCCGAGAACCCCCACACACCACCCAACACCCACACATCCCCGAGAACCCCTACACACCGCCCAACGCCCACAAACCCCACAGCCCCCAAAACCCCCACACACCGCCCAATGCATACAAACCCCACACCCCCAAAACCCCCACACACCCCCCAACGCCCACACACCCCCCAGAACCCCCACACACCACCCAACGCCCACAAACCCCCAAGAACCCCCACACACCGCCCAACGCCCACACACCCCCGAGAACCCCCACACACCGCCCAACACCCACACACCCCCAAGAACCCCCACACACCGCCCAGCGCCCACACACCCCCCAAAACCCCCACACACCGCCCAACGCCCACACCCCACAGCCCCCAAAACCCCCACACACCGCCCAGCGCCCACACACCCCCGAGAACCCCCACACACCGCCCAACGCCCACACCCCACAGCCCCCAAAACCCCCACACACCGCCCAACGCCCACAGCCCCCAGAACCCCCACAGACCGCCCAATGCCCACACACCCCCCAGAACCCCCACACACCGCCCAACGCCCAGAAACCCCACAGCCCCCAAAACCCCCACACACCGCCCAACGCCCACAAACCCCACAGCCCCCGAGAACCCCCACACACCTCCCAACGCCCACACACCCCCGAGAACCCCCACACACCGCCCACCGCCCACAAACCCCCAAGAACCCCCACACACCGCCCAGCGCCCACACACCCCCCAGAAACCCCACACACCGCCCAGCGCCCACACACCCCCGAGAAACCCCACACACCGCCCAACGCCCACACCCCACAGACCCCTAAACCCCCACACACCGCCCAACGCCCACACACCCCCGAGAACCCCCACACACCGCCCAACGCCCACACACCCCCCAGAACCCCCACACACCCCCGAGAACCCCCACACACCCCCCGGCGCCCACACACCCCCGAAAACCCCCACACACCGCCCAGCGCCCACAATCCCCACAGCCCCCAAAACCCCCACACACCGCCCAACGCCCACACACCCCCGAGAACCCCCACACACCCCCCAACGCCCACACACCCCCCAAAACCCCCACACACCGCCCAACGCCCACACACCCCCGAGAACCCCCACACACCGCCCAACGCCCACACACCCCCCAGAATCCCCACACACCGCCCAGCGCCCACACACCCCCGAGAACCCCCACACACCGCCCAACGCCCACACCCCGCAGCCCCCTAAACCCCCACACACCGCCCAACGCCCACAAACCCCACAGCCCCCAAAACCCCCACACACCGCCCAACGCCCACAAACCCCACAGCCCCCAAAACCCCCACACACCGCCCAACGCCCACAAACCCCACAGCCCCCGAGAACCCCCACACACCTCCCAACGCCCACACACCCCCGAGAACACCCACACACCGCCCACCGCCCACAAACCCCCAAGAACCCCCACACACCGCCCAGCGCCCACACACCCCCCAGAAACCCCACACACCGCCCAGCGCCCACACACCCCCGAGAAACCCCACACACCGCCCAACGCCCACACCCCACAGACCCCTAAACCCCCACACACCGCCCAACGCCCACACACACCCGAGAACCCCCACACACCGCCCAACGCCCACACACCCCCCAGAACCCCCACACACCCCCGAGAACCCCCACACACCCCCCGGCGCCCACACACCCCCGAAAACCCCCACACACCGCCCAGCGCCCACAATCCCCACAGCCCCCAAAACCCCCACACACCGCCCAACGCCCACACACCCCCGAGAACCCCCACACACCCCCCAACGCCCACACACCCCCCAAAACCCCCACACACCGCCCAACGCCCACACACCCCCGAGAACCCCCACACACCGCCCAGCGCCCACACACCCCCGAGAACCCCCACACACCGCCCAACGCCCACACCCCGCAGCCCCCTAAACCCCCACACACCGCCCAACGCCCACAAACCCCACAGCCCCTAAAACCCCCACACACCGCCCAACGCCCACAAACCCCACAGCCCCCAAAACCCCAACACACCGCCCAACGCATACAAACCCCACACCCCCAAAACCCCCACACACCGCCCAACGCCCACACCCCCCCCAAAACCCCAATACACCGCCCAACGCCCACACCCCACAGCCCCCAAAATCCCCACACACCGCCCAACGCCCACACACCCCCCCGAACCCACACACACCGCCCAACGCCCACACACCCCCCAGAACCCCCACACACCACCCAACGCCCACACACCCCCAAGAACCCCCACACACCGCCCAACGCCCACACACCCCACTGAAACCCCACACACCGCCCAACGCCCACACACCCCCGAGAACCCCCACACACCGCCCAACGCCAACACACCCCCGAGAACCCCCACACACCGCCAACGCCCACAAACCCCACAGCCCCCAAAACCCCCACACACTGCCCAACGCCCACACACCCCCCAGAACCCCCACACACCGCCCAACGCCCACACAACCCCCAGAACCCCCATACACCGCCCAGCGCCCACACACCCCCCAGAACCCCCACACACCGCCCAACGCCCACACACCCCCCAGAACCCCCACACACCGCCCGGCGCCCACACACCCCCGAGAACCCCCACACACCGCCCGGCGCCCACGCACCCCCGAGAACCCCCACACACCGCCCAACGCCCACAAACCCCACAGCCCCCAAAACCCCCACACACCGCCCAACGCCCACACCCCACAGCCCCCAAAACCCCCACACACCGCCCAACGCCCACAGCTCCCAGAACCCCCACAGACCGCCCAATGCCCACACACCCCCCAGAACCCCCACACACCGCCCAATGCCCACAAACCCCACAGCCCCCAAAACCCCCACACACCGCCCAACGCCCACAAACCCCACAGCCCCCGAGAACCCCCACACACCTCCCAACGCCCACACACCCCCGAGAACCCCCACACACCGCCCAACGCCCACAAACCCCCAAGAACCCCCACACACCGCCCAGCGACCACACACCCCCGAGAAACCCCACACACCGCCCAATGCCCACACCCCACAGCCCCCTACACCCCCACACACCGCCCAACGCTCACACACCCCCGAGAACCCCCACACACCGCCCAACGCCCACACACCCCCCAGAATCCCCACACACCGCCCAGCACCCACACACCCCCGAGAACCCCCACACACCGCCCAACGCCCACACCCCGCAGCCCCCTAAACCCCCACACACCGCCCAACGCCCACAAACCCCACAGCCCCCAAAACCCCCACACACCTCCCAACGCCCACAAACCACACAGCCCCCAAAACCCCAACACACCGCCCAACGCATACAAACCCCACACCCCCAAAACCCCCACACACCGCCCAACGCCCACACACCCCCAAAACCCCAATACACCGCCCAACGCCCACACCCCACAGCCCCCAAAATCCCCACACACCGCCCAACGCCCACACACCCCCCCGAACCCACACACACCGCCCAACGCCCACACACCCCCCAGAACCCCCACACACCACCCAACGCCCACACACCCCCAAGAACCCCCACACACCGCCCAACGTCCACACACCCCCCTGAACCCCCACACACCGCCCAACGCCCACACACCCCCGAGAACCCCCACACACCGCCCAACGCCCACAAACCCCACAGCCCCCAAAACCCCCACACACCGCCCAACGCCCACAAACCCCCCAGAACCCCCACACACCGCCCAACGCCCACACAACCCCCAGAACCCCCATACACCGCCCAGCGCCCACACACCCCCCAGAACCCCCACACACCGCCCAACGCCCACACACCCCCCAGAACCCCCACACACCGCCCGGCGCCCACACACCCCCGAGAACCCCCACACACCGCCCGGCGCCCACACACCCCCCAGAACCCCCACACACCGCCCAACGCCCACAAACCCCACAGCCCCCAAAACCCCCACACACCGCCCAACGCCCACAAACCCCACAGCCCCCGAGAACCCCCACACACCTCCCAACGCCCACACACCCCCGAGAACCCCCACACACCGCCCAACGCCCACAAACCCCCAAGAACCCCCACACACCGCCCAGCGCCCACACACCCCCCAGAACCCCCACACACCGCCCAGCGCCCACACACCCCCGAGAAACCCCACACACCGCCCAATGCCCACACCCCACAGCCCCCTAAACCCCCACACACCGCCCAACGCCCACACACCCCCGAGAACCCCCACACACCGCCCGGCGCCCACACACCCCCGAGAACCCCCACACACCGCCCAGCGCCCACAAACCCCACAGCCCCCAAAACCCCCACACACCGCCCAACGCCCACACACCCCCGAAAACCCCCACACACCGCCCAACGCCCACACACCCCCCAGAACCCCCACACACCGCCCAGAGCCCACACACCCCCGAGAACCCCCACACACCGCCCAACGCCCACACCCCGCAGCCCCCTAAACCCCCACACACCGCCCAACGCCCACAAACCCCACAGCCCCCAAAACCCCCACACACCGCCCAACGCCCACAAACCCCACAGCCCCCAAAACCCCAACACACCGCCCAACGCATACAAACCCCACACCCCCAAAACCCCCACACACCGCCCAACGCCCACACCCCCCCCAAAACCCCAATACACCGCCCAACGCCCACACCCCACAGCCCCCAAAATCCCCACACACCGCCCAACGCCCACACACCCCCCCGAACCCACACACACCGCCCAACGCCCACACACCCCCCAGAACCCCCACACACCACCCAACGCCCACACACCCCCAAGAACCCCCACACACCGCCCAACGCCCACACACCCCCCTGAACCCCCACACACCGCCCAACGCCCACACACCCCCGAGAACCCCCACACACCGCCCAACGCCAACACACCCCCGAGAACCCCCACACACCGCCCAACGCCCACAAACCCCACAGCCCCCAAAACCCCCACACACCGCCCAACGCCCACACACCCCCCAGAACCCCCACACACCGCCCAACGCCCACACAACCCCCAGAACCCCCATACACCGCCCAGCGCCCACACACCCCCCAGAACCCCCACACACCGCCCAACGCCCACACACCTCCCAGAACCCCCACACACCGCCCGGCGCCCACACACCCCCGAGAACCCCCACACACCGCCCGGCGCCCACGCACCCCCGAGAACCCCCACACACCGCCCAACGCCCACAAACCCCACAGCCCCCAAAACCCCCACACACCGCCCAACGCCCACACCCCACAGCCCCCAAAACCCCCACACACCGCCCAACGCCCACAGCTCCCAGAACCCCCACAGACCGCCCAATGCCCACACACCCCCCAGAACCCCCACACACCGCCCAATGCCCACAAACCCCACAGCCCCCAAAACCCCCACACACCGCCCAACGCCCACAAACCCCACAGCCCCCGAGAACCCCCACACACCTCCCAACGCCCACACACCCCCGAGAACCCCCACACACCGCCCAACGCCCACAAACCCCCAAGAACCCCCACACACCGCCCAGCGACCACACACCCCCGAGAAACCCCACACACCGCCCAATGCCCACACCCCACAGCCCCCTACACCCCCACACACCGCCCAACGCTCACACACCCCCGAGAACCCCCACACACCGCCCAACGCCCACACACCCCCCAGAATCCCCACACACCGCCCAGCACCCACACACCCCCGAGAACCCCCACACACCGCCCAACGCCCACACCCCGCAGCCCCCTAAACCCCCACACACCGCCCAACGCCCACAAACCCCACAGCCCCCAAAACCCCCACACACCTCCCAACGCCCACAAACCACACAGCCCCCAAAACCCCAACACACCGCCCAACGCATACAAACCCCACACCCCCAAAACCCCCACACACCGCCCAACGCCCACACACCCCCAAAACCCCAATACACCGCCCAACGCCCACACCCCACAGCCCCCAAAATCCCCACACACCGCCCAACGCCCACACACCCCCCCGAACCCACACACACCGCCCAACGCCCACACACCCCCCAGAACCCCCACACACCACCCAACGCCCACACACCCCCAAGAACCCCCACACACCGCCCAACGTCCACACACCCCCCTGAACCCCCACACACCGCCCAACGCCCACACACCCCCGAGAACCCCCACACACCGCCCAACGCCCACAAACCCCACAGCCCCCAAAACCCCCACACACCGCCCAACGCCCACAAACCCCCCAGAACCCCCACACACCGCCCAACGCCCACACAACCCCCAGAACCCCCATACACCGCCCAGCGCCCACACACCCCCCAGAACCCCCACACACCGCCCAACGCCCACACACCCCCCAGAACCCCCACACACCGCCCGGCGCCCACACACCCCCGAGAACCCCCACACACCGCCCGGCGCCCACACACCCCCGAGAACGCCCACACACCGCCCAACGCCCACAAACCCCACAACCCCCAAAACCCCCACACACCGCCCAACGCCCACACCCCACAGCCCCCAAAACCCCCACACACCGCCCAACGCCCACAGCCCCCAGAACCCCCACAGACCGCCCAATGCCCACACACCCCCCAGAACCCCCACACACCGCCCAACGCCCACAAACCCCACAGCCCCCAAAACCCCCACACACCGCCCAACGCCCACAAACCCCACAGCCCCCGAGAACCCCCACACACCTCCCAACGCCCACACACCCCCGAGAACCCCCACACACCGCCCAACGCCCACAAACCCCCAAGAACCCCCACACACCGCCCAGCGCCCACACACCCCCCAGAACCCCCACACACCGCCCAGCGCCCACACACCCCCGAGAAACCCCACACACCGCCCAATGCCCACACCCCACAGCCCCCTAAACCCCCACACACCGCCCAACGCCCACACACCCCCGAGAACCCCCACACACCGCCCGGCGCCCACACACCCCCGAGAACCCCCACACACCGCCCAGCGCCCACAAACCCCACAGCCCCCAAAACCCCCACACACCGCCCAACGCCCACACACCCCCGAGAACCCCCACACACCGCCCAACGCCCACACACCCCCCAGAACCCCCACACACCGCCCAGAGCCCACACACCCCCGAGAACCCCCACACACCACCCAACGCCCACAAACCCCACAGCCCCCAAAACCCCCACACACCGCCCAACGCCCACACACCCCCGAGAACCCCCACACACCGCCCAACGCCCACACACCCCCCAGAACCCCCACACACCGCCCAGCTTCCACACACCCCCGAGAACCCCCACACACCGCCCAACGCACACAAACCCCACAGCCCCCAAAACCCCCACACACCGCCAAACGCCCACAAACCCCACAGCCCCCAAAACCCCCACACACCGCCCAACGCCCACACACCCCCCAGAACCCCCACACACCGCCCAACAACCACACAACCCCCAGAACCCCCATACACCGCCCAGCGCCCACACACCCCCCAGAACCCCCACACACCGCCCAACGCCCACACACCCCCCAGAACCCCCACACACCGCCCGGCGCCCACACACCCCCGAGAACCCCCACACACCGCCCGGCGCCCACACACCCCCGAGAACGCCCACACACCGCCCAACGCCCACAAACCCCACAACCCCCAAAACCCCCACACACCGCCCAACACCCACACCCCACAGCCCCCAAAACCCCCACACACCGCCCAACGCCCACAGCCCCCAGAACCCCCACAGACCGCCCAATGCCCACACACCCCCCAGAACCCCCACACACCGCCCAACGCCCACAAACCCCACAGCCCCCAAAACCCCCACACACCGCCCAACGCCCACAAACCCCACAGCCCCCGAGAACCCCCACACACCTCCCAACGCCCACACACCCCCGAGAACCCCCACACACCGCCCAACGCCCACAAACCCCCCAGAACCCCCACACACCGCCCAGCGCCCACACACCCCCGAGAAACCCCACACACCGCCCAATGCCCACACCCCACAGCCCCCTAAACCCCCACACACCGCCCAACGCCCACACACCCCCGAGAACCCCCACACACCGCCCAACGCCCACACACCCCCCAGAACCCCCACACACCGCCCGGCGCCCACACACCCCCGAGAACCCCCACACACCCCCCGGCGCCCACACACCCCCGAGAACCCCCACACACCGCCCAGCGCCAACAAACCCCACAGCCCCCAAAACCCCCACACACCGCCCAACGCCCACACACCCCCGAGAACCCCCACACACCTCCCAACGCCCACACACCCCCGAGAACCCCCACACACCGCCCAACGCCCACAAACCCCCAAGAACCCCCACACACCGCCCAGCGCCCACACACCCCCCAGAACCCCCACACACCGCCCAGCGCCCACACACCCCCGAGAAACCCCACACACCGCCCAATGCCCACACCCCACAGCCCCCTAAACCCCCACACACCGCCCAACGCCCACACACCCCCGAGAACCCCCACACACCGCCCGGCGCCCACACACCCCCGAGAACCCCCACACACCGCCCAGCGCCCACACACCCCCCAGAACCCCCACACACCGCCCAGCGCCCACACACCCCCGAGAAACCCCACACACCGCCCAATGCCCACACCCCACAGCCCCCTAAACCCCCACACACCGCCCAACGCCCACACACCCCCGAGAACCCCCACACACCGCCCGGCGCCCACACACCCCCGAGAACCCCCACACACCCCCCGGCGCCCACACACCCCCGAGAACCCCCACACACCGCCCAGCGCCCACAAACCCCACAGCCCCAAAAACCCCCACACACCGCCCAACGCCCACACACCCCCGAGAACCCCCACACACCGCCCAACGCCCACACACCCCCCAGAACCCCCACACACCGCCCAGAGCCCACACACCCCCGAGAACCCCCACACACCGCCCAACGCCCACAAACCCCACAGCCCCCAAAACCCCCACACACCGCCCAACGCCCACACACCCCCGAGAACCCCCACACACCGCCCAACGCCCACACACCCCCCAGAACCCCCACACACCGCCCAGCTTCCACACACCCCCGAGAACCCCCACACACCGCCCAACGCCCACAAACCCCACAGCCCCCAAAACCCCCACACACCGCCCAACGCCCACAAACCCCACAGCCCCCAAAACCCCCACACACCGCCCAACGCCCACACACCCCCCAGAACCCCCACACACCGCCCAACGCCCACACAACCCCCAGAACCCCCATACACCGCCCAGCGCCCACACACCCCCCAGAACCCCCACACACCGCCCAACGCCCACACACCCCCCAGAACCCCCACACACCGCCTGGCGCCCACACACCCCCGAGAACCCCCACACACCGCCCGGCGCCCACACACCCCCGAGAACGCCCACACACCGCCCAACGCCCACAAACCCCACAGCCCCCAAAACCCCCACACACCGCCCAACGCCCACACCCCACAGCCCCCAAAACCCCCATACACCGCCCAACGCCCACAGCCCCCAGAACCCCCACAGACCGCCCAATGCCCACACACCCCCCAGAACCCCCACACACCGCCCAACGCCCACAAACCCCACAGCCCCCAAAACCCCCACACACCGCCCAACGCCCACAAACCCCACAGCCCCCGAGAACCCCCACACACCTCCCAACGCCCACACACCCCCGAAAACCCCCACACACCGCCCAACGCCCACAAACCCCCCAGAACCCCCACACACCGCCCAGCGCCCACACACCCCCGAGAAACCCCACACACCGCCCAATGCCCACACCCCACAGCCCCCTAAACCCCCACACACCGCCCAACGCCCACACACCCCCGAGAACCCCCACACACCGCCCAACGCCCACACACCCCCCAGAACCCCCACACACCGCCCGGCGCCCACACACCCCCGAGAACCCCCACACACCCCCCGGCGCCCACACACCCCCGAGAACCCCCACACACCGCCCAGCGCCAACAAACCCCACAGCCCCCAAAACCCCCACACACCGCCCAACGCCCACACACCCCCGAGAACCCCCACACACCGCCCAACGCCCACACACCCCCCAGAACCCCCACACACCGCCCAGAGCCCACACACCCCCGAGAACCCCCACACACCGCCCAACGCCCACAAACCCCACAGCCCCCGAGAACCCCCACACACCGCCCAACGCCCACACACCCCCCAGAACCCCCACACACCGCCCAACGCCCACACACCCCCCAGAACCCCCACACACCGCCCAGCTTCCACACACCCCCGAGAACCCCCACACACCGCCCAACGCCCACATCCCGCAGCCCCCTAAACCCCCACACACCGCCCAACGCCCACAAACCCCACAGCCCCCAAAACCCCAACACACCGCCCAACGCATACAAACCCCACACCCCCAAAACCCCCACACACCACCCAACGCCCACACCCCCCCCAAAACCCCAATACACCGCCCAACGCCCACACCCCACAGCCCCCAAAATCCCCACACACCGCCCAACGCCCACACAACCCCCCAACCCACACACAACGCCCAACGCCCGCACACCCCCCAGAACCCCCACACACCACCCAACGCCCACACACCCCCAAGAACCCCCACACACCGCCCAACGCCCACACACCCCCCTGAACCCCCACACACCGCCCAACGCCCACACACCCCCGAGAACCCCCACACACCGCCCAACGCCCACAAACCCCACAGCCCCCAAAACCCCCACACACCGCCCAACGCCCACACCCCACAGCCCCCAAAACCCCCATACACCGCCCAACGCCCACAGCCCCCAGAACCCCCACAGACCGCCCAATGCCCACACACCCCCCAGAACCCCCACACACCGCCCAACGCCCACAAACCCCACAGCCCCAAAAACCCCCACACACCGCCCAACGCCCACAAACCCCACAGCCCCCGAGAACCCCCACACACCTCCCAACGCCCACACACCCCCGAGAACCCCCACACACCGCCCAACGCCCACAAACCCCCCAGAACCCCCACACACCGCCCAGCGCCCACACACCCCCGAGAAACCCCACACACCGCCCAATGCCCACACCCCACAGCCCCCTAAACCCCCACACACCGCCCAACGCCCACACACCCCCGAGAACCCCCACACACCGCCCAACGCCCACACACCCCCCAGAACCCCCACACACCGCCCGGCGCCCACACACCCCCGAGAACCCCCACACACCCCCCGGCGCCCACACACCCCCGAGAACCCCCACACACCGCCCAGCGCCAACAAACCCCACAGCCCCCAAAACCCCCACACACCGCCCAACGCCCACACACCCCCGAGAACCCCCACACACCGCCCAACGCCCACACACCCCCCAGAACCCCCACACACCGCCCAGAGCCCACACACCCCCGAGAACCCCCACACACCGCCCAACGCCCACAAACCCCCGAGAACCCCCA
This sequence comes from Atractosteus spatula, assembly GCF_055471065.1. Taxonomy (NCBI): domain Eukaryota; kingdom Metazoa; phylum Chordata; class Actinopteri; order Semionotiformes; family Lepisosteidae; genus Atractosteus; species Atractosteus spatula. The sequence goes on along the minus strand of NC_142722.1, from coordinate 17,275,492 downwards.
CACACCGCCCAACGCCCACACACCCCCCAGAACCCCCACACACCGCCCAGCTTCCACACACCCCCGCGAACCCCCACACACCGCCCAACGCCCACATCCCGCAGCCCCCTAAACCCCCACACACCGCCCAACGCCCACACACCCCCGAGAACCCCCACACACCGCCCAACGCCCACACACCCCCCAGAACCCCCACACACCGCCCAGCTTCCACACACCCCCGCGAACCCCCACACACCGCCCAACGCCCACATCCCGCAGCCCCCTAAACCCCCACACACCGCCCAACGCCCACAAACCCCACAGCCCCCAAAACCCCAACACACCGCCCAACGCATACAAACCCCACACCCCCAAAACCCCCACACACCACCCAACGCCCACACCCCCCCCAAAACCCCAATACACCGCCCAACGCCCACACCCCACAGCCCCCAAAATCCCCACACACCGCCCAACGCCCACACAACCCCCCAACCCACACACACCGCCCAACGCCCGCACACCCCCCAGAACCCCCACACACCACCCAACGCCCACACACCCCCAAGAACCCCCACACACCGCCCAACGCCCACACACCCCCCTGAACCCCCACACACCGCCCAACGCCCACACACCCCCGAGAACCCCCACACACCGCCCAACGCCCACAAACCCCACAGCCCCCAAAACCCCCACACACTGCCCAACGCCCACACACCCCCCAGAACCCCCACACACCGCAAAACGCCCACACAACCCCCAGAACCCCCATACACCGCCCAGCGCCCACACACCCCCCAGAACCCCCACACACCGCCCAACGCCCACACACCCCCCAGAACCCCCACACACCGCTCGGCGCCCACACACCCCCGAGAACCCCCACACACCGCCCGGCGCCCACACACCCCCGAGAACCCCCACACACCGCCCAGCGCCCACAAACCCCACAGCCCCCAAAACCCCCACACACCGCCCAACGCCCACACACCCCCCCGAACCCACACACACCGCCCAACGCCCACACACCCCCCAGAACCCCCACACACCACCCAACGCCCACACACCCCCAAGAACCCCCACACACCGCCCAACGCCCACACACCCCCCTGAACCCCCACACACCGCCCAACGCCCACACACCCCCGAGAACCCCCACACACCGCCCAACGCCCACACACCCCCGAGAACCCCCACACACCGCCCAACGCCCACAAACCCCACAGCCCCCAAAACCCCCACACACCGCCCAACGCCCACAAACCCCACAGCCCCCAAAACCCCCACACATCGCCCAACGCCCACACACCCCCCAGAACCCCCACACACCGCCCAACGCCCACACAACCCCCAGAACCCCCATACACCGCCCAGCGCCCACACACCCCCCAGAACCCCCACACACCGCCCAACGCCCACACACCCCCCAGAACCCCCACACACCGCCCGGCGCCCACACACCCCCGAGAACCCCCACACACCGCCCAACGCCCACAAACCCCACAGCCCCCAAAACCCCCACACACCGCCCAACGCCCACACCCCACAGCCCCCAAAACCCCCACACACCGCCCAACGCCCACAAACACCACAGCCCCCGAGAACCCCCACACACCGCCCAATGCCCACACACCCCCCAGAACCCCCACACACCGCCCAACGACCAAAAACCCCACAGCAACCAAAACCCACACACACCCCCCAAAACCCCCACAACCCCGAGAACCCCACACACCGCCCAACACCCACAAACCCCACAGCCCCCAAAACCCCCACACACCGCCCAACGCATACAACCCCACAGCCCCCAAAACCCCAACACACCGCCCAACGCCCACACACCCCACAGCCCCCAAAACCCCCACACACCCCACAAAACCCCCACACACCGCCCAACGCCCACACCCCACTGCCCCCAAAACCCCCACACACCGCCCAACGCCCACACACCCCCAAGAACCCCCACACACCGCCCAACGCCCACACACCCCACAGCCCCAAAAACCCCCACAAACCACCCAACGCCCACAAACCCCACAGCCCCCAAAACCCCCACACACCACCCAACCCCCACACATCCCCGAGAACCCCCACACACCGCCAAGCTCCCACAAACCCCACAGCCCCCAAAACCCCCACACACCGCCCAACGCCCACACACCCCCCAGAACCCCCACACACCGCCCAACGCCCACACACCCCCGAGAACCCCCACACACCGCCCAACGCCCACAAACCCCACAGCCCCCAAAACCCCCACACACCGCCCAACGCATACAACCCCACAGCCCCCAAAACCCCCACACACCGCCCAACGCCCACACACCCCCGAGAACCCCCACACACCGCCCAACGCCCACAAACCCAACAGCCCTCAAAACCCCCACACACCGCCCAACGCCCACACACCCCCCAGAACCCCCACACACCGCCCAACGCCCACACACCCCCGAGAACCCCCACACACCGCCAAGCGCCCACAAACCCCACAGCCCCCAAAACCCCCACACACCGCCCAACGCCCACACACCCCCCAGAACCCCCACACACCACCCAACGCCCGCACACCCCCCAGGACCCCCACACACCGCCCAACGCCCACAAACCCCACAGTCCCCAAAACCGCCCAACGCCCACACACCCCCCAGAACCCCCACACACCGCCCAGCGCCCACACACCCCCGAGAACCCCCACACACCGCCCAACGCCCACAAACCCCACAGCCCCCAAAACCCCCACACACCGCCCAACGCACACACACCCCCGAGAACCCTCATACACCGCCCAACGCCCACAAACCCCACAGCCCCCAGAACCCCCACACACCGCCCAAATCCCACACATCCCCGAGAACCCCCACACACCGCCCAACACCCACAAACCCCACAGCCCCCAAAACCCCCACACACCGCCCAACGCCCACACACCCCCCAGAACCCCCACACACCGCCCAACGCCCACACACCCCCGAGAACCCCCACACACCGCCAAGCGCCCACAGACCCCCGAGAACCCCCACACACCGCCCAACGCCCACAAACCCCACAGCCCCCAAGACCCCCACACACCGCCCAACGCCCACAAACCCCACAGTCCCCAAAACCGCCCAATGCCCACACACCCCCCAGAACCCCCACACACCCCCCAATGCCCACAAACCCCCAGAACCCCCACATACCGCCCAACGCCCACACACCCCCAGAACCCCCACATACCGCCCAACGCCCACACACCCCCGAGATCCCCCACACACCGCCCAACGCCCACACAACCCCGAGAACCCCCACACACCGCCCAACGCCCACACACCCCCCAGAACCCCCACACACCGCCCAACGCCCACACACCCCCAAGAACCCCCACACACCCCACAGCCCCCAGAACCCCCACACACCGCCCAACGGCCACAGCCCCCAGAACCCCCACACACCGCCCAACGCCCACAGCCCCCAGAACCCCCACACACCGCCCAAACGCCCACACACCCCCGAGAACCCCCACACAACGCCCAACACCCACAAACCCCACAGCCCCCAAAACCCTGACACACCGCCCAATGCCCACAATCCCCCAGAACCCCCACACACTGCCCAACGCCCACAGCCCCCAGAGCCCCCACACACCGCCCAACGCCCACACACCCACCACACACCCCCACAGCCCCATCCGCACACACCCCATTCTGGTAAGACCCGGCCCGGGCTTGACTGCTGTGGAACTGGAGCCCAGTAGGCCCCGGCGCTGCTCAGAATCTGGTAAAGGAATTTCTTCACGATCGATCAGGAAGAGAGAATCCAACCACATCATTGCAGCACTGAGGCAAAGACAGAGGTGCCAGCCCCCTGCACAGCGCCAGACCAGAGCCCACACCCGTCGGGCCAGACCAAGCCAAGACCCGCCGGGTCAGACCACAGCCCACACCCGCCGGGCCAGACCACAGCCCACACCCACCGGGCCAGACCGGAGCCCAAACCCGCCGGGCCAGACCACAGTCCGAACCCACCGGGGCAGACCACAGCCCAGACCCGCCGGGCAGACCAGAGCCCAGACCCGCCGGGCCAGACCACAGTCCAAACCAGCCGTGAAAAACCACAGCCTGAAACCGTCCCACCAGGCCAGACCACAGACAGGACCCGCCGGGCCGGGCCAGACCAGAGCCCCATCCGCACACCCCAACTCCCACACACACAACACCACACACCGCCCAACTCCGACACACCCCCCCGAACCCACACACACCCCCCAATGCCCACAAACCCACAGAACCCCCACATACCGCCCAACGCCCACACACCCCCAGAACCCCCACATACCGCCCAAACGCCCACACACCCCCCAGAACCCCCACACACCGCCCAACGCCCACACACCCACCAGAACCCCCACACACCGCCCAACGCCCACACACCCCCCAGAAACCCCACACACCGCCCAACGCCCACACACCCCCAGAACCCCCACAAACCGCCCAACGCTCACAGCCCCCAGAACCCCCACGTACCGCCCAACGCCCACACACCCCCGAGAACCTCCACACACCGCCAAGCGCCCACAGACCCCTGAGAACCCCCACACACCGCCCAACGCCCACAAACCCCACAGCCCCCAAGACCCCCACACACCGCCCAACGCCCACAAACCCCACAGTCAACAAAACCGCCCAACGCCCACACACCCCCCAGAACCCCCACACACCGCCCAGCGCCCACACACCCCCGAGAACCCCCACACACCCCCCAACGCCCACAAACACCCAGAACCCCCACATACCCGCCCAACGCCCACACACCCCCGAGATCCCCCACACACCGCCCAATGCCCACACACCCCCCTGAACCCCCACACACCCCACAGCCCCCACACACCGCCAATGCCCACACACCCCACAGCCCCCACAAACCCATCACACACCCCCAAAGCCCACAAGCCCCCTCAAACCCATCCGCACACACCCTCACTGCCACACAGCCAACGCACCTCCCACGCCCAGCCACCACTGCGTCACACAGCTGCCGGCACACCTCGCCCTGCCCGGCCACCACTGTGTCACACCCCGCAGCTGCCAGCGCACCTCACTGTGCCCGGCCACAACTGCGTCACACCTCGCCAGGCCCGGCCACCACTGCGTCACACCCCGCAGCTGCCAGCGCACCTCACCGTGCCCGGCCACAACTGCGTCACACCTCGCCAGGCCCGGCCACCACTGCGTCACACCCTGCAGCTGCCGGCGCACCTCACTGCGCCCGGCCACCACTGCGTCACACCCTGCAGCTGCCGGCGCACCTCACCGTGCCCGGTCACAACTGCGTCACACCCTGCAGCTGCCAGCGCACCTCACCGCGCCCGGCCACCACTGCGTCACACCTCGCCAGGCCCGGCCACCACAGCGTCACACCTCGCAGCTGCTGGCGCACCTCACCGTGCCCGGCCACAACTGCGTCACACCCTGCAGCTGCCGGCGCACCTCACCGTGCCCGGCCACAACTGCGTCACACCTCGCCAGGCCCAGCCACCACTGCGTCACACCCTGCAGCTGCCGGCGCACCTCACCGTGCCCGGCCACAACTGCGTCACACCCTGCAGCTGCCAGCGCACCTCACCGTGCCCGGCCACAACTGCGTCACACCCTGCAGCTGCCGGCGCACCTCACCGCGCCCGGCCACCACTGCGTCACACCCTGCAGCTGCCGGCGCACCTCACCGTGCCCGGCCACAACTGCGTCACACCTCGCCAGGCCCGGCCACCACTGCGTCACACCCTGCAGCTGCCGGCGCACCTCACCGTGCCCGGCCACAACTGCGTCACACCCTGCAGCTGCCAGCGCACCTCACCATGCCCGGCCACAACTGCGTCACACCTCGCCAGGCCCGGCCACCACTGCGTCACACCTCACAGCTGCCGGCGCACCTCACCGTGCCCGGTCACAACTGTGTCACTCCCTGCAGCTGCCAGCGCACCTCACCGTGCCCGGCCACAACTGCGTCACACCTCGCCAGGCCTGGCCACCACTGCGTCATAACCCCACAGCCCCCAGAACCCCCACACACTGCCCAACGCCCACAGCCCCCAGAACCCCCACACACCGCCCAACGCCCACAGCCCCCAGAACCCCCACACACCGCCCCAATGCCCACACACACCACAGCCCCGAGAACCCTCACACACCGCCCAACGCCCACACATACCACAGCCCCCAGAACCCCCACACACCACCCAACACCCACACTCCCCAGAACCCCCACACACCGCCCAATGCCCACACATACCACAGCCCCCAGAACCCCCACACATCGCCCAACGCCCACAGCCCCCAGAACCCCCACACACCGCCCCAATGCCCACACACACCACAGCCCCGAGAACCCTCACACACCACCCAACGCCCACACATACCACAGCCCCCAGAACCCCCACACACCACCCAACGCCCACACTCCCCAGGACCCCCACACACCGCCCAATGCCCACACATACCACAGCCCCCAGAACCCCCACACACCGCCCAACGCCCACACCCCACAGCCCCCAGAACCCCCACACACCGCCCAACGCTCACAGCACCCAGAATCCCCACACACCGCCCAACGCCAACACACCCCCCAGAACCCCCACACACCGCCCAACGCCCACACCCCACAGCCCCCAGAACCCCCACACACCGCCCAACGCTCACAGCACCCAGAACCCCCACACACCGCCCAACGCCAACACACCCCCCAGAACCCCCACACACCGCCCATCGCCCACACACTCCCCAGAACCCCCACACACTGCCCAACGCCCACAGCACCCAGGAGCCCCACACACCGCCCAACACCCACACACCCACCACACACCCCCACAGCCCCATCCGCACACACCCCATTCTGGTAAGACCCGGCCTGGACTCGACTGCTGTGGAACTAGAGCCCAGTAGGCCCCGGCGCTGCTCAGAAGGAATTTCTTCACGATCGATCAGGAAGAGAGAATCCAACTACATCATTGCAGCACTGAGGCAAAGACCGCAGTCCGAACCCGCCGGGCCGGACCGCAGTCCGAACCCGCCGGGCCGGTCCGCAGTCCGAATTCACCGGGCCAGACCGGAGCCTGAACCCGCCGGACCAGACCGCAGTCTGAACCCGCCGGGCCGGTCCGCAGTCTGAATTCGCCGGGCCAGACCGGAGCCTGAACCCGCCGGGCCGGACCGCAGTCCGAACCCGCCGGGCCGGTCCGCAGTCCGAATTCGCCGGGCCAGACCGGAGCCTGAACCCGCCGGACCAGACCGCAGTCCGAACCCGCCGGGCCGGTCCGCAGTCTGAATTCGCCGGGCCAGACCGGAGCCTGAACCCGCCGGGCCGGACCGCAGTCCAAACCCGCCGGGCCGGTCCGCAGTCCGAATTCGCCGGGCCAGACCGGAGCCTGAACCCGCCGGACCGGACCGTAGTCCGAATCCGCCGGGCCGGTCCGCAGTCCGAATTCGCCGGGCCAGACCGGAGCCTGAACCCGCCGGACCAGACCGCAGTCTGAACCCGCCGGGCCGGTCCGCAGTCTGAATTCGCCGGGCCGGACCGGAGCCTGAACCCGCCGGGCCGGACCGCAGTCCGAACCCGCCGGGCCGGTCCGCAGTCCGAATTCGCCGGGCCAGACCGGAGCCTGAACCCGCCGGACCAGACCGCAGTCTGAACCCGCCGGGCCGGTCCGCAGTCTGAATTCGCCGGGCCAGACCGGAGCCTGAACCCGCCGGACCGGACCGCAGTCCAAACCCGCCGGGCCGGACCGTAGTCCGAACCCGCCGGGCCGGTCCGCAGTCCGAATCCGCCGGGCCAGACCGGAGCCTGAACCCGCCGGGCCGGACCGAAGTCCGAACCCGCCGGGCCAGACCGGAGCCCGAACCCGCCGGGCCGGACCGCAGTCCGAACCCGCCGGACCGGACCGCAGTCCGAACCCGCCGGGCCAGACCGCAGTCCGAACCCGCCGGGCCGGTCCGCAATCCGAATCCGCCGGGCCAGACCGGAGCCTGAACCCGCTGGGCCGGACCGCAGTCCGAACCCGCCGGGCCAGACCGCAGTCCGAACCCGCCGGGCCGGACCGCAGTCCGAACCCACCGAACCGGACCGCAGTCCGAACCCGCCGGGCCAGACCGCAGTCTGAACCCGCCGGGCCGGACCGCAGTCCGAACCCACCGAACCGGACCGCGGTCCGAACCCGCCGGGCCAGACCGCAGTCTGAACCCGCCGGGCCGGACCGCAGTCCGAACCCACCGAACCGGACCGCGGTCCGAACCCGCCGGGCCAGACCGGAGCCTGAACCCGCCGGGCCGGACCGCAGTCCGAACCCACCGAACCGGACCGCAGTCCGAACCCGCCGGGCCAGACCGCAGTCTGAACCCGCCGGGCCGGACCGCAGTCCGAACCCACCGAACCGGACCGCAGTCCGAACCCGCCGGGCCAGACCGGAGCCTGAACCCGCCGGGCCGGACCGCAGTCCGAACCCGCCGGACCGGACCGCAGTCTGAACCCGCCGGGCCGGTCCGCAGTCCGAATCCGCCGGGCCAGACCGGAGCCTGAACCCGCTGGGCCGGACCGCAGTCCGAACCCGCCGGGCCAGACCGCAGTCTGAACCCGCCGGGCCGGACCGCAGTCCGAACCCACCGAACCGGACCGCAGTCCGAACCCGCCGGGCCAGACCGCAGTCTGAACCCGCCGGGCCGGACCGCAGTCCGAACCCACCGAACCCACCGAACCGGACCGCAGTCCGAACCCGCCGGGCCAGACCGCAGTCTGAACCCGCCGGGCCGGACCGCAGTCCGAACCCGCCGAACCGGACCGCAGTCCGAACCCGCCGGGCCAGACCGCAGTCTGAACCCGCCGGGCCGGTCCGCAGTCCGAATCCGCCGGGCCGGACCGGAGCCGAACCCGCCGGACCGGACCGCAGTCCGAACCCGCCGGGCCGGCCCGCAGTCCGAACCCACCGGGCCGGACCGCAGCCAAGACCCACTAGGCCAGACCACAACCAGAGTCCTCCGGGCCAGACCAGAGTTAAGACTCGCCGATCCAGACCAGAGCCTGAACCCGCCGGGCCCCACAGTCCCATCCGCACACACCCCCACAGCCCCATCCGCACACACCCCCACAGTCCCATCCGCACACACCCCCACAGCCCCATCCGCACACACCCCCACAGCCCCACAGCCCCATCTGCACACCCCCCCACCCCAGGGCTCCTGCCGGCGGTGTTGGAGACGATGTCCACACAGGTCTGGGCCACGTTGAGCCAGAACAGGCCGAGAGTGCGGCGGGCACTGTCACTGTGGGTCTTGAAGGTCTCCCACATTCCTGACTGGTCCTCCTCCTTCTCCTGCTGCTGCTTCGTGGGGGGGGGAGGGGGGCAAGCGTTATCGAGGCGTCACTGACTGAGGAGCCCCAGAGCACCGGAACCTGGGACGCACAATCCCAGGATCCAGCAGGATCCGGACCAATCGAGTTTAAAGGATGCTGATCATGTTTCTATCACTTCTAGCTTTCTAATTCGGCTTTTCTGTATCCCTCAGAAATTAAACTCAAACGTAAAATATATTGCTTTTGTTTACTGCCTCGTTAAACAACAATCGAGCACGTGCTGCTCCAGTGCATTGTGGGATACTTGCCTTCTCTCCCACCTGTGCTCCGCCGTCCTGGGTCTCCGCTCCCTCCTCCTCCTTCTTCGTGTCACTGTAGCAACGAGATTCGGGGGGGGTGAGTGGTGTGAACGAGCGCTATGTACAAAGGGGGCGCCCCCTACGGGGCGGGTGGTTTCCTACAGGGAGGTGGTTTCCACAGCAACAGACAAGAGGCTTCACAGGAGGGAAAGCAGGGCAGCCAAACAGAACAGATACCCCCCCACCCTCTCGCCGTCCCGGGTCAGAGGTGCTGGCGAGTCCCACATGCAAGAAGGGACGTGAGGATCCGAACTGGGGTCCTGCCTGCGCGGGTCTTACTCACGGGTAAGCAGGTGGGTCACAGATCAGAACATCAGGAACCTCCATCTGGGGCCTCAGTGGCTTCAGCTCGTTGATCTTGATCCGGGTCATGTTGCCCTGTAGCCTGTACAGTTCCGGCAGCAGCTTCACCTGGGAGACACAGCATGGGTCAACCGCAGCAACCTCCGTCCACAACACTGACCTGGTCACCTGCCTCACCGGTCAGTTCCTCCTCAGTGACCTCTGCCCACTCGACACTGACCAGGTCACCCGCCCAGTGACCTCTGCCCCCCCCGGCACTGGCTGGGGTGACCTGCTCCTCACCTTGTTGTTCTCGTTGAGCAGTTGCAGGGAGAGTCTGGAATCGCTGAGCTGCTGGGTGTCCAGTAGGGCTCTGTAGAGGGACTGGCCAGGCTGGACAGCCCACTGGCACCTGGGACAGAGGGACAGCGTGAGCACAGGCGCACGTACATGCACATGCACACACCAGAGAGTCTCACTGGGTGGTCGCAGAGACGACACTGGGGCTCTTTCTGCTGACCAGCTCAGACTGGTGTGAGGATCTCAGCAGAGGCAGGAGAATGGACGAGTTCACACTCACTTGCAGAAGGAGCTCTGCTTGCAGGTCTTGAAGTTAGTGCGATGCACAGCCTGTACCAGCTGGAGCCAGAGGGCTGAGAGAGTCAGTCCTGCCAGACAGAAACGCAGTATCCTGCAATAAAGGGAGAGAGACAGGGGACTGACCACACGGTCCCAGAGCCACACAGAGAGAGAGAGACAGGGGACTGACCCCACAGTCCCAGAGGCAACACTGATTGGACCCATCGGTCATGCTAATAAAGCACCTTGAACTGACGGGCGAATGCAGAAACACAGAGAGGAGATTGCTCCATATTTTAATCTATGTAAGATGACCAGGGGAAGGGTCATCCAGGACAGGTATCTACTCGACGTAGACCTGACCAAGATGGCCGCTAAGAGAAACCAGCTGACCCGCAGATGGAAAGGGCTCAGTCCGAAAAACAACAAGACACAGGTGTGTCTCATCAGGAAACAAAATATATATGCCCTGGAAACAGTGAACCAGTGCAGAAGCCAGTAGGTGAATTTGGTTAGTGTTGGTACAGATTTAAGCATAATGGATTTATGGAAGAAATAAAGGATTACAGTTTACGGTTTGTGATTTGGATATGGCGCGGATTTGTGGAACCTTACAGACTTTGGAACTCGGACTGAATAAGGATTGAGAGAACGGATTGTGGACTGGCTTGGAAGACGGAGGAACTGGAGAAATGGAGAAAAACTCCACGAAAATTAAAGAAGAGAGTGTAGTGTGAGTACTTTTGTCTCTATTATATAATCCTTTCCCCCGGAGGCACCACATCTGGGATTAAAGCACAGCGCAGCTGGAGGCTCGGCCCTGCGTGTCCCCGGGAGACGGGTGCTGTGCTGTGCGCTTATTTTCAGCAGCCATATCACCCTGCAATTCACAGCTGGCAGCCCACTGAAGCTCAGCAGGTGTGAGCCTGGTCAGTACCAGGATGGGAGACCTCCTGGGAAAAACTAAGGTTGCTGCTGGAAATGGTGTTAGTGGGGCCAGCAGGGGGCGCTCACCCTGTGGTCCACGTGGGTCCTAATCCCCCACTAGCGATGGGAACACTATACTGTAAACAGGCACCGTTCTTCGGCTGAGACGTAAAACCGAGGTCCTGACTTGGTCCTGACACCACAGCTGATGTGTGGTGAGCGTTCTGGTGCACGGTGGCTGATGTCGCATCGTCAAGTTCAAGTTTGTCATTATACTCATATACAGGTACAGTGGTGTGAAAAAGTGTTTTCCCCCTTCCCGATTTCTTATTTTTTTGCATGTTTGTCACACTGAAATGTTTCAGATCATCTAACAAATTGAAATATTAGACAAAGAGAACACAAGTAAACACAAAATGCAGTTTTTAAATGAAGGTTTTTATTATTAAGGGAAAAAAAAATCCAAACCTACATGGCCCTGTGTGAAAAAGTGATTGCCCCCTAAACCTAATAACTGGTTGGGCCACCCTTAACAGCAACAACTGCAATCAAGCGTTCGCGATAACTGGCAATGAGTCTTTTACAGCGCTGTGGAGGAATTTTGGCCCACTCATCTTTGCAGAATTGTTGTAATTCAGCCACATTGGAGGGTTTTCGAGCCTTAACCGCTTTTTTAAGGTCATGCCACAACATCTCAATCGGATTCAGGTCAGGACTTTGACTAGGGCACTCCAAAGTCTTCATTTTGTTTTTCTTAAGCCATTCAGAGGTGGACTTGCTGGTGTGTTTTGGATCATTGTCCTGCTGCAGAACCCAAGTGCGCTTCAGCTTGAGGTCACGAACAGATGGCCGGACATTCTCCTTCAGGATTTTTTGGTAGACAGCAGAATTCATGGTTCCATTTACCACAGCAAGTCTTCCAGGTCCTGAATCAGCAAAACAGCCCCAGACCATCACACTACCACCACCATATTTTACTGTTGGTATGATGTTCCTTTTCTGAAATGCTGTGTTACTTTTACGCCAGATGTAATGGGACACACACCTTCCAAAAAGTTCAACTTTTGTCTCGTCAGTCCACAGAGTATTTTCCCCAAAAGTCTTGGGGATCATCAAGATGTTTTCTGGCAAAACTGAGACGAGCCTTTATGTTCTTTTTGCTCAGCAGTGGTTTTCGTCTTGGAACTCTGCCATGCAGGCCATTTTTGCCCAGTCTCTTTCTTATGGTGGAGTCGTGAACACTGACCTTAACTGAGGCAAGTGAAGCCTGCAGTTCTTTGGATGTTGTTGTGGGGTTTTTTGTGACCTCTTGGATGAGTCGTCGCTGCGCTCTTGGGGTAATTTTGGTCGGCCGGCCACTCCTGGGAAGGTTCACCACTGTTCCATGTTTTCGCCATTTGTGGATAATGGCTCTCACTGTGGTTCACTGGAGTCCCAAAGCTTTAGAAATGGCTTTATAACCTTTTCCAGACTGATAAATCTCAATTACTGTTTCTCATTTGTTCCTGAATTTGTTTGGATCGCAGCATGATGTCTAGCTTTTGAGGATCTTTTGGTCTACTTCACTTTGTCAGGCAGGTCCTATTTAAGTGATTTCTTGATTGAGAACAGGTGTGGCAGTAATCAGGCCTGGGTGTGGCTAGAGAAATTGAACTCAGCTTTCCAAAGAGGTGATAAACCACAGTTGATTTATGTTTTAACAGGGGGGGCAATCACTTTTTCACACAGGGCCATGTAGGTTTGGATTTTTTTTCCCTTAATAATAAAAACCTTCATGTAAAAACTGCATTTTGTGTTTACTTGTGTTCTCTTTGTCTAATATTTCAATTTGTTTGATGATCTGAAACATTTCAGTGTGACAAACATGCAAAAAAATAAGAAATCAGGAAGGGGGCAAACACTTTTTCACACCACTGTATATGGTATAACAAAATGCTATTTAGCTAGCTCTCGGACAATAAGTAGTACAAAAAAACAATTCAATTGTTTAACATAAGAAAGACAGGGACAACAGGCAGTGTGCAAAACAACAAAGGTAACAGGTTATGTGCAAGAACATGCATTAACGGAATGAAATTATGGGGAGTGAGCTTTTGACATGTATGGTAGAGGTAGATTTTCAATGTGTGTTTAAGTTTTTGGTAAGAAAGAAGGTACTGTGAGGTTCAGATCATAGGTGAGAGTGAGAGAGGCTGGGAGTTTAATAGTTCGATAGTGCGGGGGTAAAAACTGTCTCCGAGTCTGGTAGTCCGGGCCCGAATGGTCCGGTATCATCCAGGTGGGGCTGCACATTGGGGGTGGTGGAGGGGAGTCCCTATTACCTGTAAAGTGCTTTAAGTGGAGTGTCCAGAAAAGCGCTATAGAAGTGTAAGCAATTATTATTTTCAGAGCCGGGAAGCCCGCCGAGACCCCGGGCTGCGTGATGCAACCAGGCCCAACCCGACCTCCCCCTCGCCGGCTGGCGTCGCATAACACTGGCCGGGCCAGCGAAACTAAACCCCTGATCTGCGGCCTAACCGCCTCCTCCATCCCCCCAGACCCGGCGCCCAGGAGCCCCTCCACCCGGCACCGCCGGCTCGGGGAACCCGCAGACCTTGGAGGACAGAGAGCAGCACCGCCAGCTTCCCTGCACACTCCGTGGTCGGACAGACCCCCAGCCGCCGCAGCCTCGTCTAATCCAGCACAGGAGGCAGGTAAACGAGCCGCCGGCGCCGCTACACCGTACCTCATAGAGTAAGTCGCCATCTTGATTCAAACCTGAGCTTTGCTCTCCCGATTCCTTTTCTGTATTCCGGCTTCTCGCGAGGTTACGTCAGCCTCCCCTGATTGGCCGGCTCGCAGCCTCGGCTCATGAATATGCATGAGCAAGGCTGAGGGAGGGGGGCGCACATGGCGGGACGCGATAGGTGGTTACGCGTACAGGTGTTTGTGTTCAAGACGGATCTCTGTCTTTACTGTTGCAAGAGCGAAGCTGCCTCAGGGCGCAGGGTGGCAGTGTAGGACGTGCCGAGGAAGTGGCGTAATTCTCGCTTGTTTTTTAGTTTCACTGCGTTAAAACTTCACTATGTAGGTTGTTGATTTGTAGATTCCAAGTGCGCAGCAGTCCGATCCAGGCCAGGTGTTCCCTGCGGCAGGGGACTGTGGTCCAGTGTACTGACCCCCCTGGACACCTCAGGGCAGTGTGACCCCCAGCACTGACCCCGCTGGACACCATCTGTTAACACCTGAAGAAGGCTCCACGGTCGAAACGTAGGTTTATTCCATGCTGGGGAAAAAAGAAAGAAAACAATTACTTGTTCCTTTGCAGCCTACGCATGCTGACGCAGCTACCCACCTGAACTACCATTTGTTTGTCTGCCTTACCACAATAAGCCCCAAAACTGAGATAATCCAGCGCTGTTTGAGCACCAATGCTGACATGTGACACATCAATTTTACTTTTTTTTTGGTTACATCTGACTTATTATGTATTAAACTGCTGAGTGCTTCACATTTGTTCATTAAAGTGAACCCAGTTTTTAATACCATGGCTTTAACATCACAATTTTCTGAGCAACACAGAAACCCTACAGATTCAGTATCTCTGTCATTCTGTGTCATACCTACACAAAGTTAAGCTGCTCAGTGCAAGCATCGCACTCCACCTTTGTTTTTTTTGGCTGTTGGGTGATTTAGATGCATAACGGTTTCTGCCTTTTCAAAACAGTGCCAGTCATCCACTCTGTGTCTAAGAACTGTTTTTTTATTGTACGCTTACTCCCTGTCACAGCTATGGTTTTGGTCGCAATACTATGATCTTCAGTGTCAGCATTACTTTGGATGGGATCACGGTTGTTGTTGACACTTTTCCCTGCCCATCACTGCACGGTCCCAGTCTGGGAACAGCAAGTGGTCTTATAAACCCCAGCAGCTTTAGCAGAGACACTTATCTGAGAAAACCATGGTGATGTACTAAATTAGCTGAGGATCTGTAGAGTAGATCTGAAATATTTTTGAAGAGGCACACATTTTTGTTTGGCTGGGAGGGGAGTGAGACTGCTCCCTGCCCATCGCTGCACAGTCCCAGTCTGGGAATAGGAGGTGCTCTATAAACCCCAGCAGTTTTGACAGAGACACCTAGCTGCCAAAAACAAGGTGATTTACTATTAGCTGAGGGTCTGTGCAATAGATTCCATCCACCTGTGGAGAGGCACAAATTTTCCCCATCCAATTCTGCACTGCAGTTTTTCTAGAGGTGATCCACCCAGACCAAAAATATTAATAAAGACTTAAAAGGGAATGAAGAAGGGTGATTTGCTATTGGCTGACTGTCTTAACATTGTATGTCTCACCACTTTTGGTGGTGCAAAAAAAGTTTTTGTCCCTGGTTATAGTTTAAAAAAACGATTGAATTTAAATATAATAATTTGATTTAATAACACATTTCAGATACAGCTCCTTTAAAAGCTTGCATCTTAAAACCCTTTTCACTGAACAGAAAAAAAAAACATTTCTAGGAAAAATATAGCGATGACAATTTTTACAGTAGTATAAATGGAAGAAAGGTGCTGTAAAATTCATAAAAAATGAATCATCTTAGATTTGTCAAACGTGGAGATTAGTGGAGGCGATTTAAAATGAAAAAAGGACCCTCTCAAATTTTAGCTGAATGTTCAAGGAATTACAGTTAACCATGAAGAAATAACAAAGCAGGTGTTTCAGCTGCTTGTCACTTCGCTTAATGTTGCTATACTCCTCATATGCTACTGTGGCAGCTGAAAGTCTTCTACTTTGATTGAAATTCGGCTATTTGCATACACTTCCGGATCATTCGTGACGCTTAGTGTAGCATTTCCGGGTTACGGACGAAGCACCAAGAGACAGAAGAGGGTGAATCGTACTTTATCTCGAACTTGATTTATCTGTCAGCTTCGTTCATACACCGGTGTTGCAGTAAAGTGTAGGCACTGCTGCCGTCCAGCCCGATGAGTTGCCCTTCAACCCTCTTTTTGCTGTGTTTGGGACAGTGGGGTGGGAAATCGGATCTGACAGCCTCTGTAAACATCAAGACATCACGCACCGGCATTTGCGGAAACTCCGGGAAACAAGCAAAAGTTGTCTGGGCTGATAGCAGTAAAACGCCGGAAAAAAAGACGACATGCATCTAGCAAAAAAAAACTCCAAGAAAAAACAGGCTGTTTTTCTCTTTAATTTGCATTTGAGATCCGGGGGAGAAAATGTCTGGGTTTGATCGATTTTATTTTCTAAGTTATTAAAAATGATTGTACAACAACAGGGCATCACTCACTTTCGGTGCCTAGGGCGGCGGATATAAAGCCTATTTGAAAACTAGTTAAATATGGAAAACTTAAATAAAGATAACTAGTCTAGTATATAACTCGTCTCCTACAACGAGATCGCATACGGGCGGCGATTGGTGTAATCTTAGCTTCAGCTTTGTGCAGGTAATTTACAACGAAAATATATTTTTTGAAGAGTATTTTATATCTTCGATTTTCGAACTTTTAGGAATTTTCGTTGAAGTAACGATTATACGCGTTGCTGTCTTTGTTCGTTGATGACTTTTATTGCATTAAGAAAATTGCATTGCTGACACGTTTCCAGAGTGCTGCCACTATCCAGAGATGAAACCCTTATCAACACTGATGTGCGGAGGAAAGGCGTTCAGAGATCAGTGCGGGCAGCTTTCCTTCACTGATTTATGAAAAATATGACGCAGCAGGTTAATTTGTGAAATTCAAAGTACTTGTAAGAGAGTGACGTTCATCTTTAACCTGCTAGAATCTGGTGATTAAACGAATCCGGGATTTATTGGCAAGTAGGCCTACACCAAGGTGGAGTTTGAGTCGCTTTAGTTTTTTTTTTCTAAAACTCATCGCTTTTCCTGTAATAAATATTTTTTCATAATTTTTTTTATTAAACTTATAAAGAATTTACAAATACAAGTACAACCAGAGGATCAAAAACAGGTACAATAGAAAAAAACCCAAACAGAAAAAAAAACATTCAACCGCCAGAGGTAATGAAGTAAATTGTGTGATCAAATTGTATTTTTTACATATATCATATGTTTTCCTTGCTTTATTATTTCTCAAATTTTGTATAGAATTTAAATAGTGTTTCAGCTCCACCTCAAAAGTACTAAAAAGGGGATTATTAGACCATTTTGATTTATGGATGTGAAATGACTAATAAATTGACTATAAATAAATGCTCTTTTTCCAAATTTTCTATTAAACAGTACAATAAAATATCAAAATCCTTAAATCTAAAAAACACCTTTAACTGCCTGCAAACAAAACTCTGGAAGTCCGTCCAAAACAACTTCACAAACACACACCTTACAAATAAGTGCACAAAAGATTCCCTTTCAGCCCGACAAAAAACACACAGATCATCCTGCTCAGGTTTAAATTTAGAGAGCACTAATTTAACTGAATAAAACTTATGAACAATTTTAAACGATATCTCTAACTTTATTTGTAATACCTATCAAATAAATATCCCAATATCTATCAGGAGTTGTCCAAACTAACTTCCAGTTTATATTTTGAAATATTGCATTCCAAAAAGATAAACCAGAAGGGATAAGATGGGGTTTACAAAGATTCCTTATATGAGTATTGTTACATTTCTTGTCCTCTCTTCCTGTAAATCTGAGGCATCTAGCGAGCAAGGCATGACTTCAGGCTGTCCCGTGACGCAGGAATGCTCTAGGTATTGCCCTACTTATAGTACACTGTACGCTCAACATTTAAGCTTCCCATGTGTTACTTAACCCATAACCTGGTGTTTTTGTTCTGGATTTTAGTTTTGATTCAATTCAGTTTATTTATCTGAGGACAAAGCTTGCCACTTGTGAAACTACAGTTCGCTGTGACATTAACAAGCCGTGACCCCTGTTTCCAGGCCAGGAGGAATGTGGGCGGAACCCAGGGGAATTCACGTGGACCAGTCGGAGCTGCTGTGCAAAGATGGCTGTGGTTACTATGGCAACCCCGCGTGGCAGGGCTGCTGCTCCAAGTGCTGGCGAGAGAGGTCTCGCAGGGCGCAGGCCTGCAGGCAGCACAGCAGGTAGGGCCCACGGCGGACCGCACTGCCTGAGTACACGTCCCGGGGCCGTGTCCCCGAGCCCTGCCTTTAATAACTGCGTCGCACGACTCAAAAAGAGTCGTTTTCAGGAAGCTTTCAGTGGTGTATCACCGTCCTTCTTGCATGTTTCTGTGTTCTTGTGAAAACATTCTAAAGCTCGTGATCAAAAAAAATGCTGCTTTTCTTCAGCTGTGATGCTGTTGACCACCTGCAGCTGCTCCCAAATTCTTGGCACAATATGTGCACACGATGTGGACTAACTGAATTGTGCAGATGGTATTTGGTGGGATCTGTTCATTCTTCAGGGCTTGGCGATTGTTTTGAATGTACAAATGTTGGTTAAATACCGAGCTTAAGTGTTTCCTATGGAATTGCATCTCACATTCACTTAAAAAAAAAAGAAAAATAGGTCAATCGCAGTGAACTTGTAGATTTGTTACAGAGCTGCGTACTAAGTTGAGTATTACTGGTATGGTACAGTCTCGGCACCATCCCCAGCTGCACACTCAAGTGCAGCAAAAAAACCTGTGGAACAAGGTTGGAGACCAGCTGATCCCGTTCTTAGTACAGCATGAAGAAATAGAGAATAGTTGAATTATTCAGTCCAGTGAACTATTACGTGGGTCATCGTTAAGATATATTTATTACGGCCTCTCCCATATATAGCTGGACGGTCTTGGATATTTGATATTATCCCTGCTCCCCTCTAGGTTTTTAGTAAAGAAATGTACGCGTTTGTACGCTGAAATCCTCCAGATGAGAGCATGCAGCTACCTTTGCAATTTTTTATCAGTTTCATGGAGCCATGAAACCAGTACAGCAGCTCTGGGTTTAAATGTGATCATGTACTTTGCCACACTGGCTTACATTTTCATTTCTAAATGATATGGAAACACCTAAGGCACAGGAGAGAACACAGGGATATTTTTTTTGCGATAAGCTACATTTATGTGTAAGCAGTTCTTACTTGTCCTCTCCTAATTTTCCACCTGTGTTGACCCTACTTATCCCCAGAACAAGATTTTTGTGTTGACCTTTTCAAGTGTTTTTCAAGCACGTCTGTTAGCTTGTATATATCTTGAATGTACGTTTGGACGGCAGGGTGGTGCAGTGGTCAGCGTTGCTGCCTCGCAGAGCTGGGGCCCTGGGTTCGATTCAAGGAGAGTTTCTTTGTGGAGTTTGCCCTGCCTGCGTTCTTGTGGGTTTCCTCCAGCTGCTCCGGTTTCCTCCCACAGTCCAAAGACCTGCTGCTAGGACAAGCTGCTAGGCTTCTGGGAAAACGGGCCCTGGTGTGAGTGCGTGTTTGTGTCTGTGTGGTGGACTGGCGACCTGACTTGCATTTGTTGCTTGACAGGATAGGCTCCGGCTCCCCCTCAACCCTGTATTGGAGAAAGATGACATAATTCTGTATCCCTCCAGTGCCGTGTTCTTATAAGGAGTGTATTTATCTCTTGTGCATTAGAGAGATTGGGGTTCACGTGTGCACTAATTGATTGTGTGTACATGTGAGCTTCAGTGCGCAGCCTGTGTACATTTGAAGAAAGCATGTGCTTTTGGTACAAGGTGACAAGTGAAAAGAGACCATTGGGCTCATCATTTGTTTGGTTGCTAGTACAGCATTGAACATCATCTCATTCAACCCTTTTTTAAAAGATCCCAGGGAATCTGTTTCATGTATATGGCTAGGTTCTCTGTTCCAAATACCTTCCACCCTTTTTTCTTGTTCTCCGATACTTATTTTGCTGGTTTGGTTTGCCCTGAATTAGTTTCCTGCCTAGATCTTGCCAGTACTTTACAGGATGCGCTCGTTGCTTTCTGACTTCCCGTGGCCGGTGTGCCCTGGGGTGTGTAGATCTTCGCTCTGCGATGGCTAAGCGTGTGTGGGGTTGCTGTTTTGTGTCCACAGCCCTAGCCCCGGTGTGGAAGGGGGCTCAGCCATCCACCTTCTCCAAGTTCGAGGAGAAGAAGAGCACAGAAAAGGGGCGACGAGTCAACACCATGAAGAGGCTTTTCTGGGGCCCTTCTTCCTCTCCGAAGAAACCCAACGGTGAGATGGTCCTCTACATAGCTCAAAACACAAAGGCGTCATTTTCTCAAAATGAGCCACAGGCTTTTAAATTCACCCATCACCTGACTAGTAAACTAAGGACAGTGTTTGTTTCACAGATTTCCTGTGAAATCTAGTTTGGCTCTGAAGTGAGTGTCAGTTGTGCTGTTCTGTTTTTATCAATGGGCGGCTCTCTGAGCCTGGGCTTTACCAGTCAAGCTCCTTCATCCCCTTGCAGGGTTTTTGGTTTTACTAATATCTGTCTCCTCTCTGTCCCCAGAGCCCACAGAGAGCCAGTCTGCTGCCCTAAAGGCGTTTCAGAGCCTCCAGCCTGGAGACTTTACTAATTTCCTCAAGCTGCTGTGCAAGCCGTTCTCCCAGAGCCTGTAGTCGCGCTGCACGGCCTTTGTCAACACCATGGAGGCCTACCATGTAATAGCCCCTCTCACCGACTACCTGTCTCTGTCCACGTCTCTGCCAGTCTCCCATCTGTATTTCTGCTCCCAGACTGCCTGTCACTCACAGCCTGTCTCCTGCCACCTCTCACCCTCCCCACTCTCTCCTTCCTCCTCTAGCCCACTGTGCCCCAGGTCTGCTAACGCTTTGTCCAGTGCCCTCTCACACTGCTTCTCTGAGAAGGTGAGGCAGCAGACCTCTTTCTAGTGTCACTGAGATGAAGAGCTTAGAACCTGGAAGAACTTGGCATTGGCTGATCCCCCGTCTGTCTCTTTGTAGGATCTGCTGGTACAGAAACAGTGGGATCTGGTGCAGGATTTTTATCAGAGTATCGCCGGACACTTCAGCAGTGAGTAAAAAGCAGTTGGAGGTGTATAATACAATTTTGTATGAACTTGTGTATCTTATGGTTGGCCCCCATTATTTAACTAAAGAACAACTGAATGGTCTCATGTGCTGTGTGTCTGACGGGACTGAATGGCCTTATGTATAAACTGTCTTGTTTGGTTGATTGTCAGTAGCGTAGTGACACAAGGGCCAGATTTTGCAGCAAATTGGGCTGGATGTGTTGGATCCAGACCTTTGCTGAAACAGTTTGTTACACAGTTTTCGGTACAGTTGAGATCTGGGATTTGTTCTGGTCAAGAAAGGGATAGAAGTCTTTTTCGTGCTGTTCTAGTCTGCCGTGTTGCCTGTACCCATAGAGAGAGACTGACCGATTGAACCCAAAGGTTCTGTGGAGCACAGAACCGATACGTGTGAGAGGAATGCCTGTTGCACGCCTGAAAGAGCGCTTGGCTGTGGCTTGGTTGTGCACATGCAGTGAGCTGGAGGAAGGGTGTGGGATTCCCTCGGGCTCGAGCTGCTGCCCCCCCTCTGTCCTGCAGGCCTCTCCGAGGAGCAGACGGTGCAGATGATGGAGCACATTGAAAAGCTGATCATGACGCGTCTGCACAAGTGGGTGTTCTGCCACGACAGCTCTGACGATGAGCAGAAAGACCTGGCCCTGCAGAGGAGGATCCGGTGAGACTCGGACCACAGACCTGGAAGCCCGCTGAGTACAGCTCAGTAACAGTCATCCTTTTATAGGCTGTTGTTCATAACAGATGCTGAAAATCCCAGAATACATCACCAAGCGGACAGCTAATCCTCTGGAGGAAATTTACACAAATAGGCTGAAATTATTCCTTAAAGTCAAAATCTCATTCAGGCTTACAGGGTGTAGGAAGGCAAGATATCATTCCTTAAGCCATGTGGGTTAAAACAAAATTTGTATCTCAGATTGCATACCTGCTAAACCACTGAAGGTTAGGCCCAGAGTCCAGAAAATCACCACATGAGTTTTTCTAATGAAGTGGACTATAATTGGACAGAGGTCTTTCCTTCTGTATTAGGTTTAGGAATGTCTGAAGCAGCCTTTTACTATTACATCTACACTGCCTAACTAGTTACTAAGCTGATCTTTGCCACTGCTATTTCCACAGATCTCTCAGCTGGGTGACCCCTCAGATGCTTCATGTTCCCATTAAAGAGGAGAGGTTAGAGGTCAACAGTGACGCCCTCCTGCCTGCCATCACAGGTGAGTTTTTTTTTAAGAAGGTAACTTTTAATTTCTCACTGATTAATAACAGAATATGGCTCTGTTGTTGTGCACTGAAATGTATGTAGATGCTATGCCTTATGCTGTTCTGTCCTCACCATCTCCGTTCGATATCTTAGGCTTTTTTAATTATTTTGTTCAGCTGGTACGTTCCATTGTGCTATTTTGAATTTATTTTTACAGAACAACAGGGTAAAGTGCACACAAAACCAGACAGCTTTGTATAATAGTCTTTGATAGACGACCACTTGAAGGCCTGCACATTCATGGAACCCAGTGACCCCAGTGGCTCTCTACCAGTGTCAGACAGGATCAGGGCATCATGTCTGGCCAGGCCACTGAGCATGACTTTTCATTGAGCACATAAGCGATCTGTGCTCAAGAGTTCTGATTAAACTCACTTCCTGGAACGCCTTCAAATGTATCTATGCCTTGAATGTGTAATAGTCCTGAACACCAGGATCACCTGTCTTGTCAACACTTTGAGTAGCTGTCACTGTCCTACATGGGGCTGTAGCTAGTTAGCCACTCTTATACTCTACCAATGGTCAGCATTGCTGCGTCACAATGCTGGGGCCCTGGGTTCAATTACAGGCCTGGGGTGCTGTCTGTGTGGAGTGCCTGCCCATGCTCTCTTAGGTTTCCTCTGGGTGCTCCAGTTTCCTTCCACAGTCCAAAGACATACTGGCAGGTTAACGGGCTTCTGGGAATGCTGGCCCAGTTGTGAGTATGTGCGTGTCCGGTCCAGGCTGTATCTTGCCCTGTGCCTGTTCCTTGCTGGAATAGACTCCAGCTCCTCCTGTGACTCGGAATTGGAAGCAGCGATTAGAACATTAGTGGATGAAGAGAGATTCTGAAACTTCCCGAACCCCAGTGGCCGTACGATGAAGGCATTTCGCCCCCTGCTCTCGGCAGCGATAATCGAGATGGACGCCCGGCGAGCGCCGCAGGACAAGCTGGCCTGCGTCTCCAAGTGCAACCAGAGTGTCTTCCGGGTGCTGGCCTCCAGAAGCTCGGAGCCGGCGAGCGCCGACGACTTCTGTCCGGCATGATCCTGGTGGTGCTGAAGGCCAGCCCGCCCCGGCTGCACTCCAACACGCAGTACATCACCCGCTTCGGCCTGCCGCACAGCCTCATGGCCGGGGCGTCCGGCTACTATTTCACCAACCTGGTGAGTCCAGCTGCGGGACCGCGGGCCTCTGCGGCCCAGAGCTTCCCCAGAGCGTCCCCAGACTGGCGCACTCCCGCGACGACCTTCAGGAATCTCTTTTGAACGGGGCGTGGCGTGGCTCTGAGGGTCTGTATGGGTGGGGCTTCACTGGTGACGATGACGATGATGAACAGCTGAGTTTCTTTTACACCGAGCAGGGCTGATGCAAATAAGCCCCGGTTACTTAATCAAGTATTCACACAGACCGCCTTAGTTATGCCTTTTAGTTGAATTGATTGAACTAGGGGGGACTTTTACACACAGGGACACTAGAAGTTGGATGACTGTTCCTGAAATTAATGAAACAAGTACCAAATGTTGGTGTTATTTGTTCACTCAGACTGTCTGTATACATCATTAGGACCCACATGAAGCACTGTCAATATTCCATAGGAAGAAAATGCAGGAAGGGGTGAATGCTTTTCACGAGACTGTATATGCAAGAAGAAACTAAAAATTAATGAACCACATGTGTACTGTAAGCAAGTCCTGTAAAAATTAACCATTTGACGTTCCTTTTATCATCTTGTGTATCATATGTCTATGTCGCGTCCTGTCTGTTCACCCAGAAACTGTTTAAAACTGAAGCCAGGTCTCTGCTCTCCCGGCAGTGCTGCGCTGTGGCCTTCATCGAGAAGCTGGACGGCCCGGCCCTGAACCTGAGCGCTGAGGAGTTCGAGGGGTACATGCAGGGCAAGCGCGCGGCCCCGCGGGACGCGGAGACGGATTGCGAGGGGCTTCGGAGGGCCAGGAAGAACCGGCAGCTCCTGGCGGAGGTGGCGAGCCGGCAGGAGCAGCTGGCGGAGGGGGCGCAGGCCCTGCAGGCAGACCTGGCGCGGTGGGTGCAGGCAGTGCAGACGCAGGTGGAGGAAATCCAGGCCAAGGTCCCCCTGAACTTCACATGCACAGAGCCCCCGAGTCAGAGCTAGCTTCAGGGGCGTGGCCTGCCTGGGCGTCTGGATGTTCGCTTCTGAAACTTCAACCCCAGGTATTACTTTTGGTAAAATGGGTTTACAAATTACTGGGCTGAAGTTCAAGGCTTTGGTGTTTGAGACCTTATTGTAACAGTTCTGTGGAAAACAGGAAACCAAGTAACACGGTTTGATTTCTGGCTTCTGTCTCGAAGTGTTAGGTTTTGGCGACCAGCCCTTCAGCTGGGACTTTTGCAAACACCAGTGTTTTATCTTCAGTCCATTGCCAAGAACACAGCTATACCAGGGTGCAGGGTAACTCAATAGGTTTTCCTCGTGAAGGGCCAGCGCAGGGGGATGCTTCTTGGATCGGGCAGGCACTCTGAAGCAGGCCTGAGGGGTCCTGCTACACTAGGGTAGCACTGTTCAGTAAACTCAGAGAGGTCTCATTGACAAATTTGTTTTCTCAGAGGCTGCATTTACTGCACGTTGAACATGTTTTAGTTAGGAAAGTGTCAGCTGTGAGGTACCAGTAGTTCATTCTACAGTTGTACCTGCCTGCTTGCTTTCTCTGTGACACACCAATAAAGATGAGTATTTTGTTTCCTACTTAGTTATGAATATTTAAGCGCTGGAAGTCTTAAACAATACTTAAGAGTGGTTACTACTCAGGTACCTACATCTTTGCACCTTTTTTCCTTTTTCTCTGAATTATCGTCAGTTGAATCCTACGTGATCTTAGCCACATATTTATTGTTTTTGTTTGTCGACTGTGAAGCACAGGAGTCTTTTGGCTGCTTAACCTAAACCGGCCTTTAAATAATCAGAATTGCTTCATTCCCAGGGCAGAGGGGAAGTAAAACATGCTCTGGGGAAAAAAAGGGTTTGCTTTGTAAACCCAGGTAATTGTACTGGTGCGACGATTCTAGATCTTTTGGAGTTATAGAGACAAGGGGAGTGGGTGTAGAAAAAAAACCCTCTTTCAACAGCAGTCTGATACGTGTAGTGAAGTGCCATATTTATACAACGCAGAGCTTTAACCTGAGTTTGAAGTGCAGTATTCAAGAACTGTTATTTGATTGTAACCAAAAATAACCAATGCTTCCCTCTTGTGGTGGAATGCAAGTATTACAGCACTCAAGTAAAACTAAGAGACAGGTCTGTAATTTAAGGAACAGGTCATCAATTCTGCTAGTCTCATTTCAGCAGCCTCTTTCTTGTACTTTTTAAAATGAATCAGGGTGCTCAATAGAAGAACATGTCTAAATTATTTTGTTTGTAGTGGACTAGAGAAAGTTTAACATTTCTGATTTTTTTTGTCTTTCCTCAAGCGCCTTTGCGTATAAATAATGAAGTCGGGACCTTCCACCTCGGTGCCTTTTCTTATGAAGCTGGTATTGGTATTAGACTGTGATGTCCTGTTAAAGTCTGTCTCTGAGTGTAAGCTCTGTGTTATTGGTGTTCCTTAACTTTATCCCACGTATGTACTCAAGTTATGTAACTTAACAGGCCCGACCGTGGGTGGGAAAATGATTATTTTATAACAATTTGGTAAGCGATCAGAGGACAATCGCCTACCCCACCTATGGGTCCCAGTCTCCAGGGCCTCAAGAGCCTCTGGAATAAATGTAATGTTCTCGTGAAAACAGCCACTATCTCAACCCAAATTCATGACGATAGAGTGCTTGGCAGCACTGCCTGAAAACATAACTTCAGGCAGCTGGGACTCTAGCAACTATGAAATCTAGAAAGGAAAGCAGTGCATCACAACCCTTGTAACCATAGTGGTACAAGAACAAATAACTATTAACCAACTACTTGTATTTTGGAACAAGTTACAGTGTAAGCATACTAGTGCTTTCTGAATTAATCTCCAGCTGCCGCAGGCTGCTGTGTGCAGTTTCAGCAGGGCTAAAAAATGAGGAGGTATACGGAAGATACTCGTGGAACTTTCTGGGGGAGTGGGGGGTGGGTGAAGTGGGTTCACAATGATTGTGTTCAGTAAACAAAGCCACTAGCACAAGTCCTTGTGTTGTGTACAAGCAGTCTGCGTAGTGCTTGTGATGTTTACTGGTGACATGAAGTTTTGAATAAAGCACATGAAGAACCGATATGAATGTGTATTAACAATAAATTCTTATTCTCTCGTGCCGTGTCTTTTGGAATTGTCACCCTATACTTTAAAATGCTTGCATCAAATAATAGAAATACCTGTGCCTCTGAACTTTTTTTCATGCACATTTGAACTGTTTCACCATATTTATTTTATGTTGTTAAATGTTTTTTTGTTGTCATCCCTTTAATAATCATTCTAAATTGAGTTATGTTCTCAACTTCAGTACATTCCATGTCTGGAACATGTTTGCACATGGATAGAAGCTCCTTTCTGTTCCTTCTACAGTAGTTTTCCATGTGCATTTCATATCCAGAAACAGAATTACTGAAAATGTAAAGACTACCTTGCGCAGGACACATGCCCTCTGCTTTTGTTTTCAGAGCTGTAATTAAGATTTGTAAGATGCATAATCACTTGTAAAACAGAAACAGGTTCCTGCCAACCCTGAAGCTGTCTAAAATACCTCTGGTGCTCTGGCAGTCACCTTTCCTTTCTCATAAAAACTAAAGCCTATTTTTATCCAATAAAATGTCTTCTCAGAATGTACAGAGTTGTCTTTTTAAGGAAAATCATAAAACAATGAACATATTTAATTTTTAAAAGTGAAGCCAGGTGAGCTGTTATACTGAAACACTAAGAAATCACACATGAAACTGATTCTCCCTCCTTAGAGTTTTTAGGTTTAGGGTTTTAACTTTTACAGCTCAGTGTTTCCAATAATCTGTCCATCACAGTATCTCAAAAAAATCAATCCACCATTTTTAATAAACCACTTATTTCTTCTTTAACATTGTTAAAATAATTCTAAAAAAACCAAAACCTGTTGTTTCAGAGAAGGCAGAGGATCAGAAAAAATTGTATACTGAACTGTACGCACATTAGCCTGTTTCTGGGTAATCTGAAATTGAAATGATCCTCCTTCAATGTGTTGAACACAACCATGAGTTGGAATTTGGTGTATTAATCAGATTGGACTGAAATAAAAACATTATACTGATAATCCAGTAAACACTTTGGCTTGAGGGCATCCCTGTGGAGGTAGCCCACACTTTTGGTTGATAAACTGTATTTCTTTTGAAGGTGTTGAACTGTCCTCTCAACATGAACATGGACAGTTAACAGATCCCAGCAGGCAGACTGTTCAGGCTGCAAATCACAGAACCCAAGAAACGTATATGGGTCAATCAGGCTGGATTACAACGGTTAACAGGCTGTAATCAAAACTGAGAACAGGCAACAACAAAGATGGACTGTTAACACTAGTTATACAGTTTACACTTTACAGATAGTATTATTTCCTGACCTATTCATATACATGCTCTAATCTTGTTAAGGGAACAATTGTGGCACTATTTCTTGTGCCTTTAACAGACCCCAAAAGAGCAAAATCTGATCCTGCTGGGCTCAAACGTAGCTAGAAAAACTATAATTTAAAGCTGGGAAACTAACAATGATCCTTTCATCTGCAAGTGGATTTATAGCACAAAACTGTGTAGAAGTTTCCTGTATTAAACCCAGACTTCAATCCACCTGTTCACAGACATTTCCCCATCTAGATCGAAGGCTGCTTTCCGCAGTGAGGAGTAAAAGCTTCTGACAAACGGAAAACAGCAGTCAAAAAACCAGCGGGAAATTGCACCCTGCATTTAGTTAAAAGTTTGGATTTAATTTGGAGAACAGGTGACTGCATCAAGAATAAAAATCAGAGTACAGATGGTATTTCACAAGACGACAGCCTCAAAGAAACCCTGTTATCTTATGCACATCATCACAGTAGACTATGATGGCTAACATCCTTGAAATCAGCTACAGTTGGAAAAAATCCAGAATGATTAGTTCGCAGTTATTACCTGCTCTGTTTTTGTATGGCTATTTAAAAACCCTGTGGTATATACAAAGCAGTCTTACCTTACTTTGAAAATCTGTTTTTTTAACAGCAGATGCAACAATGGGAGTGCGATAGTGACTTTCTGACAATGGTCATTACTGGTTTAGCTTTAGTCTGAGCAAGACCTGACGTGAAGTTGTCACAGACAACAACAAACAGTCCAAAGAAAGCTTACGTTATTTTAGGTAAAATGTAGAAATTTTGAACTGTGATAACTAAAAATTAGGAATTTAAAAACCGTGGGGAAGGTGATGCGCTTTTCATAAACAGTCGTCCAACAGAAATATGTTAACAGACTGGAGCTCAGCTGTAAAAGTCACATTTTCCCTGGGTCCAGGAGAACACCACAGCCATCCAGGCAAGGTATCTTAGTTTCTTTGGAAGCAGAAGACGGTTCTCCCAGCTCAGCTCAATCTCCGTAGGCTACTTTGGTCCACAACCAAACAGCATCCTCCAGCCTCCTCTGCCCTTTCAATTGGCTGTCCTTAAAAGTTGAATGCAGTGTAGTTTTTGTTACCTTGGTACAATTAATGCCATTTAGCGTTATTCCTCCATCCCCGCTTAGCCACAGATTAGCGAAAGCAGATTCGCTTTCAGGCTCGGGGTGGGTTGGTGAGCACTGCCCACACAGGGAGGGTGGTGCCAGCCCTGTTCCCTGCAGGAGAGAGCTTCTGCAAAAAAAAAAGCAGTCTTTCTGCTCCTTTGCTTCCAAAGTGCTGCTGCAACCAGCCACTGACCCACCACTGCGATGCCCCCTTCTCCTGGACCCTCCAGTGCCACTGCCCACAAACGCCTTGGTCTCTAGGAATGCAGAACAATGTAAGAGAAGAACAGACGACTCCAGGAAGTGGAACAGGGTGAACGGGCCCAAGCCAGCTATGCTGTCTGTGATCAGTCCCTTTGGCTGACGTAAGAAGTAGGCGTCTCTTAATCTCCCTTAGTAAGCAGATCTTCAATGTAGGCGTCCAGCTCATCATCCGTGTTGATATCGATGTCCCGCAAGGTAGAGGATTAAATTAAGCCAAAGCTGTGGTGCCTGCTATTCGGCACAATGCAGCCAAAAATTATAGCGGAACTGCTGAAAATCTACATTTGAATTCGTAATGTGAAGTGAAAAGAGTCACTTCCAAACAAAAGTATCGGATCTGACAGTCAAGAGTACAGTCTGGTGCGTCTCGTAAAGGGAGAAAATACCCTTTAGGGATTTCAGAAACGTGTGCTTGCTAACAACATTCGATGAACAAAGAAAATAAAACTATTATTTACTTTAAAAGCAGTAGCATTTGCCCCAGCAAGGTAATTCAGCTGGACAGCCTGAAAGATATATCCAAGGTGCTTCACGCCAACTGAATAGGTCTAAACCTTGGATACAGTGGGTGCCACTTTCCCAGCAGTGGCCTGATAATTCTTACGAGCTGTCCCGTGTCCAGGCAGCGAGTGAACAGCGCGTGGGAGCCCAGCCCTGGCTGCAGCGCTGCTCTCACCTCCTGCACTTTCTGCAGCAGAGCCACGATGTTGCTGCGCAGTTTCTGCAGCTTCTCCTCCGTCTCGCGGAGCCTGGCTTCGGCGCTGTTGCTCTTCTCCACCACGGCCCGGGCCCGCGCGTCTGCGTGGCTCTGGTAGGAATTGCACAGCGTCTGCAGCCCCAGCTCGTACTGCTGGAAATACTCCTTCTGTGGAGGCAGGGCACGGCGCAGGCGTCAGCCCAGCTGCCCCACCCGAGACCGTCGCGTATTAAGATATAATATCTAACTTATGCTTACAATTTCCTCACAAACACAAATATTTATGTGTTAAATTCAACTTTCTAGAGTTTTCATATTTAGAATATGTAAGAAGGTGTAATAACCGCTAGTCAATTATATAACCAACAATGCTGTCTTCCAGTGTTCCCTGGTGAACCCTGGACGTCCCCCCATGCCCTGTTGATGAATGGTTATCTAACGGCAGCCTCGTGTCAGCAGGCTCTCTGCTCAATCCCAGAGTGCTCCCTACCATTGGGAAAGCCACCAGCTCCTCTGCAGTCATGGTGTTGACATCATCCTTAGGGATCTGGAAATCCGGAGGGAAAAAGTACCGTAGCAACATCCTGGAAGGATTAAGGCAAAGGGAAATATGTTACAGAATTGTGTCTGCAACCATAAGAATCTTTAAAGTACAGGAAAGATATTAATATGCTATGGAGAAGACTGAAGGAAAAGTACATAAACACTTGGTTCTCCGAACTTGGAATAATCAGAGCACTTTTCACTTGTCCATTGAAAAAATGTGGATTACCTGAGAACACGAGTCCCCAGTGGTCTCATTTGTAGGTGTATGAAATACCAAGGCTTCACAGAACAGTCTGCAGGGTAACTGTGTTTGAAGAGGCGAACTAACTTTGCAATCGCCCTGTACATCTCTATATATACGGGAGCCAGACACTCCTGCACAGCTGAACCGGTACAGAGAGATGCTCCGAGTGCAGACGATTCAGGCGTCGTGGTGAGGCGGGGGAAGAATCTCTCCGCGGATCAGCGCCTCCAGCGATGGGAAGCTGCAAGCCGGCGGTGATGTTAGTCAGGGAGGCAATGTGCACTAGCCCTCTCCCTTAAGGCCCTGTGCCTCGTGCCACAAGGTGGCCCGCTCGAGGGACGAGCGCGTCAGAGGAACAAGCGTGTCCTTCCTCATGGGTCCTGCACAGTGCAGAAATTACTACTGGCACTTCCAAATCGGATGGGGATAAAAGTAATAAAAAACCGCTGAAGGGGCAGCATGGTTATCATTCTTTCAAGTAGGGTGCTACAACAGCATGCTTAGGCTGCAATGGAACAAGTAAAGAATGGAATAAACCTTTACTTGTTCCGTGGTTATCATTAGCATTGCTGCCCCGGTTTAATTCCTACAGTGCTGTCTGCGTGGAGTTTGTATGTTCTCCCAGTGTTTGCATGGTTTTCCTCCCGCAGTCCAGAGACATACTGGTAGGTCAACTGGCCCTGGTGTGAGTGTGTGTCTGTGTGTGTCCTGCGATGGACTGGGTCCAGACTGTACCCTACCTTTTGCCTGCTGCCTGCCAAAATAGGCCCCAGCTGCCCTGTGACCCTGATGATAAAGTGGTTAGAAAAGGGGAGGATGCCACAGAGGTCCGGAAGCCCCAGGATCGGTCGGATACCCTCTCCGCAGCCTGTTACTCAGCCCCTGGCCTACCTCATCCTCACAACCAGGCTCTCGATGACTTCCCGGCTGGCCGTGGGCTGGGTGGTGTCGGGCTCCATTCGGGTGGGGGCTCCTTCCTCCTTCTCCATGTCCTCCAAGGTGTTGGGACTCTGGGACTCGGGCGTTGGAGGACGCATCAGCCGCACATCATCACTGCCCTTCAGCACCCTGCCAGCAAGACCGTGAGAAGGGCAGCAGCATCACGGACAACATCCCTGGGCTCTGGAGGACTGGTAACCACTTCTTTTCTTTGGCTATTTCATACCCCGCTTTGGAAGGCAGGCAGCTCAAGTACATTCAAGACAGTTGTGCTGTTGCTGCCGCCAAGACACGTTCCGTTTTATTGAAAATTGTCTGTCCACCAATTGCACCTTGCCTTAGACAATTCCTAGTGAGCAGGCTCAGGGTTGCCGATCAACGCCTGGCGAGCAGGATCAGCTAGATCAGCGTTGCCTATCCTCAGGATCGTGGTTGCATATCTAGCCTCAACATGGCAGCATGTTTAAATCACTTTTCACGTACAGCTCATCTGTACACCACAGAAAACTAGAATATCAGGTTATTCTAAAACCTTTCCAACTGGATTAGTAATTGTTATGGACATATTACAGAAAGCACTGTGTTGCTTACATTACCCTTGTCAAAAAGACCTTGATTAATGTAACCAGCATGACTATTTTATAGAAATGGAAAGAATTCAATTATTCAAAGAAGCTCTTGCCCAAATGTGCAAAAAGGTCAAAGAAAGTGTGCCATGAGAATAAACTCCACACCATTGCCTGCTGCTTCTATTTGTGTGAAGTGACAATGCATTGCTTTGTGTGCGTGGCCTCCAAAACGTTCCGCAGCAGGGTTCAAATATTTCAGGGTTAACCTCGGAACAGGTCATTTTTTACCATTTCCCCTACTGTGAACCAGTGCTCTGCAGAAAAACCTTGAAGAAATCCCTGAAATCGGAGATGGCAATCCGACACCGTTATCCGTCTACCTGCTGGTTTACTCCAACCATATTGTAAGGAACTCGGGAAAGCCTTCCCGAAGGGAAAAGGATACTTACCACCTGCTACGAGGGGTGATGGCAGTGGGCACGTAGTCAAACTTCACTTTCCAGAGAACGCCCTGCTTGCCAGCTTGCACAGACGAGACGCGGCCGGTGAAGCACTCCTTGTTCACCTTCACTTCCACTAGTAAGCCTCTATCAGCAGACAAAGGGGACACTGTAGGCGGCCTGAAAGAGCGACCCTGCAATGACTCGCGCCCTTCACCTCTGCGAGCACAATCACGCACGGTCCAAACGAGGATGCCGCAGTGGAGGCAGAATTCTTATATTACAGTACACCCTCAGCTCAGTGGGCTAATAAATGAGAAGAGGTGTCTGTTATTGCCAAATGTCTGCTTAATCATGAATGTTTTTTTTTCATTTTTTTCTCAAAATATGCTATGACAAAAAATACATATACAACACGCAACTAACACCCGTGTAAGCAACTGATGTAGAAGGGCTTTTATTTAACTAGGCTCTGTGTGCCCCTTTGCTGTATTCTAATCCCTCATTGTAGCTTGTGTAATTCTGCTTTTCCTCTCATTGTTTTTCTGTAAAGCGCTTTGACAAGCCAATTGTAAGGGAGTGATATAAAATAAAGTTTATTATTGTCATTAGGGCTCCATTGGTATTCCTGAATTTTAAATCTATGTAGTATTTATTTTTACCTTGTTTTATTATGTATGCATCTTACAGATTATTTTTTTACATGGTTAGCATTATTTTAGAATTTACTTTTTAAAACGTACGAGTATTAAAAAAAATTGTTAAAGCATCTGAAACACAAACAAGACCCACCATGAGCAATTTGCCCACCCTTTACCTGCTCCATTGCCATTCATGGCTTTTAAATCTATTTAAAAGTATGCTGTACAAGAACATGTTACACTATCTAATGTTCAGTTAAAGCAAAGGTTTACTGGTCTGAGTCACTCTGGCCAGGCTCTCCCACTGGCTGGGCTGCAGTGTCTTAACATTCCTCCTGTGGATTCCTACAGCTCTCTAGAGCTGCTCACCTTTCTTTGCTGCCTTGAGATCCACTCCTGCTTCTTCTTCCTCTTCATTGCTGTCCGTGATCTGCCAACACAAGAGACAAGCCTGGCATTAAGCACAGCAGGGTCTGGCTCTGGAAATGAAACCACTAGCTGATGTCTCAAACGCCAGAGCAAATCTTTCCCCACCGTAGCCCCAGAGCCTCCAGGTTTCCACTCCAGATGAGCTCTCCAGCTGCTTAACTGAACCCTAAGTGAAGGTAATAATTTGGTTCATCAGATCCTGTCGACTACGAGGAGAGGAGGGCTAAAAAATGCCTTTAAATGCACTCCAAATGGGTACAGGTTTCAAGTTACTTTTGTTTTTGTTCTTACCATCTTCCGACGTTCAAGAACAGAAATGCATCAAAAGCTTCAATTAGTTTAAACTTCAGGTTCAATTAAATAACCAAGAGCTCAGAGCTCGGATAGGACACCGCGTGCTAGAGAAAGCGAAAGCTGGCGTTCTCTCACCAGCACAAAAAATTCATCAAATTCTTTATCTAAATACACCACAATCTGGATACTCAGATGTATGAATACCAAGAACCTTTATCATATCTAGATAATTTATCAGGGCGCCGGATGCATGTGTAGTGCCGGATGTGTAGTATTTGGGATGTTTTGCTCCCCAAAACAATTGCCACAGCCAACTAGATCTTTTCTTTCTGGCTTTATGTTTTTTTTACTGCTGTATAGTACATCATTTTGGCAAAAGGCAGTGGTTCATCATAAGGAGTCATCATCACAAAGGAAAATTTGCGAAGCAAAGCTATAAAATGTCATCACCTCTAGACACGGAAAGTGTCAGGTGCACCAAGCTGTAACAGAAATGTTTTAGCTACCGACATCATTGCCAATCTTGGCTAAAAAACTGCGATAGCGCGTCCACGTTTCCAGTATCGCATGACGTCAGCTTGAGACCCACAGAACTGCAGAATTGCGGGCCTTGCCTGCCAGAGAGAGGGCTGCAGGACGAGCCACACGCCAGGCTCTGCTGCAGCGACTGAGACCAGACACCGCCGCCTGTCTGTGCTGGGGGAAGGAGGCTACCGCCTAGAGGGCTTTTCGGAACCGCGCCCCGTCGGGGGATCAGCGTACCTCCACCACCACACTGCTCTGGGCTCTCCGAGCGCTTGGCTCGGCCGCTGCTCTGAACACCTGGGGCGCAATTGCAGCCGCCAGCCTGTTTTTGCCAGAGCTTGGCCTTTTCTCTTCTTCCTCCTCCTCCTCCTCCTCCGTGCTCTCAGCAGGAGGGAGTGTCCTCCGTCTGGAGCCAGGCATCTGCTTCCCAGCGCTCTGCAGATTCAAGGACAGCACATCGCACGTGACTCCGGAGAAGGGGCAGTCCAGTACAACACCCGCCACCAGAACAGACAGGGGAGCTTAGGGATGTGCAGAAACCTCAGGCCCTCACCTTCCCCACGTTGATATAATATTATCATTATTCAAGGTCCAACTGCGACGCCTTTAACATTTCCATTGGTTAAGCACACCGCGCTGCAGGAAAGTCCATCGTTCAGATGAGATATTAAGCAGACATCCCGACGAGCTGGTCATTAAAGATGCAGAGGCACTGTGCTTAAAAGCAGGGATGCTACCCGTGATGTCCTAGCTAAATTTCACTCTGGCTTTCAACCATTTCCATAAATCCATCAGAATGAACAGTGAAACACACCTCAAAAGACACAGGTGAAAACTAAGCAAAAGTCCAGTTAAAACCAAACAACGACTGGGCTCCTTTGCCCAAAGTCTGTCATCTTGTGTTCTTAATTTAGTCTTTAGTCTTAAAACACCCCCTTAATGCCACAGAAGGGAGTTCTCATATCTCTACCTGATCTGCCGCATAGTGTTGAAAAAGGGCGAGAGGCATCACCCAAGAAGGTGCAGCACTTCAGTGGGTGATAAAGTGGGTTTCCTGGAAACATGTAAATCGCTATATAAATGCAATTATTGCTACTATCCATGCAGTCCTTCTCTCTGTTTGTAAATGTACCCAATTTCCCCAGCCTTTGTGATGCACAGGGTTTATTTTAGTTCAAAGGAATCCTGGGTCGTGGTTGTTTGCCTGTTGGCCACAGGGGGGCGCGTGTCTGCGGAGCAAGGGGGTGTGAGCAGAGTCGGGGAAGAGCGCAGTACACTCCCTCCACCACCACGCTGCCCTCCGCTGTCTGCGCCCTGAGCTCCGTCACTCTCCCACTCTTCTGATTCACCGCAGGTGCCGAGCCGGTCACCTTCGTCTTCTTGGGCTGCGGCTCCTCCTCCTCCTCGCTGTTCTCTGCCTGGGGGGGGCCTCTCTTGCGCTGGCTCCCTGCGGGCGTTGCCTGCTTTGCTGTGCTCTGTGCGGCGGAGGGAGAAGAGGGGAGAAGGGCTCATTCAAGGCTCATACCTCTTTGCTCGGGAGCCGACAGCAGCTGGCCGTCAGCGGGAACGCTCCCCCTCTGCATGAGCAGGCTCGTACTCAGCTTGTACGCCGCAGTGTGTCAGAGCCGTCACAATCACCTACAACACATACTTCTTACACACCCAAGGAGCACAGATCAGACCACATACTCACCTAGAAATAAAGAACCCCAAAATTATATTGGTGTCCTGTGCTGATTATTCTTTGCCAGGCTTCCCTGCTGCATAGTCAACGTCCCGGTGCCTATCAACCCTTCACCCCCTTGACTGCCTCCCTAAAAAGGACAGCACTTAAGTTTGCCATCATCTGGGAAAAGACTTCTGGAGTTAAGGAGATCGCATTACAGACAGACTTGGGTTCATGAAAAGGATTAGTGTGCACCCCAGCATTGGCCCTACGACTTCTGCGTGGAACAGGAGTAGGTACATTTACTACACGGTCACAAGGAGAGAAGCTGGTAGTAGGCTCAGCCCTAGAAGGCTCGGTGTCAGCCTCAGTCCTAACCTGCACAGCACCTGTAGATTCAGGAGCAGGTTCAAACCTAAGAGGCTCAGAGAACACTTCTGATTCACTACCACAGAGATCCTCATCACTAGCAACATCTAATGACTCAGGGAACACCTCCCGAGTTAATCTTGGAAGCGAAACCTCCTCCAACACTACAAACTCTGGCGGAGACTCTGAAAGGGTACTAACAGACGTTCCTGTGGGGGACTGGTTTCTAACACACCTGGGGGCTGGGACAGGGCCCACACATGGCCTTAAATTAACCCTGTGTACCCGCTTTATAGGACCACCTTCCAATGGTTCCACTGCGTGTGTCGTACCCTGCACCTCTACCACCCTATACACAGTAGGTCCCCAAGCATCCTGTATCTTATTTCTGCCCAACGGTCTGTGTCTCAGATAAACCAGCTGACCTACACTGACTGGGGGAAAGAACACTTTGTCTTCTTGCAGTGCAACTCTTTCCGCAGCTTTTTGTTCTGCGTACTCTTTAGCTCGGGCATGTGCTTCGTTCAACCGTTCCTGGTGGACCACCAGCCAATCATGTCTTTTATCCAGCACCTCCTCCTGGCCCAGTAACGCATCAACAGGTAAGTGAGGATGCACTCCGTACAGAAGGAAGTAAGGCGAATATCCCGTACTAGCGTGAGGTGTCACATTGTAGGCATAGACTAACTCCGGCAGATGTTCTGGCCAACGGCGCTTCTTCTCAGGAGGCAACGTGCGTAAAAGGTCATGTAGGGTCCTGTTGAACCGTTCACAGTGTGGGTTTCCTTGAGGATGGAAAGGACTGGTGCGTGTTTTCTTCACTCCGTAAAGTTTACACAGCTCTGCAACTACCTGACTCTCAAAGGTTTTTCCCTGGTCACGATGCAACCTTTCAGGGCATACAAATTTCATAAACCATTCTTTCAGGAGGACTTTTGCTGTAGTGTCTGCCTTCTGATCACGAGTCGGGAAAGCCTGTGTAAACTTGGTAAACACGTCAGTAACTACCAACACGTTCTCCCGCCCATCAGAGGCTGGCTCGAGGACCGTGTAGTCGACAGCGACAACCTCTAAAGGCCTAGTAGCTATAAATGGTTTGATGGGTGCCTGGATTTTTGGCTGTGGCATTTTGGTCAGGATACACCATTGACACTTCTTGACCCACTGTTCCACATCATTATACATGCCCACCCAAAAGCATCTCTGTCTCAACAGATTCTGAGTGCGTTCAATTCCTTGATGACCCATCTGGTCATGTACACTTTCCAATATTTGATCTTTCATACAATCAGGCAGGAGGAGTTGGAAACATTCACCAACATGAGGATCTTCGATCACCCTGTACAATAGCCCATCAAGCTCTCGCACCCGGTGCCACTGTTTCAACAAAGACAAGGTAGATTTAGGCAACTTTGATCTCTCCTTATTCCCTGGTTTTCTCTACTTATTCCAGAACATCCGGAAAGCACTGAGAGAGGGATCAGCATCTTGAAACCGACGGAGCTCCTTCTTTGTATACCCTGGGAAAGTTTGGGTGTTACTCTGTGACTTGTTCAAGTTATCACAATCCACTCCCGCTTCCAAAACACGGATCTGTCTTATTTTGCAGCATTTCATACCGGCTGCCACCAAATCTGGCTCCAGGGGTGTGCCTCTGCTGACAACATTACAGATAGCCACACAATCATCATATTCGACATCATCAGGGTCAGGTTCAGGCTCCCCTGCAAATGGCTGCCTAGAGAGGGCATCAGCAGCAGTGTTGCAGCGTCCTGGGCGATAGAGATAAATCCCTAACCCCCTCTATGAACTGATCTCGGATAGCTCGCTTCTCATCCGACACTACATCAGGCGATACCTTTAACACAGCGCCGAGCATGCGAGAGAGAGAATGAGAGTAATTGCAAAGATCTTCCCCCTCCCTTTGCTTACAGCCATAAAAGGCTTGCAACAGTTGGGAAACACTGCGCTTCTCCCTGAAAGCATGTCTGAGGTAACTGAATATATCACTGACCTGTCTAGATTCACCACCCATACGTAAACGTACTTCTTCTAGGGCCGGACCCTTCAACAATGATAACACAAGGTCATACTGCTCAGCAGGAGTCTGTTCCCTGGCTCTGATTACTCGTTCAACTTCTTCGATAAACTCGTCAACGGAGCAACCATCTTTAGTTATATCACCACTAAAAGGCTGTACATTACGTTCTCTAGGTACATACACATATGAACGTTTTGGTTCAGGACCCAGTGCAGCAATAGTGGCCATGGCTTGGTCATATTTTCTAACTAGGTCTTCTACTTGAGACCTCAAGTCATGGAGGTTGTCACCATTACCATTCTCCGTAACTACACGACCATCAACTGCTGCACCATCATCCCTGTCATCACCTGACATTTTGGGAACTGTTCACAAACACAGTCTCTGTGCAAACATCAATCTTGGAATACCACAGTTCAGCAGATGAGTCTGAAGAGACAAGAAGACGTCCTCCACTGGCCGTTGGTGTCGTCTGGTTCCCAGCACACTGGCCACTGGACCTCTGGACCTGGCCTTCTCCGTCCGTTATCAGCCTCCTTGGACAGCTGTCTTCACCACTACCGTATTTTATGCACCACCGCTTTACTGTGAGAGTCAGAACCCCCAGACTATCAGAAACCCCACTCCTGGTACCAAAATTGTGTAGCCTGGCAAAGAATAATCAGCACAGGACACCAATATAATTTTGGGGTTCTTTATTTCTAGGTGAGTATGTGGTCTGATCTGTTCTTAGTTTAAAAAACAAAAATAAAATAACAAAAGAAATGACATATAACAATATTTTTATATACACAAAATACGGCAGTGGTTCTTTCACGCAGAGGGGAAAACAAAGAAAACATGTTTAGTTTTACAGTTTTTTACATTCCATCTGACCATTACAGAAACGCATCTACACTGAACAACAAAAAAATAAATAAATTACATCACAGTTGAAGTTCAAACAACTCACCACGCAGCGCGGGCAGAAATAAGCCGCTCCCAGGCTGCGCGGGTCACCTCTCAGCCCTCCCTGAGAACTACATTACGACCATAATTAGTATCATACTTACAATTGCGTACACTTAACAAACGGTGCTAAACATAAATCTCTGTAAAGAACGAAGGAACAGAAAATACAAGGAGCATGTGAAACCCATTACTTACAAATCAATAAACAGATATCCCCAGCCCGAGTAGTTGTCTAAAAACTGGCTACCGCCTCAGTGTACTCCGTTAAAATCTAATATCCATCTCGCTACTCTTGTCTCAATCCTATGAAGTGCCCCTTTATACTCATTTAGGGGGTAAATAGGGCAACAACACCGTATTTACCGTTACAACTCCCTAGTAATTTCGGGGTCTTTTAACGGTAACTCACTGCTTCTGAGTCCCTACTGCCCATGCGCAGAACGCTGAACTCACCTGACAGGAGCCGCCAGCTAAGAGGTAGCGCCATCTAGTGGATTTGGCATAACAGGCCGCTATTCACCGCTGGGTCACATACAAAATACCGAATATGTCAAAAACAGCTCTGGATAATCGAAACCGCAAAAGCACATCAGATTTACTGAGTGCTCCTTGGGTGTGTAAGAAGTATGTGTTGTAGGTGATTGTGACGGCTCTGACACACTGCGGCGTACAAGCTGAGTACGAGCCTGCTCATGCAGAGGGGGAGCGTTCCCGCTGACGGCCAGCTGCTGTCGGCTCCCGAGCAAAGAGGTATGAGCCTTGTATGAGCCCTTCTCCCCTCTTCTCCCTCCGCCGCACAGAGCACAGCAAAGCAGGCAACGCCCGCAGGGAGCCAGCGCAAGAGAGCCCCCCCCCCCAGGCAGAGAACAGCGAGGAGGAGGAGCCGCAGCCCAAGAAGACGAAGGTGACCGGCTCGGCGCCTGCGGTGAAGCAGAAGAGTGGGAGAGTGACGGAGCTCAGGGCGCAGACAGCGGAGGGCAGCGTGGTGGTGGAGGGAGTGTACTGCGCTCTTCCCCGACTCTGCTCACACCCCCTTGCTCCGCAGACACGCGCCCCCCTGTGGCCAACAGGCAAACAACCACG
Source organism: Atractosteus spatula (assembly GCF_055471065.1). Lineage (NCBI taxonomy): Eukaryota > Metazoa > Chordata > Actinopteri > Semionotiformes > Lepisosteidae > Atractosteus > Atractosteus spatula. The sequence goes on along the minus strand of NC_142722.1, from coordinate 17,234,480 downwards.
ACCCAGGATTCCTTTGAACTAAAATAAACCCTGTGCATCACAAAGGCTGGGGAAATTGGGTACATTTACAAACAGAGAGAAGGACTGCATGGATAGTAGCAATAATTGCATTTATATAGCGGGTATTTAGGGTGTAAATAGGGCAACAACACCGTATATACCGTTACAACTCCCTAGTAATTTCGGGTTCTTTTAACGGTAACTCACCGCTGGGTCACATGTATAAAGACAACTCAGTCTTTCAATGAACTGACAAAACACAACATTGCAACCGAAAACGAATGCGGCAAACCTCACAAGAGAAATGAGCATGTGGCATGTTTCCACCTATCCTCCCCTTTTCTAACCGATCTATCCAGTACAGGGTCAGAGAGGAGCCGGAGTCTATCCCAGCAAGCAGCGGGTGCAAGACAAGGCACACCCTGGACAGGTCGCCAGTCCATCACAGGACACTCACACACACTCATGCCAAGCGACAATTCTCCCAGAATCCAATGAATCCACCAGCATGTCTTTGGACTGTGGGAGGAAAATGGAGCACCCAGAGGAAACCCACGTGCTATGAGGCATCAATACTAAAAACTGCGTCACTGGGATATCCATGACATATTTGAATATGGAACAAGTAAAGGTTTATTTGCTGACGCAGCTACTTACTTGAACATATTTGTATATGTGCAGATTTTCATACAATTAACATCCATTATGAATGCTGACAGGTAACTGTTTTACACACAAACAGAGGATTAAATCCACAGCAAGGCTTGTACTCACTGGGGTCCATTCCAGTCCCATCGTCAAGGAAACACAGCATGAACCCACCACGCAGCTCCGGCTTCTTCTCTGGAGAGGAGAGGACAGAAAGTGGGCCAGAGAGATAACACCGCCCTGCTCTACAGAGACAGACACTTACTCCTGACAGCATGAGGAGCTTACGGATGAGGCTTACCCACTTTTGACATACACGTACCGAAAATGACCTACGATTCTGGCCTTTTATGTGAACTTGCTTGTTTTAGCCAGTTCAGCTACTCAGAAGGTGAGCACCTAGCAATTTAAAATACGTTACCCACTTTCGAAAACTCGTAAGATAAATGCATTAAGACTTGCAAATTAAATATTTTCATAAAATTAGAGCTATGAACCCTCTGCCTCATTTGGAAACGGGGATGAATCTCTCCAAACGTGATTAACTGGAGCAATATATACAGAACAAAAGTCAACAGGTGACTTCAAAGTCAGTTTAAAATAAAACATAGAAGCACCCCACAATCTGGCCAGAACAATAAAACGATTGGCAAGAGCAAAATTGGATTTAAAATCCATTGAGAGTGAGAGTGAGAGTTTTAATTTGCTAAGGTATGCACAGCAAAAACATAAACCTACCAAATTGCTAAGGTTCAAGACTGTGAGCCGCTGAGCTTTATATTTCTAAATTAACCTGATGAAATGAGGCATGAAGAAGATGGTGACAGCAACAGGCGATTCCACATTACAAACAGATGGAGGCTTATGTCCTGACAACATACTTTCCATTTATTAGTCAGAACCCTTCCTACTGCTTGCTAAGATAAGTGGCCACAAACTTAAAAGAGGCATAGAAGAAACTTTTTTTCGAAATATTTTCGACAAAAAATCTGCAAATACGGTTTTCGCTCTCAGGGCTCCTGTACTTCTGCAGCTGTTCCCTTTGCTGAGAGCTCTTTCATGAACACATCACATTACTCTGCTCTTTCTGCAAGCAGCGGCGGTCCTCATAATAACTACAGCACAGCCAGCGCCTGAGGAAACATAAAAACACCAAAACACCTTCCTCTCGGTTCAGATCACAAGTCAGAGTAACCGCCATACTCAGCTGTCAGACAAACAGACCATACTGTTTGAAGACACAGTACCAGAAACAGATGGTTGAGCGCAGTATGTGAAAACTACCTGTGTAGATGTCTATTCTTTTAGCATCCGCATCCCTGCAAAGACAAAACAACATTAGATATGCTCTGTGGGAAGTGGAAGAGGCAGCAGATAGATATTCTGTGGTTACAAATGACAGTTTCTGCACTACCTCAACTGATTTATGAACGGAACTAAACTTAACTAAGCTTAACATACCAACCTTCCCTTTGAGAACCTTGCGCTAAGCTGAACATCTACACAAACAGCGAGCCAGGATGAAAGGAAGAAAGCAGGCTAGAAAGAGGATTTGTACCTTGCGTTGTTCACAAGCTCAGCTAGGGCTCCAAACAGGAACTCGTGAGTGGTCCTGAAAGAGTGAAAAGAAATGACTGACTCAAATTATGCGACAACGATACTGAGTTTTTTAAAATAATAACTTGTCTTAGATAGATAGATACTTTATTGATCCCGTGAGGGAAATTGCAGTGCAACAGCAGCTTAACACACACAACACAGCCACAGTGTAACGAAATATATAATAATAGTACAATACATACAATACAGTACAAGAGTTACTCACAGTCCGGACGCACAAGAACAAACTAGAACAGAACAGTACACAGAAAATCGTATCACACATATGAATATAAATATAGATGTAACTATAGATATAAATATAAATGTATTGCACAGGTCCCTGGCATATATTGCACAAAAAGTGGTTGTAAACGGGAAAAAGAAAAAGAAAAAGAAAGAGAACAGATGTAGCAGTAGATGTGTAGATGCGTTTAGTCCAGAAACAGGTCACTGTCGATGTTGCCTCTGCCAAGACGCAAGGTGGATGCGTTGTACAGTCTTATGGCAGACGGCAAGAATGAATGTTCCACCAAGACTTGGCGGCAAGAACGGCAAGTCTTGGTGGAACAGCAAACTGCATTAGCCGAACAGGGGGCAGCCAAGGTCCACTGTAACTGCACTGACACTGGGGGCTGTGCAGGAGACATCTTGATAGTCCAGACAACCACATGGTCATTTTCGGGACCGTTTATACCAATACAGGACCACAATGCAGTGTGGTCCTGTAGTGGTATAGATAATGTGTAGATAATGGATGGGATACACATTCACTCAGGCAGAGGACGGACCATTTAGAGTTACCCGGTAGCCTCAGACAACATTCCTACATTCCACTACGGAAGGTAACTGGAGCACCTCACTCACTGACTGTACTGACTGTATTGTATGTATTGTATTATTATTGTATCATTCGTTACACTATGCTGTGTTGACTGCATGAAGCTGCTGTTCCACTGCAATTTCCCTCACGGGATCAATAAAGTATCTATCTATCACCTGGAGCTTCCACATGGCCAAGAGAAAAAAACTGTAAATGCTACACGGAGAGCACGTCAAGACAGAATCAAACTCGAGACACTAGAGTCGAGAAGTGCAGTGTGTTCCAGTCCCAAGTCAGCCAAACAGGAAGCCATTCAGCCTGACTGGATCCACAGCAAATTTCAGGTTTTGCCAAAAACGCATAAAACGTGTGAGTGTATGCACCAACCCCCGACAGCTTTAGGACAGGAATTCAGCCACCCGCTGCTCTTAGAAGGAATTAAGGAGAGCAAGACCTCAAAGCGCCAACCACAGACATCACTGAATGTGCTGAATGACTCACATTGTCCAAAAACTCAGAGGTCACCGTTCTACTGCTTCATCGGCAGCACCGTCACCCGCCACTTCAACAACCTCCGCAAGGAGGACCAGAAGAAGCAGCGGCTGCTCAAGATCATCACCACCCTGGTGGTGGTCTTTGCCCTCTGCTGGACCCCCTTCCACGTGCTGAAGAGCCTGGATGCCTTCATCTACCTGAAGGTGCTTCCCCAGACCTGCGCCCTGCTGAGCGTCCTGCTGCACGCCCACCCGTACACCACCTGCCTGGCCTACGTCAACAGCTGCCTCAACCCCTTCCTCTACGCCTTCTTCGACCTGCGCTTCCGCTCGCAGTGCCTGTGCCTGCTCAACCTGAAGAAGGCCATGCACGGCCAGATGAGCTCGCTGTCGTCCACCCTCAGCACGCAGACCCAGAAGTCCGAGGTGCAGTCGCTGGCCACCAAGGTGTAGGGAGCCCCGCTCCTGGGGGCGACAGACTGTGTGCACGGAGCCGGCGCGCAGAAAAAAGCACGCGGTTCCCGGACTGAGATCACCTTCCCCCCATTGTGGGAGAAAGGGACTTTGAAAAACTGAAAACCCGGTCTGTTCGCTGGGCTGTAACACTTGGAAAACCCAATGTGTGGACTTGTTCTGTTATTGGGGTAAGCCCACGCGCTTATACCTGGGCTATGAGGGGTTCCCCCAACAAACAACGCTGGGGCCAGCTGGCTGTGCCTCCAGCCGCTTGCGTTGTACACATTTTTGAAAGAGGTAAATGTGTTTCAAAGACTTATTTTTTTCTGGCTTGCCTTTTTTTTAAAAAGAGTACATGCTGTAAATTGCCGTAAAGAATTCAACCAGGGCTGAATTCTGGACAGGAGGAGTGAGATGAGAGGGAGGTCATAAGTTGTTGGCAGTGAAGTTTCAGCCTGGTCACACTGGGAAAGAAAAATGTACCGAGTGTTTTCCAGGTTTTTTTGTGCTCTGTTGCTGTCGTACTGTTTCCTTAGCACTTGTTTTAAAGAAGAAAGATTGTGCAGCCCAGTCTCCACTTTTGCTAATCTGTGCTAATGAAGGAAAGGGGCCAGGGGCTGGTGAGTGTGATTAGAAGGAAGGTGTTGCAGTTGAATTAACATGTCGGACGACAGAGGTGGTCGGGCAGGCAGATGGCTGTTGCCAAATGTTTTTCTGGGAGGGGGAGCAGAGGTCTAGGAGATGATGGCTACGAATTGACTTGAATGCACTGTTGTTACATGACTTTGGAGCTGGGGTGACTTATCATCTGTAAGTGGCTTTTGCTGTGAATGTCTCAGAAATTAAGGATTTGTATTATGGATTGTATGTTTTTGCCTATAACTAACTACTGTATCTGGATGCTTTTTAGCATTTCCTATTTGTAAATAAAAAGTGTTTTTAAAATATTCCTCTTAACTTTCTTCAATCCCTGCTGGCCGTGTGAATGTCACCCTGCCTTTAGTGCTGCTGTGTCTCTTCCCACACTTGCTCATTTGTGCAGTTGTTTCAGTTTTTGAAGACGAGAGGAACCGAGCAGCCTGCTGCTTTAAAAAAAAGCACAGGGAAAATAATGACTGCAGTTCTTTTGGGATATTGAGCTTTTCCAGGAAATTCTTTTTCTTGGCTGAGTTAAAGCAAGGGTGTCTCAGCAAGCCCGCCAGGCATGTTAAAAATGCACTATAAAGGAATTAGAAAAAGAAGCAGAGTCTGGTCTCTAACTTTTAAACATCTGCCTGCAGCAATGTGGTCAAGCAGATGTCAATAATTCCCCAGACACGATGTATTTTTTGTGTTGTTTTTTGCCAGAATATGAATAAAGTGACAGGTGGGCTTGAATCTTAAGGTAGAATAGTTCACTTAATACTGGAAAAATGGGGCAGAGTTCACATTACTGTTAGAGTGGAAAGTTATAGGACCCTTTAATAGATATTACATCACTTCATGTGCATCTACTCAAACAAGAAAACTCCCAGGAACTAACCACCATTCACATATAGCATGAATACATCATTCTTGTGCCTTATTAGGATGCTACAGGGAAGCACAAATTCAGAAAATGATGTACTACACAAGCGCTGAGAAAGACTGGTCTTACTATTGAGTTAATTGATTCATACTACAGTCAGAGGTAAAAAAGTCTTTTCACAGCATTTCTATGCAATAAGAGTTTTCATCCCAACCTTACAAAGTATATTAGTTCATAAACACTGCAACAATTTAACACAAATTAAACAATCATATATTATACAACAGACTTCTGTAATTAATAATAATAATAATTAATAATTGCTTACATTTATATAGCGCTTTTTTCTGGACACTCCACTCAAAGCGCTTTACAGGTAATGGGGACTCCCCCTCACCACCACCAGTGTGCAGCCCCACCTGGATGATAATTATGCTGGGTGATATGAAATGTTGTTACTGTAGAATTGTGTACAAAAGCTCTCTGCTCCATTGACTTTATGTAACTTGGTGCCCTTAAAAAAATGAAGCAGTCCACTACAACGTACTGTATGTAAGCTTTCATTCATGTGTCTTTAATCCTGACCATTACTATTAATACTTAACAAGACTTGCAGTTCTATTAGGATTATATGCACTTGTGTATTTTAACAATATTAAGCTTGCGTTCCACAAAAAAAAGTTTGTACATTTGAAAATGCACCCTGAGTGAGTGATGTATTGAGGTGTGTTCTCCTAAGACAAACATAATTTCATGTCAGCAATCCGATAGCAAACTTCAGAATGTGCATACAAGAAAGAATCTTAAATTAAGTGTGTTAATTGCTACATTCCAGAAGAATCCATGGGGCTTTTACCTGCAGTAGTAAGGACCATGTCTAAGTTGAAGAACATGATAGAAACGACCTCTATTGTTAGGGATATGCTGCCTTGGAGTCACCAGAAATTCTGGCTTTACAGACACAAAAAAGCCTGACAAGTGCTGTCAGATCTTAAGTTACAAGATTCATGTCCTAGCAGGTGTGCAGTGAATTTCTTTTGAACTTTAAGGCCACTGTATTACATTTAAGAACTGTCAGCCAGTGGTAAACCACACATGAAATCTCACAGGACATACAAACCACAACACGTTCTACATGACATCAGGACAAAACGAGTGCTGAGTTAAGCCCCTTCATTCTGTATGAATGAAGTAACTTGCAGGCCAACCAGAGTGTTCGGAGACAAGAAAACTGATGATTTGTCATTTGCATTCCCAAGTAACCACTAAAACAATCTGTTGAGCTTGCTAGAGGATTAAGGTATGTGTTTCCCTCAGCCGTCATTATGTATGGCATTTGACTGTGAGCACTTGTTGTAAGACCTGTAGAATATTACCAGATGAATACAGATGATGAAAGATGACTAACATCTTACTAACAGTTGAACTGCACAGGTGATTATTTGGTTATCAGAATGTGTGCTTTATAAGATGTTTAAAAATGGTTGATTCAGGAAGTTGTGAATCGATTCCTCTGGCAGCCAGCTTATTGAGTCAGGCAATCAAGTAAAATTACAACCTGAATTAAAAGCATTTAGGCCTTGGAGAAATATTAGCGACATGTGGCTGAAAACACAAGCAGGTCTGAAGATCTTAATTATTTCCCCCTATTTTCACCTGAACTATTCATTTAATTTCTTCCTGCAAAGTGCTGATCAATTGGTAGTAAAAATCTTACCGTGTAATTGTTCATGCTGTGTAATTGAAGAGCATCCGTTCTTCAATTTGGTGTTAACCTTCCTTCTGGCTTTGTCCTAATTCTGTCTGGATAATCCAGTAATAATGTCTGGCAGCAGTAAGTGACGATTCAGTTTTTTTGAAAACTTGTTTCACTTCCATACTGCTGTTTTTTCCTTCCGTGAGGTTTTATTGAAAAGGAACGCTCAATAAAACCTCAAGAAACTAAACTCAACACTGAATAATGAACTATTATTCAGTCCGTGGTTTTCCTTTAATGAGCTCAGTTGGACACAGTCTCATTTGTAATCCTTTGACAATTGTTGCCAATCAGCTCTGAAAACAGGCCAATGTTTGTGCTGAGTGTTGAGGTGGCTGATAAACTCAAGTCCACTGATGTGTGGGGTGTGGGGTTCAAGATGAACTTTTTGTGGCTCACCTCTTTCTTTTAATCCACATATTCAAATTATTAAATTATTTGTAGTCAAGTATTACATAGTTTAATAATTTTAATAATAATCTTGGCATGAATTCCTGTAGGAAGCTAAGGGCTTAAAAATAGAAATTTGTTTCATGAAGGTGTAAGATTTAAATCCTTTACTGAGGTTCCTTATAGCTAAAACAGAATTTAAAACATTTTCTTCAAATAAGAAATATTGTGATCACTCCTATTAACAGAAATAAATCTAGACTGGAAGTGTTTGATTTTGAAACCTGCAGTCTTTAACCTTAATTCAGAAAAAATCTGAATTTTATTGCATTTTGAAGTGAGGATCAAAAGTGAAAGATGTGTAGAAATGTGTCTTTTCCTTCCTTATCTAACTCTTCTTGGGCTCCATAAAATGTTATTGCAATACTCTCCTCACTGTAGAAAGTGACAGTCAGAATTAGGAACATTTTTTGGCTTTTGTTTTGGCATTGGAGACGTATTCAGAGCTTTAGGCAATCTCTACATGGAGCTGCACAAGACAGAATACAAGTGAACACTATTTTTTTGCCATCTATAGATCTCCTGATCTCCTTTACTCAGATAAAGTGTGACTATCAATGGCTGTTTCTTAGACACTTAGATATTTTCGTCCTCCTACAGTCCAAAAACAAGCAGGTAGGTTAACTGGCTTCTGGGAAAATTGTCCCTGGTGTGCGTATGTGTGTGTGTCTGTCCTACAATGGACTGTTATCCTGTCCAGGGTGTACCCTGTCCTGCACCCTTTGCTTGCTGGGATCGCCTCGGCTCCCCTGTGACCCTGAATTGGAATTGAAGTGGAACAGAAAATGGGCGGATGGTGTTTTATGTGTGTCATTGTTAATCCCATGTAACACATATGTCATTATGATTATGTCTATCTATCTCTCTGTCTGTTGATATATATGAAACACTACTGTCACTTTTCCACAGTACGTGGTGACAGAAGCAAGCTAACTTTGAGCAGTGACACTTTAGGCTGTGTTGTGTTTTAAAAAAGGGCAAAAAATTCATACTGCTCTTAAATCAACCATAAACATGAAAGTTGACCCTGGAACAAGATGTATATATGGACATTTTGCAGGTTCAAGTTAGCTGTACCTGGACCAATCCTACCAATCCTATATGAATTAAAGAATCAGCAGAGAGGTGGGCTGGTTTAGCATGCGGTTAACTTGTAAGAATAACTAAAAGAGACAGTGAGATGAGCATAATGTAGAGCATAATGGGTTATAGATTGGATAATGTGCCTCACTTATTGATGTTGTACTGTAATAAAAAAACACAAAGTCAAGTCTGTCCTAAATAACTGAATTCCAGAGAACAGCATGGCCACATTTATTCACAAGTAAAAAAAAAGTATTGCTTTAAATCAAATTCAGCAAAGACACATCTCCAGGAACACTCTGTTCTTTGGAACCGCAGTGGAAGCCCACGAGACTGTATAGACGCCTCTGAAGGCTTCCTGCTTCCCTGGGGTACAAAAGGAGGTAAGACGCAAAAACATTCAGCAGCTGCAGCCTCATGATGGTTAAAGCCAGAGAGCTCTTCACTGCAGACAGATGATCATGGGCTTCCAGATGTTGGGGGATGGCTATAACAGAATCCACAAACAGCTGCATTAACCCCTTTCCACTGTGGTGTCCAGTATTAGACATTTAAGGCTACTGGTATAGTGGTCACCCTGTGTGGAAGAGGACACAAGTGTATCTTGCCACCATGGGCTGTGAAGAGGTTTGGGACAAAGGTAACACCTGGATACCCAATGCACACTGGCTTCTTCAGGATACATAGTGTCGAAAACTACCGTGTGAAGCTGCCAGCATGAATGTAGTATTCACAGCTGGGCTGGAAGAAAGAAGTGAATGACAAAAAGACCATTTGAATGACGATTGAAACAAATGTCTCGTGGTCAGATGAAATGAAACTTGAGCTTTTTGGCTCATCTGCGTTATGTCTGGTGTAAAACTAGACGAAGCTGGTGTAAGAGAAAACACTCTTGACCACTCTTATGTTCTGGGAGTCCTGGAGCCCTAGACAAGACAGGGGAAATGGACTCCAACACAGACCTGGACATACTGGCCTGACACCTGGCTCTTCTGCCAGGAGTACTCTTGTGTGGCCAAAACTGGAGATTCCAGCATGACAGCGATCCAGAGCTCACATCCAGATTGAAAAAGAAAGGTTAATCACACACAGAACAGACACTCTCGCCTGCCCATCCCGATCCCCAGAGCTCAATCCAGCTGAAGCTCTGTGATTCCGATTCAGGATGGCAGCTCAGTGAGGGAAACCAAAGGGTCTGAAGGGGTGTGAGCAAGTCTGCATGAAGGACTGGTCATACGGTGGTCCTGTGAAGTGCCAGGACCTCAGAGCTCACTGTAGGAGGTCTCATCACTAGAATTCCTGCCAGATGAATACTAACAACAAGGGGGTGAAGAAATGTAACCTTTGTCTTTTGAAACTTAAATTATTAATAGCAAATATGAACGTGCTGTGTGCAATGCTGTTACAATTACCGTGTAACTCTTGAGGAATTTTTAATGCAAGAAGCATGATCCAATCTGTAAATCTTTCTGTTATTTGGTGATACAGTGTTATCCGATCCCCTGATGGGATAAGAGCTTATCTGAACAATAAGTCGAAATAAATCTGGATCATTTCAAAGGAACTCTATGTATGTGACTACAGCACAAAATCCCACAACATTGTGACTTTCAATTCATTCTTATTCCTATAATTATAGCCTAAAATCGAATTGAATTTAGTCACAGCAAATCACAATGCCAGCACTGCTCTAAGACAAGAAGAGTTGCAAATGAATTTGGTAGAGGGATGTGAATTTCAGCTCCCGCGTTCTCTCAGTGACCTCGTCCTTTGATATGGCTTCCTCAGCCTGTGGTCTAGTGTGCCACACATGGGGGAGTCAGACAGGTTCCTTTGAGGATCTCAGGACGAAGGCTGGGGAGGGGTGCGAGTGTGCGAGAGGGTTACCTGCCACTGTCCCCTCGCAGCTGTCGCCCCTACTGGGACACAAAAGCACCACCCAAGTGAAAAAACGACCGGCTCACAGGTGGCTCTGCTCTGGCCCGTCTCCCAGCAGACCGAGCAGAGGGGACAGCTCCCCTAGAAAGGACACCTGAAAACACAGACTAACATATCTCACCCAGTCTTTCATCTTGGGACATGCTCCAACCTGTTGTCCCTGTCAGTCCTAGCAGAGAGACACACTGAGGGTATGCAGCTACAACTTGTATTTGCTTACTCTCTGCATAGAACTCAGTAGAGCACAAATGTACAGTATTTGATTTGTGTCTCCATACATCAGGCTTAAATACCTTCCAGAATTTATCCATCTTAAGTATATAAATGAGCTTAATTTGACTTTTTTGAACAGGTGTAATAGCTTTAACCAGAGATCCCACAGATTCTGCTGATCCACCTGGGAATTCAACTTCAGTCACATTTGTTTTTTACAGTGTCACCTGTCTGTTAGTCCGTTCCTGTGACCATTGGTGAGAAAATTCCATCCTGCCAGGGTTCTGTGCGTAGTTTGAAGAAATGTCTTACAACACCCAACGCCGACACCCCCCCGAGAACCCCCACACACCGCCCAACGCCCACAAACCCCACAGACCCCAAAACCCCCACACACCCCGCAGAACCCCCACACACCGCCCAACACCCACACACCCCACAGCCCCCAAAACCCCCACACACTCCCCAGAACCCCCACACACCACCCAACGCCCACAAACCCCACAGCCCCCAAAACCCTGACACACCGCCCAACGCCCACATACCCCCTAGAACCCCCACACACCGCCCAACGCCCACAGTCCCCAGAGCCCCCACACACCGCCAAACGCCCACAGTCCCCAGAGCCCCCACACACCGCCCAACGCCCACACACTCCCCAGAACCCCCACACACCGCCCAACGCCCACACACCCCCAAGAACCCCCACACACCGCCCAACGCCCACACACCCACCACACACCCCCACAGCCCCATCCGCACACACCCCATTCTGGTAAGACCCGGCCCGGACTTGACTGCTGTGGAACTGAAGCCCAGTAGGCATCGGCGCTGCTCAGAATCTGGTGAAGGAATTTCTTCACGATCGATCAGGAAGAGAGAATCCAACCACATCATTGCAGCACTGAGGCAAAGACAGAGGTGCCAGCCCCCTGCACAGCGCCAGACCAGAGCCCACACCCGCCGGGCCAGACCGAGCCAAGACCCGCCGGGTCAGACCACAGCCCACACCCGCCGGGCCAGACCGGAGCCCAAACCCGCCGGGCCAGACCGGAGCCCAAACCCGCCGGGCCAGACCACAGTCCGAACCCACCGGGGCAGACCACAGCCCAGACCCGCCGGGCAGACCAGAGCCCAGACCCGCTGGGCCAGACCACAGTCCGAACCAGCCGTGAAAAACCACAGCCTGAAACCGTCCCACCAGGCCAGACCACAGACAGGACCCGCCGGCCCTGGCCAGACCAGAGCCCCATCCGCACACCCCAACTCCCACACACACAACACCACACACCGCCCAACGCCGACACACCCCCCCGAACCCACACACATCGCTCAACGCCCACACACCCCCCAGAACCCCCACACACCGCCCAACGCCCACACACCCCACAGCCCCCACACACCGCCCAACGCCCACACACCCCCCCGAACCCACACACATCGCCCAACGCCCACACACCCACCAGAACCCCCGCACACCGCCCAACGCCCACACACCCCCCAGAAACCCCACACACCACCCAACGCCCACACACCCCCCGAACCCCCACACACCGCCCAACGCCCACAGCCCCCAGAACCCCCACACACCGCCCAATGCCCACAGCCCCCAGAACCCCCGCACACCGCCCAAACGCCCACACACCCCCCTGAAACCCCACACACCGCCAACGCCCACACACCCCCGAGAACCCCCACACACCGCCCAACGCCCAGAAACCCCACAACCCCCAAAACCCCCACACGCCGCCCAACGCCCACAAACCCCACAGCCCCCAGAACCCCCACACACCGCCCAACGCCCACACACCCCCGAGAACCCCCACACACCGCCCAAATGCCCACACACCCCCCTGAAACCCCACACACCGCCCAACGCCCACACACCCCCCGAACCCCCACACACCGCCCAACGCCCACAGCCCCCAGAACCCACACACACCATCCAACGCCCACAGGCCCCAGAACCCCCACACACCACCCAAACGCCCACACACCCCCCGAACCCCCACACACCGCCCAACGCCCACAGCCCCCAGAACCCCCACACACCGCCCAACGCCCACACACCCCCCGAACCCCCACACACCGCCCAACGCCCACAGCCCCCAGAACCCCCACACACCGCCCAAACGCCCACACACCCCCCTGAAACCCCACAAACCGCCCAACGCCCACACACTCCCCAGAACCCCCACACACCGCCCAACGCCCACACACCCACCACACACCCCCACAGCCCCATCCGCACACACCCCATTCTGGTAAGACCCGGCCCGGACTTGACTGCTGTGGAACTGAAGCCCAGTAGGCCTCGGCGCTGCTCAGAATCTGGTGAAGGAATTTCTTCACGATCGATCAGGAAGAGAGAATCCAACCACATCATTGCAGCACTGAGGCAAAGACAGAGGTGCCAGCCCCCTGCACAGCGCCAGACCAGAGCCCACACCCGTCGGGCCAGACCAAGCCAAGACCCGCCGGGTCAGACCACAGCCCACACCCGCCGGGCCAGACCACAGCCCACACCCACCGGGCCAGACCGGAGCCCAAACCCGCCGGGCCAGACCGGAGCCCAAACCCGCCGGGCCAGACCACAGTCCGAACCCACCGGGGCAGACCACAGCCCAGACCCGCCGGGCAGACCAGAGCCCAGACCCGCCGGGCCAGACCACAGTCTGAACCAGCCGTGAAAAACCACAGCCTGAAACCGTCCCACCAGGCCAGACCACAGACAGGACCCGCCGGGCCGGGCCAGACCAGAGCCCCATCCGCACACCCCAACTCCCACACACACAACACCACACACCGCCCAACGCCGACACACCCCCAAGAACCCCCGCACACCGCCCAAACGCCCACACACCCCCCAGAAACCCCACACACCACCCAACGCCTACACACCCCCGAACCCCCACACACCGCCCAACGCCCACAGCCCCCAGAACCCCCACACACCGCCCAACGCCCACAGCCCCCAGAACCCCCACACACCACCCAACGCCCACAGGCCCCAGAACCCCCACGTACCGCCCAACGCCCACACACCCCCCAGAACCCCGACACACCGACCAACGCCCACACACCCCTCAGAACCCCCATGTACCGCCCAACGCCCACACACCCCCCAGAACCCCCAAACACCGCCCAATGCCCACACACCCCCCAGAACCCCCACAAACCCCACAGCCCCAACACACCGCCCAATGCCCACACACCCAACAGCCCCCAGAACCCCCACACACTACCCAACGCCCACAGCAGCCAGAACTCCCGCGCACCCCACAGCCCCCACAAACCCATCACACACCCCCAAAGCCCACAAACCCCCTCAAACCCATCCGCACACACCCTCACTGCCACACAGCCAACGCACCTCCCACGCCCAGCCACCACTGCGTCACACAGCTGCCGGCACACCTCGCCCTGCCCGGCCACCACTGTGTCACACCCTGCAGCTGCCAGCGCACCTCACTGTGCCCGGCCACAACTGCGTCACACCTCGCCAGGCCCGGCCACCACTGCGTCACACCCTGCAGCTGCCGGCGCACCACACTGCGCCCGGCCACCACTGCGTCACACCCTGCAGCTGCCGGCGCACCTCACCGTGCCCGGCCACAACTGCGTCACATCTCGCTAGGCCCGGCCACCACTGCGTCACACCCTGCAGCTGCCGGCGCACCTCACCGTGCCCGGCCACAACTGCGTCACACCTCACCAGGCCCGGCCACCACTGCGTCACACCCTACAGCTGCCGGCGCACCACACTGCGCCCGGCCACCACTGCGTCACACCCTACAGCTGCCGGCGCACCACACTGCGCCCGGCCACCACTGCGTCACACCCTGCAGCTGCCAGCGCACCTCACCGTGCCCGGCCACAACTGCGTCACACCTGGCCAAGCCCGGCCACCACTGCGTCACACCCTGCAGCTGCCGGCGCACCTCACCGTGCCCGGCCACAACTGCGTCACACCCTGCAGCTGCCAGCGCACCTCACCGTGCCCGGCCACAACTGCGTCACATCTCGCCAGGCCCAGCCACCACTGCGTCACACCCTGCAGCTGCCGGTGCACCTCACCGTGCCCGGCCACAACTGCGTCACATCTCGCTAGGCCCGGCCACCACTGCGTCATAACCCCACAGCCCCCAGAACCCCCAGACACTGCCAACGCTAACACACCCCACAGAATACCCCACACACCGCAAAAGCCCACACACCACAGAACCCCCAAACAAGGCCCAACACCCCCACAGCCCCCAGAACCACCACACACCGCCCAACGCCCACAGCCCCCAGAACCCCCACACAACAACCAACGCCCACAGCCCCCAGAACCTCCACACACCGCCCAACGCCCACACTCCCCAGAACCCCCACACACCGCCCAATGCCCACACATACCACAGCCCCCAGAACCCCCACACACCGCCCAATGCACACACATACCACAGCCCCCAGAACCCCCACACACCGCCCAACGCCCACAGCACCCAGAACCCCCACACACCGCCCAACGCCCACACACCCCCCAGAACCCCCACACACCGCCCAACGCCCACACACCCCCCAAAACCCCCACACACCGCTCAAACGCCCACACACCCCCCAGAACCCTGACACACCACCCAACGCCCACACACCCCCGAGAACCCCCACACACCGCCCAACGCCCACACCCCACAGCCCCCACACACCACACACCGCCCAACGCCCAAACACCCCCGAGAACCCCCACACACCGCCCAACACCCACAAACTCCACAGCCCCCAAAATCCCCACACACCCCCCAAAACCCCCACACACCGCCCAACGCCCACAGCCCCCAGAACCCCCACACACCGCCCAACTCCCACACACCCCCCAGAACCCCCACACACGCCCTGAGAACCCCCACACACCGCCCAACGCCCACACCCCACAGCCCCCAAAACCCCCACACACCCCCCAGAACTCCCACACACCGCCCAACGCCCACACACCCCCAAGAACCCCCACACACCGCCCAACGCCCACACACCCCCCAGAACCCCCACACACGCCCTGAGAACCCCCACACACCGCCCAACGCCCACAAACCCCAGAGCCCCCAAAACCCCCACACACCGCCCAACGCCCACAAACCCCACAGCCCCCACACACCGCCCAACGCCCACAAACGCCGCAGAACCCCCACACACCGCCCAACGCCCACACACCCCCCAAAACCCCCAAACACCTCCCAACGACCACACACCCCACAGCAACCACACACCGCCCAACGCCCACACACCCCAAAGCACCCCCACACACCGCCCAACGCCCACAGCACCCAGAACCCCCACACACCGCCCAACGCCCACACACCCCCAGAACCCCCACACACCGCCCAACGCCCATACACCCCCCCTAAACCTCACACACCGCCCAGCGCCAACACACCCCCGAGAACCCCCACACACCGCCCAATGCCCACAAACCCCACAGCCCCCAAAACCCCCACACACCGCCCAACGCCCACAAACCCCACAGCCCCCAAAACCCCCACACACCGCCCAACGCCCACACACGCCCCAGAACCCCCACACACCGCCCAACGCCCACAAACTCCACAGCCCCAAAAACCCCCACACACCCCCCAAAACCCCCACACACCGCCCAACTCCCACACACCCCCAAGAACCCCCACACACCGCCCAACGCCTATACACCCCCCAGAACCCCCACACACCACCCAACGCCCACACAACCCCGAGAACCCCCACACACCGCCCAACGCCCACAAACCCCACAGCCCCCAAAACCCCCACACACCGCCCAACACCCACAAACCCCACAGCCCCCAAAACCCCCAAGCACCGCCCAACGCCCACACACCCCCCAGAACCCCCACACACCACCCAACGCCCACACACCCCCAAGAACCCCCACACACCGCCCAACGCCCACACACCCCCCTGAACCCCCACACACCGCCCAACGCCCACACACCCCCGAGAACCCCCACACACCGCCCAACGCCCACAAACCCCACAGCCCCCAAAACCCCCACACACCGCCCAACGCCCACACACCCCCCAGAATCCCCACACACCGCCCAGCGCCCACAAACCCCCGAGAACCCCAACACACCACCCAACACCCACACATCCCCGAGAACCCCTACACACCGCCCAACGCCCACAAACCCCACAGCCCCTAAAACCACCACACACCGCCCAACGCCCACAAACCCCACAGCCCCCAAAACCCCAACACACCGCCCAATGCATACAAACCCCACACCCCCAAAACCCCCACACACCCCCCAACGCCCACACACCCCCCAGAACCCCCACACACCACCCAATGCCCACAAACCCCCAAGAACCCCCACACACCGCCCAACGCCCACACACCCCCGAGAACCCCCACACACCGCCCAACACCCACACACCCCCAAGAACCCCCACACACCGCCCAGCGCCCACACACCCCCCAAAACCCCCACACACCGCCCAACGCCCACACCCCACAGCCCCCAAAACCCCCACACACCGCCCAGCGCCCACACACCCCCGAGAACCCCCACACACCGCCCAACGCCCACACCCCACAGCCCCCAGAACCCCCACAGACCGCCCAATGCCCACACACCCCCCAGAACCCCCACACACCGCCCAACGCCCAGAAACCCCACAGCCCCCAAAACCCCCACACACCGCCCAACGCCCACAAACCCCACAGCCCCCGAGAACCCCCACAGACCTCCCAACGCCCACACACCCCCGAGAACCCCCACACACCGCCCACCGCCCACAAACCCCCAAGAACCCCCACACACCGCCCAGCGCCCACACACCCCCCAGAAACCCCACACACCGCCCAGCGCCCACACACCCCCGAGAAACCCCACACACCGCCCAACGCCCACACCCCACAGACCCCTAAACCCCCACACACCGCCCAACGCCCACACACCCCCGAGAACCCCCACACACCGCCCAACGCCCACACACCCCCCAGAACCCCCACACACCCCCGAGAACCCCCACACACCCCCCGGCGCCCACACACCCCCGAAAACCCCCACACACCGCCCAGCGCCCACAATCCCCACAGCCCCCAAAACCCCCACACACCGCCCAACGCCCACACACCCCCGAGAACCCCCACACACCGCCCAACGCCCACACACCCCCCAGAATCCCCACACACCGCCCAGCGCCCACACACCCCCGAGAACCCCCACACACCGCCCAACGCCCACACCCCGCAGCCCCCTAAACCCCCACACACCGCCCAACGCCCACAAACCCCACAGCCCCCAAAACCCCCACACACCGCCCAACGCCCACAAACCCCACAGCCCCCAAAACCCCAACACACCGCCCAACGCATACAAACCCCACACCCCCAAAACCCCCACACACCGCCCAACGCCCACACCCCCCCCAAAACCCCAATACACCGCCCAACGCCCACACCCCACAGCCCCCAAAATCCCCACACACCGCCCAACGCCCACACACCCCCCCGAACCCACACACACCGCCCAACGCCCACACACCCCCCAGAACCCCCACACACCACCCAACGCCCACACACCCCCAAGAACCCCCACACACCGCCCAACGCCCACACACCCCCCTGAACCCCCACACACCGCCCAACGCCCACACACCCCCGAGAACCCCCACACACCGCCCAACGCCAACACACCCCCGAGAACCCCCACACACCGCCCAACGCCCACAAACCCCACAGCCCCCAAAACCCCCACACACCGCCCAACGCCCACACACCCCCCAGAACCCCCACACACCGCCCAACGCCCACACAACCCCCAGAACCCCCATACACCGCCCAGCGCCCACACACCCCCCAGAACCCCCACACACCGCCCAACGCCCACACACCCCCCAGAACCCCCACACACCGCCCGGCGCCCACACACCCCCGAGAACCCCCACACACCGCCCGGCGCCCACACACCCCCGAGAACCCCCACACACCGCCCAACGCCCACAAACCCCACAGCCCCCAAAACCCCCACACACCGCCCAACGCCCACACCCCACAGCCCCCAAAACCCCCACACACCGCCCAACGCCCACAGCTCCCAGAACCCCCACAGACCGCCCAATGCCCACACACCCCCCAGAACCCCCACACACCGCCCAATGCCCACAAACCCCACAGCCCCCAAAACCCCCACACACCGCCCAACGCCCACAAACCCCACAGCCCCCGAGAACCCCCACACACTTCCCAACGCCCACACACCCCCGAGAACCCCCACACACCGCCCAACGCCCACAAACCCCCAAGAACCCCCACACACCGCCCAGCGACCACACACCCCCGAGAAACCCCACACACCGCCCAATGCCCACACCCCACAGCCCCCTACACCCCCACACACCGCCCAACGCTCACACACCCCCGAGAACCCCCACACACCGCCCAACGCCCACACACCCCCCAGAATCCCCACACACCGCCCAGCACCCACACACCCCCGAGAATCCCCACACACCGCCCAACGCCCACACCCCGCAGCCCCCTAAACCCCCACACACCGCCCAACGCCCACAAACCCCACAGCCCCCAAAACCCCCACACACCTCCCAACGCCCACAAACCACACAGCCCCCAAAACCCCAACACACCGCCCAACGCATACAAACCCCACACCCCCAAAACCCCCACACACCGCCCAACGCCCACACACCCCCAAAACCCCAATACACCGCCCAACGCCCACACCCCACAGCCCCCAAAATCCCCACACACCGCCCAACGCCCACACACCCCCCCGAACCCACACACACCGCCCAACGCCCACACACCCCCCAGAACCCCCACACACCACCCAACGCCCTCACACCCCCAAGAACCCCCACACACCGCCCAACGTCCACACACCCCCCTGAACCCCCACACACCGCCCAACGCCCACACACCCCCCAGAACCCCCACACACCGCCCAACGCCCACACAACCCCCAGAACCCCCATACACCGCCCAGCGCCCACACACCCCCCAGAACCCCCACACACCGCCCAACGCCCACACACCCCCCAGAACCCCCACACACCGCCCGGCGCCCACACACCCCCGAGAACCCCCACACACCGCCCAGCGCCCACATACCCCCGAGAACGCCCACACACCGCCCAACGCCCACAAACCCCACAACCCCCAAAACCCCCACACACCGCCCAACGCCCACACCCCACAGCCCCCAAAACCCCCACACACCGCCCAACGCCCACAGCCCCCAGAACCCCCACAGACCGCCCAATGCCCACACACCCCCCAGAACCCCCACACACCGCCCAACGCCCACAAACCCCACAGCCCCCAAAACCCCCACACACCGCCCAACGCCCACAAACCCCACAGCCCCCGAGAACCCCCACACACCTCCCAACGCCCACACACCCCCGAGAACCCCCACACACCGCCCAACGCCCACAAACCCCCAAGAACCCCCACACACCGCCCAGCGCCCACACACCCCCCAGAACCCCCACACACCGCCCAGCGCCCACACACCCCCGAGAAACCCCACACACCGCCCAATGCCCACACCCCACAGCCCCCTAAACCCCCACACACCGCCCAACGCCCATACACCCCCGAGAACCCCCACACACCGCCCGGCGCCCACACACCCCCGAGAACCCCCACACACCGCCCAGCGCCCACAAACCCCACAGCCCCCAAAACCCCCACACACCGCCCAACGCCCACACACCCCCGAGAACCCCCACACACCGCCCAACGCCCACACACCCCCCAGAACCCCCACACACCGCCCAGAGCCCACACACCCCCGAGAACCCCCACACACCGCCCAACGCCCACAAACCCCACAGCCCCCAAAACCCCCACACACCGCCCAACGCCCACACACCCCCGAGAACCCCCACACACCGCCCAACGCCCACACACCCCCCAGAACCCCCACACACCGCCCAGCTTCCACACACCCCCGAGAACCCCCACACACCGCCCAACGCCCACAAACCCCACAGCCCCCAAAACCCCCACACACCGCCCAACGCCCACAAACCCCACAGCCCCCAAAACCCCCACACACCGCCCAACGCCCACACACCCCCCAGAACCCCCACACACCGCCCAACGCCCACACAACCCCCAGAACCCCCATACACCGCCCAGCGCCCACACACCCCCCAGAACCCCCACACACCGCCCAACGCCCACACACCCCCCAGAACCCCCACACACCGCCCGGCACCCACACACCCCCGAGAACCCCCACACACCGCCCGGCGCCCACACACCCCCGAGAACGCCCACACACCGCCCAACGCCCACAAACCCCACAACCCCCAAAACCCCCACACACCGCCCAACGCCCACACCCCACAGCCCCCAAAACCCCCACACACCGCCCAACGCCCACAGCCCCCAGAACCCCCACAGACCGCCCAATGCCCACACACCCCCCAGAACCCCCACACACCGCCCAACGCCCACAAACCCCACAGCCCCCAAAACCCCCACACACCACCCAACGCCCACAAACCCCACAGCCCCCGAGAACCCCCACACACCTCCCAACGCCCACACACCCCCGAGAACCCCCACACACCGCCCAACGCCCACAAACCCCCCAGAACCCCCACACACCGCCCAGCGCCCACACACCCCCGAGAAACCCCACACACCGCCCAATGCCCACACCCCACAGCCCCCTAAACCCCCACACACCGCCCAACGCCCACACACCCCCGAGAACCCCCACACACCGCCCAACGCCCACACACCCCCCAGAACCCCCACACACCGCCCGGCGCCCACACACCCCCGAGAACCCCCACACACCCCCCGGCGCCCACACACCCCCGAGAACCCCCACACACCGCCCAGCGCCAACAAACCCCACAGCCCCCAAAACCCCCACACACCACCCAACGCCCACACACCCCCGAGAACCCCCACACACCTCCCAATGCCCACACACCCCCGAGAACCCCCACACACCGCCCAACGCCCACAAACCCCCAAGAACCCCCACACACCGCCCAGCGCCCACACACCCCCCAGAACCCCCACACACCGCCCAGCGCCCACACACCCCCGAGAAACCCCACACACCGCCCAATGCCCACACCCCACAGCCCCCTAAACCCCCACACACCGCCCAACGCCCACACACCCCCGAGAACCCCCACACACCGCCCGGCGCCCACACACCCCCGAGAACCCCCACACACCGCCCAGCGCCCACACACCCCCCAGAACCCCCACACACCGCCCAGCGCCCACACACCCCCGAGAAACCCCACACACCGCCCAATGCCCACACCCCACAGCCCCCTAAACCCCCACACACCGCCCAACGCCCACACACCCCCGAGAACCCCCACACACCGCCCGGCGCCCACACACCCCCGAGAACCCCCACACACCCCCCGGCGCCCACACACCCCCGAGAACCCCCACACACCGCCCAGCGCCCACAAACCCCACAGCCCCAAAAACCCCCACACACCGCCCAACGCCCACACACCCCCGAGAACCCCCACACACCGCCCAACGCCCACACACCCCCCAGAACCCCCACACACCGCCCAGAGTCCACACACCCCCGAGAACCCCCACACACCGCCCAACGCCCACAAACCCCACAGCCCCCAAAACCCCCACACACCGCCCAACGCCCACACACCCCCGAGAACCCCCACACAACGCCCAACGCCCACACACCCCCCAGAACCCCCACACACCGCCCAGCTTCCACACACCCCCGAGAACCCCCACACACCGCCCAACGCCCACAAACCCCACAGCCCCCAAAACCCCCACACACCGCCCAACGCCCACAAACCCCACAGCCCCCAAAACCCCCACACACCGCCCAACGCCCACACACCCCCCAGAACCCCCACACACCGCCCAACGCCCACACAACCCCCAGAACCCCCATACACCGCCCAGCGCCCACACACCCCCCAGAACCCCCACACACCGCCCAACGCCCACACACCCCCCAGAACCCCCACACACCGCCTGGCGCCCACACACCCCCGAGAACCCCCACACACCGCCCGGCGCCCACACACCCCCGAGAACGCCCACACACCGCCCAACGCCCACAAACCCCACAACCCCCAAAACCCCCACACACCGCCCAACGCCCACACCCCACAGCCCCCAAAACCCCCATACACCGCCCAACGCCCACAGCCCCCAGAACCCCCACAGACCGCCCAATGCCCACACACCCCCCAGAACCCCCACACACCGCCCAACGCCCACAAACCCCACAGCCCCCAAAACCCCCACACACCGCCCAACGCCCACAAACCCCACAGCCCCCGAGAACCCCCACACACCTCCCAACGCCCACACACCCCCGAGAACCCCCACACACCGCCCAACGCCCACAAACCCCCCAGAACCCCCACACACCGCCCAGCGCCCACACACCCCCGAGAAACCCCACACACCGCCCAATGCCCACACCCCACAGCCCCCTAAACCCCCACACACCGCCCAACGCCCACACACCCCCGAGAACCCCCACACACCGCCCAACGCCCACACACCCCCCAGAACCCCCACACACCGCCCGGCGCCCACACACCCCCGAGAACCCCCACACACCCCCCGGCGCCCACACACCCCCGAGAACCCCCACACACCGCCCAGCGCCAACAAACCCCACAGCCCCCAAAACCCCCACACACCGCCCAACGCCCACACACCCCCGAGAACCCCCACACACCGCCCAACGCCCACACACCCCCCAGAACCCCCACACACCGCCCAGAGCCCACACACCCCCGAGAACCCCCACACACCGCCCAACGCCCACACACCCCCGAGAACCCCCACACACCGCCCAACGCCCACACACCCCCCAGAACCCCCACACACCGCCCAGCTTCCACACACCCCCGCGAACCCCCACACACCGCCCAACGCCCACATCCCGCAGCCCCCTAAACCCCCACACACCGCCCAACGCCCACACACCCCCGAGAACCCCCACACACCGCCCAACGCCCACACACCCCCCAGAACCCCCACACACCGCCCAGCTTCCACACACCCTCGCGAACCCCCACACACCGCCCAACGCCCACATCCCGCAGCCCCCTAAACCCCCACACACCGCCCAACGCCCACAAACCCCACAGCCCCCAAAACCCCAACACACCGCCCAACGCATACAAACCCCACACCCCCAAAACCCCCACACACCACCCAACGCCCACACCCCCCCCAAAACCCCAATACACCGCCCAACGCCCACACCCCACAGCCCCCAAAATCCCCACACACCGCCCAACGCCCACACAACCCCCCAACCCACACACACCGCCCAACGCCCGCACACCCCCCAGAACCCCCACACACCACCCAACGCCCACACACCCCCAAGAACCCCCACACACCGCCCAACGCCCACACACCCCCCTGAACCCCCACACACCGCCCAACGCCCACACACCCCCGAGAACCCCCACACACCGCCCAACGCCCACAAACCCCACAGCCCCCAAAACCCCCACACACTGCCCAACGCCCACACACCCCCCAGAACCCCCACACACCGCAAAACGCCCACACAACCCCCAGAACCCCCATACACCGCCCAGCGCCCACACACCCCCCAGAACCCCCACACACCGCCCAACGCCCACACACCCCCCAGAACCCCCACACACCGCCCGGCGCCCACACACCCCCGAGAACCCCCACACACCGCCCGGCGCCCACACACCCCCGAGAACCCCCACACACCGCCCAGCGCCCACAAACCCCACAGCCCCCAAAACCCCCACACACCGCCCAACGCCCACACACCCCCCAGAACCCCCACACACCACCCAACGCCCACACACCCCCAAGAACCCCCACACACCGCCCAACGCCCACACACCCCCCTGAACCCCCACACACCGCCCAACGCCCACACACCCCCGAGAACCCCCACACACCGCCCAACGCCCACACACCCCCGAGAACCCCCACACACCGCCCAACGCCCACAAACCCCACAGCCCCCAAAACCCCCACACACCGCCCAACGCCCACAAACCCCACAGCCCCCAAAACCCCCACACATCGCCCAACGCCCACACACCCCCCAGAACCCCCACACACCGCCCAACGCCCACACAACCCCCAGAACCCCCATACACCGCCCAGCGCCCACACACCCCCCAGAACCCCCACACACCGCCCAACGCCCACACAACCCCAGAACCCCCACACACCGCCCGGCGCCCACACACCCCCGAGAACCCCCACACACCGCCCAACGCCCACAAACCCCACAGCCCCCAAAACCCCCACACACCGCCCAACGCCCACACCCCACAGCCCCCAAAACCCCCACACACCGCCCAACGCCCACAAACACCACAGCCCCCGAGAACCCCCACACACCGCCCAATGCCCACACACCCCCCAGAACCCCCACACACCGCCCAACGACCAAAAACCCCACAGCAACCAAAACCCACACACACCCCCCAAAACCCCCACAACCCCGAGAACCCCACACACCGCCCAACACCCACAAACCCCACAGCCCCCAAAACCCCCACACACCGCCCAACGCATACAACCCCACAGCCCCCAAAACCCCAACACACCGCCGAACGCCCACACACCCCACAGCCCCCAAAACCCCCACACACCCCACAAAACCCCCACACACCGCCCAACGCCCACACCCCACTGCCCCCAAAACCCCCACACACCGCCCAACGCCCACACACCCCCAAGAACCCCCACACACCGCCCAACGCCCACACACCCCACAGCCCCAAAAACCCCCACAAACCACCCAACGCCCACAAACCCCACAGCCCCCAAAACCCCCACACACCACCCAACCCCCACACATCCCCGAGAACCCCCACACACCGCCAAGCTCCCACAAACCCCACAGCCCCCAAAACCCCCACACACCGCCCAACGCCCACACACCCCCCAGAACCCCCACACACCGCCCAACGCCCACACACCCCCGAGAACCCCCACACACCGCCCAACGCCCACAAACCCCACAGCCCCCAAAACCCCCACACACCGCCCAACGCATACAACCCCACAGCCCCCAAAACCCCCACACACCGCCCAACGCCCACACACCCCCGAGAACCCCCACACACCGCCCAACGCCCACAAACCCAACAGCCCTCAAAACCCCCACACACCGCCCAACGCCCACAAACCCCACAGTCCCCAAAACCGCCCAACGCCCACACACCCCCCAGAACCCCCACACACCGCCCAACGCCCACACACCCCCGAGAACCCCCACACACCGCCAAGCGCCCACAAACCCCACAGCCCCCAAAACCCCCACACACCGCCCAACGCCCACACACCCCCCAGAACCCCCACACACCACCCAACGCCCACACACCCCCGAGAACCCCCACACACCGCCCAACGCCCACAAACCCCACAGTCCCCAAAACCGCCCAACGCCCACACACCCCCCAGAACCCCCACACACCGCCCAGCGCCCACACACCCCCGAGAACCCCCACACACCGCCCAACGCCCACAAACCCCACAGCCCCCAAAACCCCCACACACCGCCCAACGCACACACACCCCCGAGAACCCTCATACACCGCCCAACGCCCACAAACCCCACAGCCCCCAGAACCCCCACACACCGCCCAAATCCCACACATCCCCGAGAACCCCCACACACCGCCCAACACCCACAAACCCCACAGCCCCCAAAACCCCCACACACCACCCAACGCCCACACACCCCCCAGAACCCCCACACACCGCCCAACGCCCACACACCCCCGAGAACCCCCACACACCGCCAAGCGCCCACAGACCCCCGAGAACCCCCACACACCGCCCAACGCCCACAAACCCCACAGCCCCCAAGACCGCCCAATGCCCACACACCCCCCAGAACCCCCACACACCCCCCAATGCCCACAAACCCCCAGAACCCCCACATACCGCCCAACGCCCACACACCCCCAGAACCCCCACATACCGCCCAACGCCCACACACCCCCGAGATCCCCCACACACCGCCCAACGCCCACACAACCCCGAGAACCCCCACACACCGCCCAACGCCCACACACCCCCCAGAACCCCCACACACCGCCCAACGCCCACACACCCCCAAGAACCCCCACACACCCCACAGCCCCCAGAACCCCCACACACCGCCCAACGGCCACAGCCCCCAGAACCCCCACACACCGCCCAACGCCCACAGCCCCCAGAACCCCCACACACCGCCCAAACGCCCACACACCCCCGAGAACCCCCACACAACGCCCAACACCCACAAACCCCACAGCCCCCAAAACCCTGACACACCGCCCAATGCCCACAATCCCCCAGAACCCCCACACACTGCCCAACGCCCACAGCCCCCAGAGCCCCCACACACCGCCCAACGCCCACACACCCACCACACACCCCCACAGCCCCATCCGCACACACCCCATTCTGGTAAGACCCGGCCCGGGCTTGACTGCTGTGGAACTGGAGCCCAGTAGGCCCCGGCGCTGCTCAGAATCTGGTAAAGGAATTTCTTCACGATCGATCAGGAAGAGAGAATCCAACCACATCATTGCAGCACTGAGGCAAAGACAGAGGTGCCAGCCCCCTGCACAGCGCCAGACCAGAGCCCACACCCGTCGGGCCAGACCTAGCCAAGACCCGCCGGGTCAGACCACAGCCCACACCCGCCGGGCCAGACCACAGCCCACACCCACCGGGCCAGACCGGAGCCCAAACCCGCCGGGCCAGACCACAGTCCGAACCCACCGGGGCAGACCACAGCCCAGACCCGCCGGGCAGACCAGAGCCCAGACCCGCCGGGCCAGACCACAGTCCAAACCAGCCGTGAAAAACCACAGCCTGAAACCGTCCCACCAGGCCAGACCACAGACAGGACCCGCCGGGCCGGGCCAGACCAGAGCCCCATCCGCACACCCCAACTCCCACACACACAACACCACACACCGCCCAACTCCGACACACCCCCCCGAACCCACACACACCCCCCAATGCCCACAAACCCACAGAACCCCCACATACCGCCCAACGCCCACACACCCCCAGAACCCCCACATACCGCCCAAACGCCCACACACCCCCCAGAACCCCCACACACCGCCCAACGCCCACACACCCCCCAGAACCCCCACACACCGCCCAACGCCCACACACCCCCCAGAAACCCCACACACCGCCCAACGCCCACACACCCCCCAGAAACCCCACACACCGCCCAACGCCCACACACCCCCAGAACCCCCACAAACCGCCCAACGCTCACAGCCCCCAGAACCCCCACGTACCGCCCAACGCCCACACACCCCCGAGAACCTCCACACACCGCCAAGCGCCCACAGACCCCTGAGAACCCCCACACACCGCCCAACGCCCACAAACCCCACAGCCCCCAAGACCCCCACACACCGCCCAACGCCCACAAACCCCACAGTCAACAAAACCGCCCAACGCCCACACACCCCCCAGAACCCCCACACACCGCCCAGCGCCCACACACCCCCGAGAACCCCCACACACCCCCCAACGCCCACAAACACCCAGAACCCCCACATACCCGCCCAACGCCCACACACCCCCGAGATCCCCCACACACCGCCCAACGCCCACACAACCCCGAGAACCCCCACACACCCCCCAGAACCCCCACACACCACCCAACGCCCACACACCCCACAGCCCCCACACACCGCCCAACGCCCACACACCCCCCAGAAACCCCACACACCACCCAACGCCCACACACCCCCCGAACCCCCACACACCGCCCAACGCCCACAGCCCCCAGAACCCCCACACACCGCCCAACGCCCACAGCCCCCAGAACCCCCGCACACCGCCCAAACGCCCACACACCCCCCTGAAACCCCACACACCGCCAACGCCCACACATCCCCGAGAACCCCCACACACCGCCCAACGCCCAGAAACCCCACAACCCCCAAAACCCCCACACGCCGCCCAACGCCCACAAACCCCACAGCCCCCAGAACCCCCACACACCGCCCAACGCCCACACACCCCCGAGAACCCCCACACACCGCCCAAATGCCCACACACCCCCCTGAAACCCCACACACCGCCCAACGCCCACACACCCCCCGAACCCCCACACACCGCCCAACGCCCACAGCCCCCAGAACCCACACACACCATCCAACGCCCACAGGCCCCAGAACCCCCACACACCACCCAAACGCCCACACACCCCCCGAACCCCCACACACCGCCCAACGCCCACAGCCCCCAGAACCCCCACACACCGCCCAACGCCCACACACCCCCCGAACCCCCACACACCGCCCAACGCCCACAGCCCCCAGAACCCCCACACACCGCCCAAACGCCCACACACCCCCCTGAAACCCCACAAACCGCCCAACGCCCACACACTCCCCAGAACCCCCACACACCGCCCAACGCCCACACACCCACCACACACCCCCACAGCCCCATCCGCACACACCCCATTCTGGTAAGACCCGGCCCGGACTTGACTGCTGTGGAACTGAAGCCCAGTAGGCCTCGGCGCTGCTCAGAATCTGGTGAAGGAATTTCTTCACGATCGATCAGGAAGAGAGAATCCAACCACATCATTGCAGCACTGAGGCAAAGACAGAGGTGCCAGCCCCCTGCACAGCGCCAGACCAGAGCCCACACCCGCCGGGCCAGACCGAGCCAAGACCCGCCGGGTCAGACCACAGCCCACACCCGCTGGGCCAGACCGGAGCCCAAACCCGCCGGGCCAGACCGGAGCCCAAACCCGCCGGGCCAGACCACAGTCCGAACCCACCGGGGCAGACCACAGCCCAGACCCGCCGGGCAGACCAGAGCCCAGACCCGCCGGGCCAGACCACAGTCCGAACCAGCCGTGAAAAACCACAGCCTGAAACCGTCCCACCAGGCCAGACCACAGACAGGACCCGCCGGGCCGGGCCAGACCAGAGCCCCATCCGCACACCCCAACTCCCACACACACAACACCACACACCGCCCAACGCCGACACACCCCCAAGAACCCCCGCACACCGCCCAAACGCCCACACACCCCCCAGAAACCCCACACACCACCCAACGCCTACACACCCCCGAACCCCCACACACCGCCCAACGCCCACAGCCCCCAGAACCCCCACACACCGCCCAACGCCCACAGCCCCCAGAACCCCCACACACCACCCAACGCCCACAGGCCCCAGAACCCCCACGTACCGCCCAACGCCCACACACCCCCCAGAACCCCGACACACCGACCAACGCCCACACACCCCTCAGAACCCCCATGTACCGCCCAACGCCCACACACCCCCCAGAACCCCCAAACACCGCCCAATGCCCACACACCCCCCAGAACCCCCACAAACCCCACAGCCCCAACACACCGCCCAATGCCCACACACCCAACAGCCCCCAGAACCCCCACACACTACCCAACGCCCACAGCAGCCAGAACTCCCGCGCACCCCACAGCCCCCACAAACCCATCACACACCCCCAAAGCCCACAAACCCCCTCAAACCCATCCGCACACACCCTCACTGCCACACAGCCAACGCACCTCCCACGCCCAGCCACCACTGCGTCACACAGCTGCCGGCACACCTCGCCCTGCCCGGCCACCACTGTGTCACACCCTGCAGCTGCCAGCGCACCTCACTGTGCCCGGCCACAACTGCGTCACACCTCGCCAGGCCCGGCCACCACTGCGTCACACCCTGCAGCTGCCGGCGCACCACACTGCGCCCGGCCACCACTGCGTCACACCCTGCAGCTGCCGGCGCACCTCACCGTGCCCGGCCACAACTGCGTCACATCTCGCTAGGCCCGGCCACCACTGCGTCACACCCTGCAGCTGCCGGCGCACCTCACCGTGCCCGGCCACAACTGCGTCACACCCTGCAGCTGCCGGCGCACCACACTGCGCCCGGCCACCACTGCGTCACACCCTACAGCTGCCGGCGCACCACACTGCGCCCGGCCACCACTGCGTCACACCCTGCAGCTGCCAGCGCACCTCACCGTGCCCGGCCACAACTGCGTCACACCTGGCCAAGCCCGGCCACCACTGCGTCACACCCTGCAGCTGCCGGCGCACCTCACCGTGCCCGGCCACAACTGCGTCACACCCTGCAGCTGCCAGCGCACCTCACCGTGCCCGGCCACAACTGCGTCACATCTCGCCAGGCCCAGCCACCACTGCGTCACACCCTGCAGCTGCCGGTGCACCTCACCGTGCCCGGCCACAACTGCGTCACATCTCGCTAGGCCCGGCCACCACTGCGTCATAACCCCACAGCCCCCAGAACCCCCAGACACTGCCAACGCTAACACACCCCACAGAATACCCCACACACCGCAAAAGCCCACACACCACAGAACCCCCAAACAAGGCCCAACACCCCCACAGCCCCCAGAACCACCACACACCGCCCAACGCCCACAGCCCCCAGAACCCCCACACAACAACCAACGCCCACAGCCCCCAGAACCCCCACACACCGCCCAACGCCCACACTCCCCAGAACCCCCACACACCGCCCAATGCCCACACATACCACAGCCCCCAGAACCCCCACACACCGCCCAATGCACACACATACCACAGCCCCCAGAACCCCCACACACCGCCCAACGCCCACAGCACCCAGAACCCCCACACACCGCCCAACGCCCACACACCCCCCAGAACCCCCACACACCGCCAAACGCCCACACACCCCCCAAAACCCCCACACACCGCTCAAACGCCCACACACCCCCCAGAACCCTGACACACCACCCAACGCCCACACACCCCCGAGAACCCCCACACACCGCCCAACGCCCACACCCCACAGCCCCCACACACCACACACCGCCCAACGCCCAAACACCCCCGAGAACCCCCACACACCGCCCAACACCCACAAACTCCACAGCCCCCAAAATCCCCACACACCCCCCAAAACCCCCACACACCGCCCAACGCCCACAGCCCCCAGAACCCCCACACACCGCCCAACTCCCACACACCCCCCAGAACCCCCACACACGCCCTGAGAACCCCCACACACCGCCCAACGCCCACACCCCACAGCCCCCAAAACCCCCACACACCCCCCAGAACTCCCACACACCGCCCAACGCCCACACACCCCCAAGAACCCCCACACACCGCCCAACGCCCACACACCCCCCAGAACCCCCACACACGCCCTGAGAACCCCCACACACCGCCCAACGCCCACAAACCCCAGAGCCCCCAAAACCCCCACACACCGCCCAACGCCCACAAACCCCACAGCCCCCACACACCGCCCAACGCCCACAAACGCCGCAGAACCCCCACACACCGCCCAACGCCCACACACCCCCCAAAACCCCCAAACACCTCCCAACGACCACACACCCCACAGCAACCACACACCGCCCAACGCCCACACACCCCAAAGCACCCCCACACACCGCCCAACGCCCACAGCACCCAGAACCCCCACACACCGCCCAACGCCCACACACCCCCAGAACCCCCACACACCGCCCAACGCCCATACACCCCCCCTAAACCTCACACACCGCCCAGCGCCAACACACCCCCGAGAACCCCCACACACCGCCCAATGCCCACAAACCCCACAGCCCCCAAAACCCCCACACACCGCCCAACGCCCACAAACCCCACAGCCCCCAAAACCCCCACACACCGCCCAACGCCCACACACGCCCCAGAACCCCCACACACCGCCCAACGCCCACAAACTCCACAGCCCCAAAAACCCCCACACACCCCCCAAAACCCCCACACACCGCCCAACGCCCACACACCCCCAAGAACCCCCACACACCGCCCAACGCCTATACACCCCCCAGAACCCCCACACACCACCCAACGCCCACACACCCCCGAGAACCCCCACACACCGCCCAACGCCCACAAACCCCACAGCCCCCAAAACCCCCACACACCGCCCAACACCCACAAACCCCACAGCCCCCAAAACCCCCAAGCACCGCCCAACGCCCACACACCCCCCAGAACCCCCACACACCACCCAACGCCCACACACCCCCAAGAACCCCCACACACCGCCCAACGCCCACACACCCCCCTGAACCCCCACACACCGCCCAACGCCCACACACCCCCGAGAACCCCCACACACCGCCCAACGCCCACAAACCCCACAGCCCCCAAAACCCCCACACACCGCCCAACGCCCACACACCCCCCAGAATCCCCACACACCGCCCAGCGCCCACACACCCCCGAGAACCCCCACACACCACCCAACACCCACACATCCCCGAGAACCCCTACACACCGCCCAACGCCCACAAACCCCACAGCCCCTAAAACCCCCACACACCGCCCAACGCCCACAAACCCCACAGCCCCCAAAACCCCAACACACCGCCCAATGCATACAAACCCCACACCCCCAAAACCCCCACACACCCCCCAACGCCCACACACCCCCCAGGACCCCCACACACCACCCAACGCCCACAAACCCCCAAGAACCCCCACACACCGCCCAACGCCCACACACCCCCGAGAACCCCCACACACCGCCCAACACCCACACACCCCCAAGAACCCCCACACACCGCCCAGCGCCCACACACCCCCGAGAACCCCCACACACCACCCAACGCCCACACCCCACAGCCCCCAAAACCCCCACACACCGCCCAACGCCCACAGCCCCCAGAACCCCCACAGACCGCCCAATGCCCACACACCCCCCAGAACCCCCACACACCGCCCAACGCCCAGAAACCCCACAGCCCCCAAAACCCCCACACACCGCCCAACGCCCACAAACCCCACAGCCCCCGAGAACCCCCACACACCTCCCAACGCCCACACACCCCCGAGAACCCCCACACACCGCCCACCGCCCACAAACCCCCAAGAACCCCCACACACCGCCCAGCGCCCACACACCCCCCAGAAACCCCACACACCGCCCAGCGCCCACACACCCCCGAGAAACCCCACACACCGCCCAACGCCCACACCCCACAGACCCCTAAACCCCCACACACCGCCCAACGCCCACACACACCCGAAAACCCCCACACACCGCCCAACGCCCACACACCCCCCAGAACCCCCACACACCCCCGAGAACCCCCACACACCCCCCGGCGCCCACACACCCCCGAAAACCCCCACACACCGCCCAGCGCCCACAATCCCCACAGCCCCCAAAACCCCCACACACCGCCCAACGCCCACACACCCCCGAGAACCCCCACACACCCCCCAACGCCCACACACCCCCCAAAACCCCCACACACCGCCCAACGCCCACACACCCCCGAGAACCCCCACACACCGCCCAACGCCCACACACCCCCCAGAATCCCCACACACCGCCCAGCGCCCACACACCCCCGAGAACCCCCACACACCGCCCAACGCCCACACCCCGCAGCCCCCTAAACCCCCACACACCGCCCAACGCCCACAAACCCCACAGCCCCCAAAACCCCCACACACCGCCCAACGCCCACAAACCCCACAGCCCCCAAAACCCCAACACACCGCCCAACGCATACAAACCCCACACCCCCAAAACCCCCACACACCGCCCAACGCCCACACCCCCCCCAAAACCCCAATACACCGCCCAACGCCCACACCCCACAGCCCCCAAAATCCCCACACACCGCCCAACGCCCACACACCCCCCCGAACCCACACACACCGCCCAACGCCCACACACCCCCCAGAACCCCCACACACCACCCAACGCCCACACACCCCCAAGAACACCCACACACCGCCCAACGCCCACACACCCCCCTGAACCCCCACACACCGCCCAACGCCCACACACCCCCGAGAACCCCCACACACCGCCCAACGCCAACACACCCCTGAGAACCCCCACACACCGCCCAACGCCCACAAACCCCACAGCCCCCAAAACCCCCACACACCGCCCAACGCCCACACACCCCCCAGAACCCCCACACACCGCCCAACGCCCACACAACCCCCAGAACCCCCATACACCGCCCAGCGCCCACACACCCCCCAGAACCCCCACACACCGCCCAACGCCCACACACCCCCCAGAACCCCCACACACCGCCCGGCGCCCACACACCCCCGAGAACCCCCACACACCGCCCGGCGCCCACGCACCCACGAGAACCCCCACACACCGCCCAACGCCCACAAACCCCACAGCCCCCAAAACCCCCACACACCGCCCAACGCCCACACCCCACAGCCCCCAAAACCCCCACACACCGCCCAACGCCCACAGCTCCCAGAACCCCCACAGACCGCCCAATGCCCACACATCCCCCAGAACCCCCACACACCGCCCAATGCCCACAAACCCCACAGCCCCCAAAACCCCCACACACCGCCCAACGCCCACAAACCCCACAGCCCCCGAGAACCCCCACACACCTCCCAACGCCCACACACCCCCGAGAACCCCCACACACCGCCCAACGCCCACAAACCCCCAAGAACCCCCACACACCGCCCAGCGACCACACACCCCCGAGAAACCCCACACACCGCCCAATGCCCACACCCCACAGCCCCCTACACCCCCACACACCGCCCAACGCTCACACACCCCCGAGAACCCCCACACACCGCCCAACGCCCACACACCCCCCAGAATCCCCACACACCGCCCAGCACCCACACACCCCCGAGAACCCCCACACACCGCCCAACGCCCACACCCCGCAGCCCCCTAAACCCCCACACACCGCCCAACGCCCACAAACCCCACAGCCCCCAAAACCCCCACACACCTCCCAACGCCCACAAACCACACAGCCCCCAAAACCCCAACACACCGCCCAACGCATACAAACCCCACACCCCCAAAACCCCCACACACCGCCCAACGCCCACACACCCCCAAAACCCCAATACACCGCCCAACGCCCACACCCCACAGCCCCCAAAATCCCCACACACCGCCCAACGCCCACACACCCCCCCGAACCCACACACACCGCCCAACGCCCACACACCCCCCAGAACCCCCACACACCACCCAACGCCCACACACCCCCAAGAACCCCCACACACCGCCCAACGTCCACACACCCCCCTGAACCCCCACACACCGCCCAACGCCCACACACCCCCGAGAACCCCCACACACCGCCCAACGCCCACAAACCCCACAGCCCCCAAAACCCCCACACACCGCCCAACGCCCACAAACCCCCCAGAACCCCCACACACCGCCCAACGCCCACACAACCCCCAGAACCCCCATACACCGCCCAGCGCCCACACACCCCCCAGAACCCCCACACACCGCCCAACGCCCACACACCCCCCAGAACCCCCACACACCGCCCGGCGCCCACACACCCCCGAGAACCCCCACACACCGCCCGGCGCCCACACACCCCCGAGAACGCCCACACACCGCCCAATGCCCACAAACCCCACAACCCCCAAAACCCCCACACACCGCCCAACGCCCACACCCCACAGCCCCCAAAACCCCCACACACCGCCCAACGCCCACAGCCCCCAGAACCCCCACAGAATGCCCAATGCCCACACACCCCCCAGAACCCCCACACACCGCCCAACGCCCACAAACCCCACAGCCCCCAAAACCCCCACACACCGCCCAACGCCCACAAACCCCACAGCCCCCGAGAACCCCCACACACCTCCCAACGCCCACACACCCCCGAGAACCCCCACACACCGCCCAACGCCCACAAACCCCCAAGAACCCCCACACACCGCCCAGCGCCCACACACCCCCGAGAACCCCCACACACCGCCCAGCGCCCACACACCCCCGAGAACCCCCACACACCGCCCAGCGCCCACAAACCCCACAGCCCCCAAAACCCCCACACACCGCCCAACACCCACACACCCCCGAGAACCCCCACACACCGCCCAACGCCCACACACCCCCCAGAACCCCCACACACCGCCCAGAGCCCACACACCCCCGAGAACCCCCACACACCGCCCAACGCCCACAAACCCCACAGCCCCCAAAACCCCCACACACCGCCCAACGCCCACACACCCCCGAGAACCCCCACACACCGCCCAACGCCCACACACCCCCCAGAACCCCCACACACCGCCCAGCTTCCACACACCCCCGAGAACCCCCACACACCGCCCAACGCCCACAAACCCCACAGCCCCCAAAACACCCACACACCGCCCAACGCCCACAAACCCCACAGCCCCCAAAACCCCCACACACCGCCCAACGCCCACACACCCCCCAGAACCCCCACACACCGCCCAACGCCCACACAACCCCCAGAACCCCCATACACCGCCCAGCGCCCACACACCCCCCAGAACCCCCACACACCGCCCAACGCCCACACACCCCGCAGAACCCCCACACACCGCCCGGCGCCCACACACCCCCGAGAACCCCCACACACCGCCCGGCGCCCACACACCCCCGAGAACGCCCACACACCGCCCAACGCCCACAAACCCCACAACCCCCAAAACCCCCACACACCGCCCAACACCCACACCCCACAGCCCCCAAAACCCCCACACACCGCCCAACGCCCACAGCCCCCAGAACCCCCACAGACCGCCCAATGCCCACACACCCCCCAGAACCCCCACACACCGCCCAACGCCCACAAACCCCACAGCCCCCAAAACCCCCACACACCGCCCAACGCCCACAAACCCCACAGCCCCCGAGAACCCCCACACACCTCCCAACGCCCACACACCCCCGAGAACCCCCACACACCGCCCAACGCCCACAAACCCCCCAGAACCCCCACACACCGCCCAGCGCCCACACACCCCCGAGAAACCCCACACACCGCCCAATGCCCACACCCCACAGCCCCCTAAACCCCCACACACCGCCCAACGCCCACACACCCCCGAGAACCCCCACACACCGCCCAACGCCCACACACCCCCCAGAACCCCCACACACCGCCCGGCGCCCACACACCCCCGAGAACCCCCACACACCCCCCGGCGCCCACACACCCCCGAGAACCCCCACACACCGCCCAGCGCCAACAAACCCCACAGCCCCCAAAACCCCCACACACCGCCCAACGCCCACACACCCCCGAGAACCCCCACACACCTCCCAACGCCCACACACCCCCGAGAACCCCCACACACCGCCCAACGCCCACAAACCCCCAAGAACCCCCACACACCGCCCAGCGCCCACACACCCCCCAGAACCCCCACACACCGCCCAGCGCCCACACACCCCCGAGAAACCCCACACACCGCCCAATGCCCACACCCCACAGCCCCCTAAACCCCCACACACCGCCCAACGCCCACACACCCCCGAGAACCCCCACACACCGCCCGGCGCCCACACACCCCCGAGAACCCCCACACACCGCCCAGCGCCCACACACCCCCCAGAACCCCCACACACCGCCCAGCGCCCACACACCCCCGAGAAACCCCACACACCGCCCAATGCCCACACCCCACAGCCCCCTAAACCCCCACACACCGCCCAACGCCCACACACCCCCGAGAACCCCCACACACCGCCCGGCGCCCACACACCACCGAGAACCCCCACACACCCCCCGGCGCCCACACACCCCCGAGAACCCCCACACACCGCCCAGCGCCCACAAACCCCACAGCCCCAAAAACCCCCACACACCGCCCAACGCCCACACACCCCCGAGAACCCCCACACACCGCCCAACGCCCACACACCCCCCAGAACCCCCACACACCGCCCAGAGCCCACACACCCCCGAGAACCCACACACACCGCCCAACGCCCACAAACCCCACAGCCCCCAAAACCCCCACACACCGCCCAACGCCCACACACCCCCGAGAACCCCCACACACCGCCCAACGCCCACACACCCCCCAGAACCCCCACACACCGCCCAGCTTCCACACACCCCCGAGAACCCCCACACACCGCCCAACGCCCACAAACCCCACAGCCCCCAAAACCCCCACACACCGCCCAACGCCCACAAACCCCACAGCCCCCAAAACCCCCACACACCGCCCAACGCCCACACCCCCCCAGAACCCCCACACACCGCCCAACGCCCACACAACCCCCAGAACCCCCATACACCGCCCAGCGCCCACACACCCCCCAGAACCCCCACACACCGCCCAACGCCCACACACCCCCCAGAACCCCCACACACCGCCTGGCGCCCACACACCCCCGAGAACCCCCACACACCGCCCGGCGCCCACACACCCCCGAGAACGCCCACACAACGCCCAACGCCCACAAACCCCACAACCCCCAAAACCCCCACACACCGCCCAACGCCCACACCCCACAGCCCCCAAAACCCCCATACACCGCCCAACGCCCACAGCCCCCAGAACCCCCACAGACCGCCCAATGCCCACACACCCCCCAGAACCCCCACACACCGCCCAACGCCCACAAACCCCACAGCCCCCAAAACCCCCACACACCGCCCAACGCCCACAAACCCCACAGCCCCCGAGAACCCCCACACACCGCCCAACGCCCACACACCCCCGAGAACCCCCACACACCGCCCAACGCCCACAAACCCCCCAGAACCCCCACACACCGCCCAGCGCCCACACACCCCCGAGAAACCCCACACACCGCCCAATGCCCACACCCCACAGCCCCCTAAACCCCCACACACCGCCCAACGCCCACACACCCCCGAGAACCCCCACACACCGCCCAACGCCCACACACCCCCCAGAACCCCCACACACCGCCCGGCGCCCACACACCCCCGAGAACCCCCACACACCCCCCGGCGCCCACACACCCCCGAGAACCCCCACACACCGCCCAGCGCCAACAAACCCCACAGCCCCCAAAACCCCCACACACCGCCCAACGCCCACACACCCCCGAGAACCCCCACACACCGCCCAACGCCCACACACCCCCCAGAACCCCCACACACCGCCCAGAGCCCACACACCCCCGAGAACCCCCACACACCGCCCAACGCCCACAAACCCCACAGCCCCCGAGAACCCCCACACACCGCCCAACGCCCACACACCCCCCAGAACCCCCACACACCGCCCAACGCCCACACACCCCCCAGAACCCCCACACACCGCCCAGCTTCCACACACCCCCGAGAACCCCCACACACCGCCCAACGCCCACATCCCGCAGCCCCCTAAACCCCCACACACCGCCCAACGCCCACAAACCCCACAGCCCCCAAAACCCCAACACACCGCCCAACGCATACAAACCCCACACCCCCAAAACCTCCACACACCACCCAACGCCCACACCCCCCCCAAAACCCCAATACACCGCCCAACGCCCACACCCCACAGCCCCCAAAATCCCCACACACCGCCCAACGCCCACACAACCCCCCAACCCACATACACCGCCCAACGCCCGCACACCCCCCAGAACCCCCACACACCACCCAACGCCCACACACCCCCAAGAACCCCCACACACCGCCCAACGCCCACACACCCCCCTGAACCCCCACACACCGCCCAACGCCCACACACCCCCGAGAACCCCCATACACCGCCCAACGCCCACAAACCCCACAGCCCCCAAAACCCCCACACACCGCCCAACGCCCACACCCCACAGCCCCCAAAACCCCCATATACCGCCCAACGCCCACAGCCCCCAGAACCCCCACAGACCGCCCAATGCCCACACACCCCCCAGAACCCCCACACACCGCCCAACGCCCACAAACCCCACAGCCCCCAAAACCCCCACACACCGCCCAACGCCCACAAACCCCACAGCCCCCGAGAACCCCCACACACCTCCCAACGCCCACACACCCCCGAGAACCCCCACACACCGCCCAACGCCCACAAACCCCCCAGAACCCCCACACACCGCCCAGCGCCCACACACCCCCGAGAAACCCCACACACCGCCCAATGCCCACACCCCACAGCCCCCTAAACCCCCACACACCGCCCAACGCCCACACACCCCCGAGAACCCCCACACACCGCCCAACGCCCACACACCCCCCAGAACCCCCACACACCGCCCGGCGCCCACACACCCCCGAGAACCCCCACACACCCCCCGGCGCCCACACACCCCCGAGAACCCCCACACACCGCCCAGCGCCAACAAACCCCACAGCCCCCAAAACCCCCACACACCGCCCAACGCCCACACACCCCCGAGAACCCCCACACACCGCCCAACGCCCACACACCCCCCAGAACCCCCACACACCGCCCAGAGCCCACACACCCCCGAGAACCCCCACACACCTCCCAACGCCCACACACCCCCGAGAACCCCCACACACCGCCCAACGCCCACAAACCCCCCAGAACCCCCACACACCGCCCAGCGCCCACACACCCCCGAGAAACCCCACACACCGCCCAATGCCCACACCCCACAGCCCCCTAAACCCCCACACACCGCCCAACGCCCACACACCCCCGAGAACCCCCACACACCGCCCAACGCCCACACACCCCCCAGAACCCCCACACACCGCCCGGCGCCCACACACCCCCGAGAACCCCCACACACCCCCCGGCGCCCACACATCCCCGAGAACCCCCACACACCGCCCAGCGCCAACAAACCCCACAGCCCCCAAAACCCCCACACACCGCCCAACGCCCACACACCCCCGAGAACCCCCACACACCGCCCAACGCCCACACACCCCCCAGAACCCCCACACACCGCCCAGAGCCCACACACCCCCGAGAACCCCCACACACCGCCCAACGCCCACAAACCCCACAGCCCCCGAGAACCCCCACACACCGCCCAACGCCCACACACCCCCCAGAACCCCCACACACCGCCCAACGCCCACACACCCCCCAGAACCCCCACACACCACCCAGCTTCCACACACCCCCGAGAACCCCCACACACCGCCCAACGCCCACATCCCGCAGCCCCCTAAACCCCCACACACCGCCCAACGCCCACAAACCCCACAGCCCCCAAAACCCCAACACACCGCCCAACGCATACAAACCCCACACCCCCAAAACCCCCACACACCACCCAACGCCCACACCCCCCCCAAAACCCCAATACACCGCCCAACGC
Organism: Atractosteus spatula; assembly: GCF_055471065.1. Classification (NCBI taxonomy): domain Eukaryota; kingdom Metazoa; phylum Chordata; class Actinopteri; order Semionotiformes; family Lepisosteidae; genus Atractosteus; species Atractosteus spatula. The sequence continues at coordinate 17,192,457 of NC_142722.1, read as the reverse complement.
CCACACCGAACAGCCCCCAAAATCCCCACACACCGCCCAACGCCCACACAACCCCCCAACCCACACACACCGCCCAACGCCCGCACACCCCCCAGAACCCCCACACACCACCCAACGCCCACACACCCCCAAGAACCCCCACACACCGCCCAACGCCCACACACCCCCCTGAACCCCCACACACCGCCCAACGCTCACACACCCCCGAGAACCCCCACACACCGCCCAACGCCCACAAACCCCACAGCCCCCAAAACCCCCACACACCGCACAACGCCCACACCCCACAGCCCCCAAAACCCCCATACACCGCCCAACGCCCACAGCCCCCAGAACCCCCACAGACCGCCCAATGCCCACACACCCCCCAGAACCCCCACACACCGCCCAACGCCCACAAACCCCACAGCCCCCAAAACCCCCACACACCGCCCAACGCCCACAAACCCCACAGCCCCCGAGAACCCCCACACACCTCCCAACGCCCACACACCCCCGAGAACCCCCACACACCGCCCAACGCCCACAAACCCCCCAGAAACCCCACACACCGCCCAGCGCCCACACACCCCCGAGAAACCCCACACACCACCCAATGCCCACACCCCACAGCCCCCTAAACCCCCACACACCGCCCAACGCCCACACACCCCCGAGAACCCCCACACACCGCCCAACGCCCACACACCCCCCAGAACCCCCACACACCGCCCGGCGCCCACACACCCCCGAGAACCCCCACACACCCCCCGGCGCCCACACACCCCCGAGAACCCCCACACACCGCCCAGCGCCAACAAACCCCACAGCCCCCAAAACCCCCACACACCGCCCAACGCCCACACACCCCCGAGAACCCCCACACACCGCCCAACGCCCACACACCCCCCAGAACCCCCACACACCGCCCAGAGCCCACACACCCCCGAGAACCCCCACACACCGCCCAACGCCCACAAACCCCACAGCCCCCAAAACCCCCACACACCGCCCAACGCCCACACACCCCCGAGAACCCCCACACACCGCCCAACGCCCACACACCCCCCAGAACCCCCACACACCGCCCAGCTTCCACACACCCCCGAGAACCCCCACACACCGCCCAACGCCCACATCCCGCAGCCCCCTAAACCCCCACACACCGCCCAACGCCCACAAACCCCACAGCCCCCAAAACCCCAACACACCGCCCAACGCATACAAACCCCACACCCCCAAAACCCCCACACACCACCCAACGCCCACACCCCCCCCAAAACCCCAATACACCGCCCAACGCCCACACCCCACAGCCCCCAAAATCCCCACACACCGCCCAACGCCCACACAACCCCCCAACCCACACACACCGCCCAACGCCCGCACACCCCCCAGAACCCCCACACACCACCCAACGCCCACACACCCCCAAGAACCCCCACACACCGCCCAACGCCCACACACCCCCCTGAACCCCCACACACCGCCCAACGCCCACACACCCCCGAGAACCCCCACACACCGCCCAACGCCCACAAACCCCACAGCCCCCAAAACCCCCACACACTGCCCAACGCCCACACACCCCCCAGAACCCCCACACACCGCAAAACGCCCACACAACCCCCAGAACCCCCATACACCGCCCAGCGCCCACACACCCCCCAGAACCCCCACACACCGCCCAACGCCCACACACCCCCCAGAACCCCCACACACCGCCCGGCGCCCACACACCCCCGAGAACCCCCACACACCGCCCGGCGCCCACACACCCCCGAGAACCCCCACACACCGCCCAGCGCCCACAAACCCCGCAGCCCCCAAAACCCCCACACACCGCCCAACGCCCACACACCCCCCCGAACCCACACACAAAGCCCACCGCCCACACACCCCCCAGAACCCCCACACACCACCCAACGCCCACACACCCCCAAGAACCCCCACACACCGCCCAACGCCCACACACCCCCCTGAACCCCCACACACCGCCCAACGCCCACACACCCCCGAGAACCCCCACACACCGCCCAACGCCCACAAACCCCACAGCCCCCAAAACCCCCACACACCGCCCAACGCCCACAAACCCCACAGCCCCCAAAACCCCCACACATCGCCCAACGCCCACACACCCCCCAGAACCCCCACACACCGCCCAACGCCCACACAACCCCCAGAACCCCCATACACCGCCCAGCGCCCACACACCGCCCAACGCCCACACACCCCCCAGAACCCCCACACACCGCCCGGCGCCCACACACCCCCGAGAACCCCCACACACCGCCCAACGCCCACAAACCCCACAGCCCCCAAAACCCCCACACACCGCCCAACGCCCACACCCCACAGCCCCCAAAACCCCCACACACCGCCCAACGCCCACAAACACCACAGCCCCCGAGAACCCCCACACACCGCCCAATGCCCACACACCCCCCAGAACCCCCATACACCGTCCAACGACCAAAAACCCCACAGCAACCAAAACCCCCACACACCCCCCAAAACCCCCACAACCCCGAGAACCCCACACACCGCCCAACACCCACAAACCCCACAGACCCCAAAACCCCCACACACCGCCCAACGCATACAACCCCACAGCCCCCAAAACCCAAACACACCGCCCAACGCCCACACACCCCACAGCCCCCAAAACCCCCACACACCCCACAAAACCCCCACACACCGCCCAACGCCCACACCCCACTGCCCCCAAAACCCCCACACACCGCCCAACGCCCACACACCCCCAAGAACCCCCACACACCGCCCAACGCCCACACACCCCACAGCCCCAAAAACCCCCACAAACCACCCAACGCCCACAAACCCCACAGCCCCCAAAACCCCCACACACCACCCAACCCCCACACATCCCCGAGAACCCCCACACACCGCCAAGCTCCCACAAACCCCACAGCCCCCAAAACCCCCACACACCGCCCAACGCCCACACACCCCCCAGAACCCCCACACACCGCCCAACGCCCACACACCCCCGAGAACCCCCACACACCGCCCAACGCCCACAAACCCCACAGCCCCCAAAACCCCCACACACCGCCCAACGCATACAACCCCACAGCCCCCAAAACCCCCACACACCGCCCAACGCCCACACACCCCCGAGAACCCCCACACACCGCCCAACGCCCACAAACCCAACAGCCCTCAAAACCCCCACACACCGCCCAACGCCCACACACCCCCCAGAACCCCCACACACCGCCCAACGCCCACACACCCCCGAGAACCCCCACACACCGCCAAGCGCCCACAAACCCCACAGCCCCCAAAACCCCCACACACCGCCCAACGCCCACACACCCCCCAGAACCCCCACACACCACCCAACGCCCACACACCCCCGAGAACCCCCACACACCGCCCAACGCCCACAAACCCCACAGTCCCCAAAACCGCCCAACGCCCACACACCCCCCAGAACCCCCACACACCGCCCAGCGCCCACACACCCCCGAGAACCCCCACACACCGCCCAACGCCCACAAACCCCACAGCCCCCAAAACCCCCACACACCGCCCAACGCACACACACCCCCGAGAACCCTCATACACCGCCCAACGCCCACAAACCCCACAGCCCCCAGAACCCCCACACACCGCCCAAAGCCCACACATCCCCGAGAACCCCCACACACCGCCCAACACCCACAAACCCCACAGCCCCCAAAACCCCCACACACCGCCCAACGCCCACACACCCCCCAGAACCCCCACACACCGCCCAACGCCCACACACCCCCGAGAACCCCCACACACCGCCCAACGCCCACAAACCCCACAGCCCCCAAGACCCCCACACACCGCCCAACGCCCACAAACCCCACAGTCCCCAAAACCGCGCAACGCCCACACACCCCCCAGAACCCCCACACACCCCCCAATGCCCACAAACCCCCAGAACCCCCACATACCGCCCAACGCCCACACACCCCCAGAACCCCCACATACCGCCCAACGCCCACACACCCCCGAGATCCCCCACACACCGCCCAACGCCCACACAACCCCGAGAACCCCCACACACCGCCCAACGCCCACACACCCCCCAGAACCCCCACACACCGCCCAACGCCCAAACACCCCCAAGAACCCCCACACACCCCACAGCCCCCAGAACCCCCACACACCGCCCAACGGCCACAGCCCCCAGAACCCCCACACACCGCCCAACGCCCACAGCCCCCAGAACCCCCACACACCGCCCAAACGCCCACACACCCCCGAGAACCCCCACACAACGCCCAACACCCACAAACCCCACAGCCCCCAAAACCCTGACACACCGCCCAATGCCCACAATCCCCCAGAACCCCCACACACTGCCCAACGCCCACAGCCCCCAGAGCCCCCACACACCGCCCAACGCCCACACACCCACCACACACCCCCACAGCCCCATCCGCACACACCCCATTCTGGTAAGACCCGGCCCGGGCTTGACTGCTGTGGAACTGGAGCCCAGTAGGCCCCGGCGCTGCTCAGAATCTGGTAAAGGAATTTCTTCACGATCGATCAGGAAGAGAGAATCCAACCACATCATTGCAGCACTGAGGCAAAGACAGAGGTGCCAGCCCCCTGCACAGCGCCAGACCAGAGCCCACACCCGTCGGGCCAGACCAAGCCAAGACCCGCCGGGTCAGACCACAGCCCACACCCGCCGGGCCAGACCACAGCCCACACCCACCGGGCCAGACCGGAGCCCAAACCCGCCGGGCCAGACCACAGTCCGAACCCACCGGGGCAGACCACAGCCCAGACCCGCCGGGCAGACAAGAGCCCAGACCCGCCGGGCCAGACCACAGTCCGAACCAGCCGTGAAAAACCACAGCATGAAACCGTCCCACCAGGCCAGACCACAGACAGGACCCGCCGGGCCGGGCCAGACCAGAGCCCCATCTGCACACCCCAACTCCCACACACACAACACCACACACCGCCCAACGCCGACACACCCCCCCGAACCCACACACATCGCTCAACGCCCACACACCCCCCAGAACCCCCACACACCGCCCAACGCCCACACACCCACCAGAACCCCCACACACCGCCCAAACGCCCACACACCCCCCAGAACCCCCACACACTGCCCAACGCCCACACACCCACCAGAACCCCCACACACCGCCCAACGCCCACACACCCCCAGAACCCCCACGTACCGCCCAACGCCCACAGCCCCCAGAACCCCCACGTACCGCCCAACGCCCAAACACCCCCCAGAACCCCCACACACCGCCCAATGCCCACACACCCCACAGCCCCCACACACCGCCAATGCCCACACACCCCACAGCCCCCACAAACCCATCACACACCCCCAAAGCCCACAAGCCCCCTCAAACCCATCCGCACACACCCTCACTGCCACACAGCCAACGCACCTCCCACGCCCAGCCACCACTGCGTCACACAGCTGCCGGCACACCTCGCCCTGCCCGGCCACCACTGTGTCACACCCCGCAGCTGCCAGCGCACCTCACTGTGCCCGGCCACAACTGCGTCACACCTCGCCAGGCCCGGCCACCACTGCGTCACACCCCGCAGCTGCCAGCGCACCTCACCGTGCCCGGCCACAACTGCGTCACACCTCGCCAGGCCCGGCCACCACTGCGTCACACCCTGCAGCTGCCGGCGCACCTCACTGCGCCCGGCCACCACTGCGTCACACCCTGCAGCTGCCGGCGCACCTCACCGTGCCCGGTCACAACTGCGTCACACCCTGCAGCTGCCGGCGCACCTCACCGCGCCCGGCCACCACTGCGTCACACCTCGCCAGGCCCGGCCACCACTGCGTCACACCTCGCAGCTGCTGGCGCACCTCACCGTGCCCGGCCACAACTGCGTCACACCCTGCAGCTGCCGGCGCACCTCACCGCGCCCGGCCACCACTGCGTCACACCCTGCAGCTGCCGGCGCACCTCACCGTGCCCGGCCACAACTGCGTCACACCTCGCCAGGCCCGGCCACCACTGCGTCACACCCTGCAGCTGCCGGCGCACCTCACCGTGCCCGGCCACAACTGCGTCACACCCTGCAGCTGCCAGCGCACCTCACCATGCCCGGCCACAACTGCGTCACACCTCGCCAGGCCCGGCCACCACTGCGTCACACCTCACAGCTGCCGGCGCACCTCACCGTGCCCGGTCACAACTGTGTCACTCCCTGCAGCTGCCAGCGCACCTCACCGTGCCCGGCCACAACTGCGTCACACCTCGCCAGGCCTGGCCACCACTGCGTCATAACCCCACAGCCCCCAGAACCCCCACACACTGCCCAACGCTAACACATCGCATAGAACCCCCACACACCGCAAAAGCCCACACACCCCAGAACCCCCACACAAGGCCCAACACCCCCACAGCCCCCAGAACCACCACACACCGCCCAACGCCCACAGCCCCCAGAACCCCCACACACCGCCCAACGCCCACAGCCCCCAGAACCCCCACACACCGCCCCAATGCCCACACACACCACAGCCCCGAGAACCCTCACACACCGCCCAACGCCCACACATACCACAGCCCCCAGAACCCCCACACACCACCCAACGCCCACACTCCCCAGAACCCCCACACACCGCCCAATACCCACACATACCACAGCCCCCAGAACCCCCACACACCGCCCAACGCCCACAGCCCCCAGAACCCCCACACACCGCCCCAATGCCCACACACACCACAGCCCCGAGAACCCTCACACACCACCCAACGCCCACACATACCACAGCCCCCAGAACCCCCACACACCACCCAACGCCCACACTCCCCAGGACCCCCACACACCGCCCAATGCCCACACATACCACAGCCCCCAGAACCCCCACACACCGCCCAACGCCCACACCCCACAGCCCCCAGAACCCCCACATACCGCCCAACGCTCACAGCACCCAGAATCCCCACACACCGCCCAACGCCAACACACCCCCCAGAACCCCCACACACCGCCCAACGCCCACACCCCACAGCCCCCAGAACCCCCACACACCGCCCAACGCTCACTGCACCCAGAACCCCCACACACCGCCCAACGCCAACACACCCCCCAGAACCCCCACACACCGCCCATCGCCCACACACTCCCCAGAACCCCCACACACTGCCCAACGCCCACAGCACCCAGGAGCCCCACACACCGCCCAACACCCACACACCCACCACACACCCCCACAGCCCCATCCGCACACACCCCATTCTGGTAAGACCCGGCCTGGACTCGACTGCTGTGGAACTAGAGCCCAGTAGGCCTCGGCGCTGCTCAGAAGGAATTTCTTCACGATCGATCAGGAAGAGAGAATCCAACCACATCATTGCAGCACTGAGGCAAAGACCGCAGTCCGAACCCGCCGGGCCGGACCGCAGTCCGAACCCGCCGGGCCGGTCCGCAGTCCAAATCCGCCGGGCCAGACCGGAGCCTGAACCCGCCGGGCCGGACCGCAGTCCGAACCCGCCGGGCCGGTCCGCAGTCTGAATTCGCCGGGCCAGACCGGAGCCTGAACCCGCCGGGCCGGACCGCAGTCCGAACCCGCCGGGCCGGTCCGCAGTCCGAATTCGCCGGGCCAGACCGGAGCCTGAACCCGCCGGACCAGACCGTAGTCCGAATCCGCCGGGCCGGTCCGCAGTCCGAATTCGCCGGGCCAGACCGGAGCCTGAACCCGCCGGACCAGACCGCAGTCTGAACCCGCCGGGCCGGTCCGCAGTCTGAATTCGCTGGGCCAGACCGGAGCCTGAACCCGCCGGGCCGGACCGCAGTCCGAACCCGCCGGGCCGGTCCGCAGTCCGAATTCGCCGGGCCAGACCGGAGCCTGAACCCGCCGGACCAGACCGCAGTCTGAACCCGCCGGGCCGGTCCGCAGTCTGAATTCGCCGGGCCAGACCGGAGCCTGAACCCGCCGGACCGGACCGCAGTCCAAACCCGCCGGGCCGGACCGTAGTCCGAACCCGCCGGGCCGGTCCGCAGTCCGAATCCGCCGGGCCGGACCGGAGCCCGAACCCGCCGGGCCGGACCGAAGTCCGAACCCGCCGGGCCAGACCGGAGCCTGAACCCGCCGGACCGGACCGCAGTCCGAACCCGCCGGGCCGGACCGCAGTCTGAACCCGCCGGGCCGGTCCGCAATCCGAATCCGCCGGGCCAGACCGGAGCCTGAACCCGCTGGGCCGGACCGCAGTCCGAACCCGCCGGGCCAGACCGCAGTCTGAACCCGCCGGGCCGGACCGCAGTCCGAACCCACCGAACCGGACCGCAGTCCGAACCCGCCGGGCCGGACCGCAGTCTGAACCCGCCGGGCCGGACCGCAGTCCGAACCCACCGAACCGGACCGCAGTCCGAACCCGCCGGGCCAGACCGGAGCCTGAACCCGCCGGGCCGGACCGCAGTCCGAACCCACCGAACCGGACCGCAGTCCGAACCCGCCGGGCCAGACCGCAGTCTGAACCCGCCGGGCCGGACCGCAGTCCGAACCCACCGAACCGGACCGCAGTCCGAACCCGCCGGGCCAGACCGGAGCCTGAACCCGCCGGGCCGGACCGCAGTCCGAACCCACCGGACCGGACCGCAGTCCGAACCCGCCGGGCCAGACCGCAGTCTGAACCCGCCGGGCCGGACCGCAGTCCGAACCCACCGAACCGGACCGCAGTCCGAACCCGCCGGGCCAGACCGGAGCCTGAACCCGCCGGGCCGGACCGCAGTCCGAACCCACCGGACCGGACCGCAGTCCGAACCCGCCGGGCCAGACCGCAGTCTGAACCCGCCGGGCCGGACCGCAGTCCGAACCCACCGGACCGGACCGCAGTCCGAACCCGCCGGGCCAGACCGGAGCCTGAACCCGCCGGGCCGGACCGCAGTCCGAACCCACCGGACCGGACCGCAGTCCGAACCCGCCGGGCCAGACCGCAGTCTGAACCCGCCGGGCCGGTCCGCAATCCGAATCCGCCGGGCCAGACCGGAGCCTGAACCCGCTGGGCCTGACCGCAGTCCGAACCCGCCGGGCCAGACCGCAGTCTGAACCCGCCGGGCCGGACCGCAGTCCGAACCCACCGAACCGGACCGCAGTCCGAACCCGCCGGGCCAGACCGCAGTCCGAACCCGCCGGTCCGGACCGCAGTCCGAACCCACCGAACCCACCGAACCGGACCGCAGTCCGAACCCGCCGGGCCAGACCGCAGTCCGAACCCACCGAACCGGACCGCAGTCCGAACCCGCCGGGCCAGACCGCAGTCCGAACCCGCCGGGCCGGTCCGCAGTCCGAATCCGCCGGGCCGGACCGGAGCCGAACCCGCCGGACCGGACCGCAGTCCGAACCCGCCGGGCCGGCCCGCAGTCCGAACCCGCCGGGCCGGACCGGAGCCCGAACCCGCCGGGCCGGACCGCAGCCAAGACCCACTAGGCCAGACCACAACCAGAGTCCTCCGGGCCAGACCAGAGTTAAGACTCGCCGATCCAGACCAGAGCCTGAACCCGCCGGGCCCCACAGTCCCATCCGCACACACCCCCACAGCCCCATCCGCACACACCCCCACAGTCCCATCCGCACACACCCCCACAGCCCCATCCGCACACACCCCCACAGCCCCACAGCCCCATCTGCACACCCCCCCACCCCAGGGCTCCTGCCGGCGGTGTTGGAGACGATGTCCACACAAGTCTGGGCCACGTTGAGCCAGAACAGGCCGAGAGTGCGGCGGGCACTGTCACTGTGGGTCTTGAAGGTCTCCCACATTCCTGACTGGTCCTCCTCCTTCTCCTGCTGCTGCTTCGTGGGGGGGGGAGGGGGGCAAGCGTTATCGAGGCGTCACTGACTGAGGAGCCCCAGAGCACCGGAACCTGGGACGCACAATCCCAGGATCCAGCAGGATCCGGACCAATCGAGTTTAAAGGATGCTGATCATGTTTCTATCACTTCTAGCTTTCTAATTCGGCTTTTCTGTATCCCTCAGAAATTAAACTCAAACGTAAAATATATTGCTTTTGTTTACTGCCTCGTTAAACAACAATCGAGCACGTGCTGCTCCAGTGCATTGTGGGATACTTGCCTTCTCTCCCACCTGTGCTCCGCCGTCCTGGGTCTCCGCTCCCTCCTCCTCCTTCTTCGTGTCACTGTAGCAACGAGATTCGGGGGGGGTGAGTGGTGTGAACGAGCGCTATGTACAAAGGGGGCGCCCCCTACGGGGCGGGTGGTTTCCTACAGGGAGGTGGTTTCCACAGCAACAGACAAGAGGCTTCACAGGAGGGAAAGCAGGGCAGCCAAACAGAACAGATACCCCCCCACCCTCTCGCCGTCCCGGGTCAGAGGTGCTGGCGAGTCCCACATGCAAGAAGGGACGTGAGGATCCGAACTGGGGTCCTGCCTGCGCGGGTCTTACTCACGGGTAAGCAGGTGGGTCACAGATCAGAACATCAGGAACCTCCATCTGGGGCCTCAGTGGCTTCAGCTCGTTGATCTTGATCCGGGTCATGTTGCCCTGTAGCCTGTACAGTTCCGGCAGCAGCTTCACCTGGGAGACACAGCATGGGTCAACCGCAGCAACCTCCGTCCACAACACTGACCTGGTCACCTGCCTCACCGGTCAGTTCCTCCTCAGTGACCTCTGCCCACTCGACACTGACCAGGTCACCCGCCCAGTGACCTCTGCCCCCCCCGGCACTGACACTGACCAGCTCAGCCCCGGCACTGGCTGGGGTGACCTGCTCCTCACCTTGTTGTTCTCGTTGAGCAGTTGCAGGGAGAGTCTGGAATCGCTGAGCTGCTGGGTGTCCAGTAGGGCTCTGTAGAGGGACTGGCCAGGCTGGACAGCCCACTGGCACCTGGGACAGAGGGACAGCGTGAGCACAGGCGCACGTACATGCACATGCACACACCAGAGAGTCTCACTGGGTGGTCGCAGAGACGACACTGGGGCTCTTTCTGCTGACCAGCTCAGACTGGTGTGAGGATCTCAGCAGAGGCAGGAGAATGGACGAGTTCACACTCACTTGCAGAAGGAGCTCTGCTTGCAGGTCTTGAAGTTAGTGCGATGCACAGCCTGTACCAGCTGGAGCCAGAGGGCTGAGAGAGTCAGTCCTGCCAGACAGAAACGCAGTATCCTGCAATAAAGGGAGAGAGACAGGGGACTGACCACACGGTCCCAGAGCCACACAGAGAGAGAGAGACAGGGGACTGACCCCACAGTCCCAGAGGCAACACTGATTGGACCCATCGGTCATGCTAATAAAGCACCTTGAACTGACGGGCGAATGCAGAAACACAGAGAGGAGATTGCTCCATATTTTAATCTATGTAAGATGACCAGGGGAAGGGTCATCCAGGACAGGTATCTACTCGACGTAGACCTGACCAAGATGGCCGCTAAGAGAAACCAGCTGACCCGCAGATGGAAAGGGCTCAGTCCGAAAAACAACAAGACACAGGTGTGTCTCATCAGGAAACAAAATATATATGCCCTGGAAACAGTGAACCAGTGCAGAAGCCAGTAGGTGAATTTGGTTGGTGTTGGTACAGATTTAAGCATAATGGATTTATGGAAGAAATAAAGGATTACAGTTTACGGTTTGTGATTTGGATATGGCGCGGATTTGTGGAACCTTACGGACTTTGGAACTCGGACTGAATAAGGATTGAGAGAACGGATTGTGGACTGGCTTGGAAGACGGAGGAACTGGAGAAATGGAGAAAAACTCCACGAAAATTAAAGAAGAGAGTGTAGTGTGAGTACTTTTGTCTCTATTATATAATCCTTTCCCCCGGAGGCACCACATCTGGGATTAAAGCACAGCGCAGCTGGAGGCTCGGCCCTGCGTGTCCCCGGGAGACGGGTGCTGTGCTGTGCGCTTATTTTCAGCAGCCATATCACCCTGCAATTCACAGCTGGCAGCCCACTGAAGCTCAGCAGGTGTGAGCCTGGTCAGTACCAGGATGGGAGACCTCCTGGGAAAAACTAAGGTTGCTGCTGGAAATGGTGTTAGTGGGGCCAGCAGGGGGCGCTCACCCTGTGGTCCACGTGGGTCCTAATCCCCCACTAGCAATGGGAACACTATACTGTAAACAGGCACCGTTCTTCGGCTGAGACGTAAAACCGAGGTCCTGACTTGGTCCTGACACCACAGCTGATGTGTGGTGAGCGTTCTGGTGCACTGTGGCTGATGTCGCATCGTCAAGTTCAAGTTTGTCATTATACTCATATACAGGTACAGTGGTGTGAAAAAGTGTTTTCCCCCTTCCCGATTTCTTATTTTTTTGCATGTTTGTCACACTGAAATGTTTCAGATCATCTAACAAATTGAAATATTAGACAAAGAGAACACAAGTAAACACAAAATGCAGTTTTTAAATGAAGGTTTTTATTATTAAGGGAAAAAAAAATCCAAACCTACATGGCCCTGTGTGAAAAAGTGATTGCCCCCTAAACCTAATAACTGGTTGGGCCACCCTTAACAGCAACAACTGCAATCAAGCGTTTGCGATAACTGGCAATGAGTCTTTTACAGCGCTGTGGAGGAATTTTGGCCCACTCATCTTTGCAGAATTGTTGTAATTCAGCCACATTGGAGGGTTTTCGAGCCTTAACCGCTTTTTTAAGGTCATGCCACAACATCTCAATCGGATTCAGGTCAGGACTTTGACTAGGGCACTCCAAAGTCTTCATTTTGTTTTTCTTAAGCCATTCAGAGGTGGACTTGCTGGTGTGTTTTGGATCATTGTCCTGCTGCAGAACCCAAGTGCGCTTCAGCTTGAGGTCACGAACAGATGGCCGGACATTCTCCTTCAGGATTTTTTGGTAGACAGCAGAATTCATGGTTCCATTTACCACAGCAAGTCTTCCAGGTCCTGAATCAGCAAAACAGCCCCAGACCATCACACTACCACCACCATATTTTACTGTTGGTATGATGTTCCTTTTCTGAAATGCTGTGTTACTTTTACGCCAGATGTAATGGGACACACACCTTCCAAAAAGTTCAACTTTTGTCTCGTCAGTCCACAGAGTATTTTCCCCAAAAGTCTTGGGGATCATCAAGATGTTTTCTGGCAAAACTGAGACGAGCCTTTATGTTCTTTTTGCTCAGCAGTGGTTTTCGTCTTGGAACTCTGCCATGCAGGCCATTTTTGCCCAGTCTCTTTCTTATGGTGGAGTCGTGAACACTGACCTTAACTGAGGCAAGTGAAGCCTGCAGTTCTTTGGATGTTGTTGTGGGGTTTTTTGTGACCTCTTGGATGAGTCGTCGCTGCGCTCTTGGGGTAATTTTGGTCGGCCGGCCACTCCTGGGAAGGTTCACCACTGTTCCATGTTTTCGCCATTTGTGGATAATGGCTCTCACTGTGGTTCACTGGAGTCCCAAAGCTTTAGAAATGGCTTTATAACCTTTTCCAGACTGATAAATCTCAATTACTGTTTCTCATTTGTTCCTGAATTTGTTTGGATCGCAGCATGATGTCTAGCTTTTGAGGATCTTTTGGTCTACTTCACTTTGTCAGGCAGGTCCTATTTAAGTGATTTCTTGATTGAGAACAGGTGTGGCAGTAATCAGGCCTGGGTGTGGCTAGAGAAATTGAACTCAGCTTTCCAAAGAGGTGATAAACCACAGTTGATTTATGTTTTAACAGGGGGGGCAATCACTTTTTCACACAGGGCCATGTAGGTTTGGATTTTTTTTCCCTTAATAATAAAAACCTTCATGTAAAAACTGCATTTTGTGTTTACTTGTGTTCTCTTTGTCTAATATTTCAATTTGTTTGATGATCTGAAACATTTCAGTGTGACAAACATGCAAAAAAATAAGAAATCAGGAAGGGGGCAAACACTTTTTCACACCACTGTATATGGTATAACAAAATGCTATTTAGCTAGCTCTCGGACAATAAGTAGTACAAAAAAAACAATTCAATTGTTTAACATAAGAAAGACAGGGACAACAGGCAGTGTGAAAAACAACAAAGGTAACAGGTTATGTGCAAGAACATGCATTAACGGAATGAAATTATGGGGAGTGAGCTTTTGACATGTATGGTAGAGGTAGATTTTCAATGTGTGTTTAAGTTTTTGGTAAGAAAGAAGGTACTGTGAGGTTCAGATCATAGGTGAGAGTGAGAGAGGCTGGGAGTTTAATAGTTCGATAGTGCGGGGGTAAAAACTGTCTCCGAGTCTGGTAGTCCGGGCCCGAATGGTCCGGTATCATCCAGGTGGGGCTGCACATTGGGAGTGGTGGAGGGGAGTCCCTATTACCTGTAAAGTGCTTTAAGTGGAGTGTCCAGAAAAGCGCTATAGAAGTGTAAGCAATTATTATTTTCAGAGCCGGGAAGCCCGCCGAGACCCCGGGCTGCGTGATGCAACCAGGCCCAACCCGACCTCCCCCTCGCCGGCTGGCGTCGCATAACACTGGCCGGGCCAGCGAAACTAAACCCCTGATCTGCGGCCTAACCGCCTCCTCCATCCCCCCAGACCCGGCGCCCAGGAGCCCCTCCACCCGGCACCGCCGGCTCGGGGAACCCGCAGACCTTGGAGGACAGAGAGCAGCACCGCCAGCTTCCCTGCACACTCCGTGGTCGGACAGACCCCCAGCCGCCGCAGCCTCGTCTAATCCAGCACAGGAGGCAGGTAAACGAGCCGCCGGCGCCGCTACACCGTACCTCATAGAGTAAGTCGCCATCTTGATTCAAACCTGAGCTTTGCTCTCCCGATTCCTTTTCTGTATTCCGGCTTCTCGCGAGGTTACGTCAGCCTCCCCTGATTGGCCGGCTCGCAGCCTCGGCTCATGAATATGCATGAGCAAGGCTGAGGGAGGGGGGCGCACATGGCGGGACGCGATAGGTGGTTACGCGTACAGGTGTTTGTGTTCAAGACGGATCTCTGTCTTTACTGTTGCAAGAGCGAAGCTGCCTCAGGGCGCAGGGTGGCAGTGTAGGACGTGCCGAGGAAGTGGCGTAATTCTCGCTTGTTTTTTAGTTTCACTGCGTTAAAACTTAACCTATGTAGGTTGTTGATTTGTAGATTCCAAGTGCGCAGCAGTCCGATCCAGGCCAGGTGTTCCCTGCGGCAGGGGACTGTGGTCCAGTGTACTGACCCCCCTGGACACCTCAGGGCAGTGTGACCCCCAGCACTGACCCCGCTGGACACCATCTGTTAACACCTGAAGAAGGCTCCACGGTCGAAACGTAGGTTTATTCCATGCTGGGGAAAAAAGAAAGAAAACAATTACTTGTTCCTTTGCAGCCTACGCATGCTGACGCAGCTACCCACCTGAACTACCATTTGTTTGTCTGTCTTACCACAATAAGTACCAAAACTGAGATAATCCAGCGCTGTTTGAGCACCAATGCTGACATGTGACACATCAATTTTACTTTTTTTTTGGTTACATCTGACTTATTATGTATTAAACTGCTGAGTGCTTCACATTTGTTCATTAAAGTGAACCCAGTTTTTAATGCCATGGCTTTAACATCACAATTTTCTGAGCAACACAGAAACCCTACAGATTCAGTATCTCTGTCATTCTGTGTCATACCTACACAAAGTTAAGCTGCTCAGTGCAAGCATCGCACTCCACCTTTGTTTTTTTTGGCTGTTGGGTGATTTAGATGCATAACGGTTTCTGCCTTTTCAAAACAGTGCCAGTCATCCACTCTGTGTCTAAGAACTGTTTTTTTATTGTACGCTTACTCCCTGTCACAGCTATGGTTTTGGTCGCAATACTATGATCTTCAGTGTCAGCATTACTTTGGATGGGATCACGGTTGTTGTTGACACTTTTCCCTGCCCATCACTGCACGGTCCCAGTCTGGGAACAGCAAGTGGTCTTATAAACCCCAGCAGCTTTAGCAGAGACACTTATCTGAGAAAACCATGGTGATGTACTAAATTAGCTGAGGATCTGTAGAGTAGATCTGAAATATTTTTGAAGAGGCACACATTTTTGTTTGGCTGGGAGGGGAGTGAGACTGCTCCCTGCCCATCGCTGCACAGTCCCAGTCTGGGAATAGGAGGTGCTCTATAAACCCCAGCAGTTTTGACAGAGACACCTAGCTGCCAAAAACAAGGTGATTTACTATTAGCTGAGGGTCTGTGCAATAGATTCCATCCACCTGTGGAGAGGCACAAATTTTCCCCATCCAATTCTGCACTGCAGTTTTTCTAGAGGTGATCCACCCAGACCAAAAATATTAATAAAGACTTAAAAGGGAATGAAGAAGGGTGATTTGCTATTGGCTGACTGTCTTAACATTGTATGTCTCACCACTTTTGGTGGTGCAAAAAAAGTTTTTGTCCCTGGTTATAGTTTAAAAAAACGATTGAATTTAAATATAATAATTTGATTTAATAACACATTTCAGATACAGCTCCTTTAAAAGCTTGCATCTTAAAACCCTTTTCACTGAACAGAAAAAAAAAACATTTCTAGGAAAAATATAGCGATGACAATTTTTACAGTAGTATAAATGGAAGAAAGGTGCTGTAAAATTCATAAAAAATGAATCATCTTAGATTTGTCAAACGTGGAGATTAGTGGAGGCGATTTAAAATGAAAAAAGGACCCTCTCAAATTTTAGCTGAATGTTCAAGGAATTACAGTTAACCATGAAGAAATAACAAAGCAGGTGTTTCAGCTGCTTGTCACTTCGCTTAATGTTGCTATACTCCTCATATGCTACTGTGGCAGCTGAAAGTCTTCTACTTTGATTGAAATTCGGCTATTTGCATACACTTCCGGATCATTCGTGACGCTTAGTGTAGCATTTCCGGGTTACGGACGAAGCACCAAGAGACAGAAGAGGGTGAATCGTACTTTATCTCGAACTTGATTTATCTGTCAGCTTCGTTCATACACCGGTGTTGCAGTAAAGTGTAGGCACTGCTGCCGTCCAGCCCGATGAGTTGCCCTTCAACCCTCTTTTTGCTGTGTTTGGGACAGTGGGGTGGGAAATCGGATCTGACAGCCTCTGTAAACATCAAGACATCACGCACCGGCATTTGCGGAAACTCCGGGAAACGAGCAAAAGTTGTCTGGGCTGATAGCAGTAAAACGCCGGAAAAAAAGACGACATGCATCTAGCAAAAAAAAACTCCAAGAAAAAACAGGCTGTTTTTCTCTTTAATTTGCATTTGAGATCCGGGGGAGAAAATGTCTGGGTTTGATCGATTTTATTTTCTAAGTTATTAAAAATGATTGTACAACAACAGGGCATCACTCACTTTCGGTGCCTAGGGCGGCGGATATAAAGCCTATTTGAAAACTAGTTAAATATGGAAAACTTAAATAAAGATAACTAGTCTAGTATATAACTCGTCTCCTACAACGAGATCGCATACGGGCGGCGATTGGTGTAATCTTAGCTTCAGCTTTGTGCAGGTAATTTACAACGAAAATATATTTTTTGAAGAGTATTTTATATCTTCGATTTTCGAACTTTTAGGAATTTTCGTTGAAGTAACGATTATACGCGTTGCTGTCTTTGTTCGTTGATGACTTTTATTGCATTAAGAAAATTGCATTGCTGACACGTTTCCAGAGTGCTGCCACTATCCAGAGATGAAACCCTTATCAACACTGATGTGCGGAGGAAAGGCGTTCAGAGATCAGTGCGGGCAGCTTTCCTTCACTGATTTATGAAAAATATGACGCAGCAGGTTAATTTGTGAAATTCAAAGTACTTGTAAGAGAGTGACGTTCATCTTTAACCTGCTAGAATCTGGTGATTAAACGAATCCGGGATTTATTGGCAAGTAGGCCTACACCAAGGTGGAGTTTGAGTCGCTTTAGTTTTTTTTTTCTAAAACTCATCGCTTTTCCTGTAATAAATATTTTTTCATAATTTTTTTTATTAAACTTATAAAGAATTTACAAATACAAGTACAACCAGAGGATCAAAAACAGGTACAATAGAAAAAAACCCAAACAGAAAAAAAAACATTCAACCGCCAGAGGTAATGAAGTAAATTGTGTGATCAAATTGTATTTTTTACATATATCATATGTTTTCCTTGCTTTATTATTTCTCAAATTTTGTATAGAATTTAAATAGTGTTTCAGCTCCACCTCAAAAGTACTAAAAAGGGGATTATTAGACCATTTTGATTTATGGATGTGAAATGACTAATAAATTGACTATAAATAAATGCTCTTTTTCCAAATTTTCTATTAAACAGTACAATAAAATATCAAAATCCTTAAATCTAAAAAACACCTTTAACTGCCTGCAAACAAAACTCTGGAAGTCCGTCCAAAACAACTTCACAAACACACACCTTACAAATAAGTGCACAAAAGATTCCCTTTCAGCCCGACAAAAAACACACAGATCATCCTGCTCAGGTTTAAATTTAGAGAGCACTAATTTAACTGAATAAAACTTATGAACAATTTTAAACGATATCTCTAACTTTATTTGTAATACCTATCAAATAAATATCCCAATATCTATCAGGAGTTGTCCAAACTAACTTCCAGTTTATATTTTGAAATATTGCATTCCAAAAAGATAAACCAGAAGGGATAAGATGGGGTTTACAAAGATTCCTTATATGAGTATTGTTACATTTCTTGTCCTCTCTTCCTGTAAATCTGAGGCATATAGCGAGCAAGGCATGACTTCAGGCTGTCCCGTGACGCAGGAATGCTCTAGGTATTGCCCTACTTATAGTACACTGTACGCTCAACATTTAAGCTTCCCATGTGTTACTTAACCCATAACCTGGTGTTTTTGTTCTGGATTTTAGTTTTGATTCAATTCAGTTTATTTATCTGAGGACAAAGCTTGCCACTTGTGAAACTACAGTTCGCTGTGACATTAACAAGCCGTGACCCCTGTTTCCAGGCCAGGAGGAATGTGGGCGGAACCCAGGGGAATTCACGTGGACCAGTCGGAGCTGCTGTGCAAAGATGGCTGTGGTTACTATGGCAACCCCGCGTGGCAGGGCTGCTGCTCCAAGTGCTGGCGAGAGAGGTCTCGCAGGGCGCAGGCCTGCAGGCAGCACAGCAGGTAGGGCCCACGGCGGACCGCACTGCCTGAGTACACGTCCCGGGGCCGTGTCCCCGAGCCCTGCCTTTAATAACTGCGTCGCACGACTCAAAAAGAGTCGTTTTCAGGAAGCTTTCAGTGGTGTATCACCGTCCTTCTTGCATGTTTCTGTGTTCTTGTGAAAACATTCTAAAGCTCGTGATCAAAAAAAATGCTGCTTTTCTTCAGCTGTGATGCTGTTGACCACCTGCAGCTGCTCCCAAATTCTTGGCACAATATGTGCACACGATGTGGACTAACTGAATTGTGCAGATGGTATTTGGTGGGATCTGTTCATTCTTCAGGGCTTGGCGATTGTTTTGAATGTACAAATGTTGGTTAAATACCGAGCTTAAGTGTTTCCTATGGAATTGCATCTCACATTCACTTAAAAAAAAAAGAATAATAGGTCAATCGCAGTGAACTTGTAGATTTGTTACAGAGCTGCGTACTAAGTTGAGTATTACTGGTATGGTACAGTCTCGGCACCATCCCCAGCTGCACACTCAAGTGCAGCAAAAAAACCTGTGGAACAAGGTTGGAGACCAGCTGATCCCGTTCTTAGTACAGCATGAAGAAATAGAGAATAGTTGAATTATTCAGTCCAGTGAACTATTACGTGGGTCATCGTTAAGATATATTTATTACGGCCTCTCCCATATATAGCTGGACGGTCTTGGATATTTGATATTATCCCTGCTCCCCTCTAGGTTTTTAGTAAAGAAATGTACGCGTTTGTACGCTGAAATCCTCCAGATGAGAGCATGCAGCTACCTTTGCAATTTTTTATCAGTTTCATGGAGCCATGAAACCAGTACAGCAGCTCTGGGTTTAAATGTGATCATGTACTTTGCCACACTGGCTTACATTTTCATTTCTAAATGATATGGAAACACCTAAGGCACAGGAGAGAACACAGGGATATTTTTTTTGCGATAAGCTACATTTATGTGTAAGCAGTTCTTACTTGTCCTCTCCTAATTTTCCACCTGTGTTGACCCTACTTATCCCCAGAACAAGATTTTTGTGTTGACCTTTTCAAGTGTTTTTCAAGCACGTCTGTTAGCTTGTATATATCTTGAATGTACGTTTGGACGGCAGGGTGGTGCAGTGGTCAGCGTTGCTGCCTCGCAGAGCTGGGGCCCTGGGTTCGATTCAAGGAGAGTTTCTTTGTGGAGTTTGCCCTGCCTGCGTTCTTGTGGGTTTCCTCCAGCTGCTCCGGTTTCCTCCCACAGTCCAAAGACCTGCTGCTAGGACAAGCTGCTAGGCTTCTGGGAAAACGGGCCCTGGTGTGAGTGCGTGTTTGTGTCTGTGTGGTGGACTGGCGACCTGACTTGCATTTGTTGCTTGACAGGATAGGCTCCGGCTCCCCCTCAACCCTGTATTGGAGAAAGATGACATAATTCTGTATCCCTCCAGTGCCGTGTTCTTATAAGGAGTGTATTTATCTCTTGTGCATTAGAGAGATTGGGGTTCACGTGTGCACTAATTGATTGTGTGTACATGTGAGCTTCAGTGCGCAGCCTGTGTACATTTGAAGAAAGCATGTGCTTTTGGTACAAGGTGACAAGTGAAAAGAGACCATTGGGCTCATCATTTGTTTGGTTGCTAGTACAGCATTGAACATCATCTCATTCAACCCTTTTTTAAAAGATCCCAGGGAATCTGTTTCATGTATATGGCTAGGTTCTCTGTTCCAAATACCTTCCACCCTTTTTTCTTGTTCTCCGATACTTATTTTGCTGGTTTGGTTTGCCCTGAATTAGTTTCCTGCCTAGATCTTGCCAGTACTTTACAGGATGCGCTCGTTGCTTTCTGACTTCCCGTGGCCGGTGTGCCCTGGGGTGTGTAGATCTTCGCTCTGCGATGGCTAAGCGTGTGTGGGGTTGCTGTTTTGTGTCCACAGCCCTAGCCCCGGTGTGGAAGGGGGCTCAGCCATCACCTTCTCCAAGTTCGAGGAGAAGAAGAGCACAGAAAAGGGGCGACGAGTCAACACCATGAAGAGGCTTTTCTGGGGCCCTTCTTCCTCTCCGAAGAAACCCAACGGTGAGATGGTCCTCTACATAGCTCAAAACACAAAGGCGTCATTTTCTCAAAATGAGCCACAGGCTTTTAAATTCACCCATCACCTGACTAGTAAACTAAGGACAGTGTTTGTTTCACAGATTTCCTGTGAAATCTAGTTTGGCTCTGAAGTGAGTGTCAGTTGTGCTGTTCTGTTTTTATCAATGGGCGGCTCTCTGAGCCTGGGCTTTACCAGTCAAGCTCCTTCATCCCCTTGCAGGGTTTTTGGTTTTACTAATATCTGTCTCCTCTCTGTCCCCAGAGCCCACAGAGAGCCAGTCTGCTGCCCTAAAGGCGTTTCAGAGCCTCCAGCCTGGAGACTTTACTAATTTCCTCAAGCTGCTGTGCAAGCCGTTCTCCCAGAGCCTGTAGTCGCGCTGCACGGCCTTTGTCAACACCATGGAGGCCTACCATGTAATAGCCCCTCTCACCGACTACCTGTCTCTGTCCACGTCTCTGCCAGTCTCCCATCTGTATTTCTGCTCCCAGACTGCCTGTCACTCACAGCCTGTCTCCTGCCACCTCTCACCCTCCCCACTCTCTCCTTCCTCCTCTAGCCCACTGTGCCCCAGGTCTGCTAACGCTTTGTCCAGTGCCCTCTCACACTGCTTCTCTGAGAAGGTGAGGCAGCAGACCTCTTTCTAGTGTCACTGAGATGAAGAGCTTAGAACCTGGAAGAACTTGGCATTGGCTGATCCCCCGTCTGTCTCTTTGTAGGATCTGCTGGTACAGAAACAGTGGGATCTGGTGCAGGATTTTTATCAGAGTATCGCCGGACACTTCAGCAGTGAGTAAAAAGCAGTTGGAGGTGTATAATACAATTTTGTATGAACTTGTGTATCTTATGGTTGGCCCCCATTATTTAACTAAAGAACAACTGAATGGTCTCATGTGCTGTGTGTCTGACGGGACTGAATGGCCTTATGTATAAACTGTCTTGTTTGGTTGATTGTCAGTAGCGTAGTGACACAAGGGCCAGGTTTTGCAGCAAATTGGGCTGGATGTGTTGGATCCAGACCTTTGCTGAAACAGTTTGTTACACAGTTTTCGGTACAGTTGAGATCTGGGATTTGTTCTGGTCAAGAAAGGGATAGAAGTCTTTTTCGTGCTGTTCTAGTCTGCCGTGTTGCCTGTACCCATAGAGAGAGACTGACCGATTGAACCCAAAGGTTCTGTGGAGCACAGAACCGATACGTGTGAGAGGAATGCCTGTTGCACGCCTGAAAGAGCGCTTGGCTGTGGCTTGGTTGTGCACATGCAGTGAGCTGGAGGAAGGGTGTGGGATTCCCTCGGGCTCGAGCTGCTGCCCCCCCTCTGTCCTGCAGGCCTCTCCGAGGAGCAGACGGTGCAGATGATGGAGCACATTGAAAAGCTGATCATGACGCGTCTGCACAAGTGGGTGTTCTGCCACGACAGCTCTGACGATGAGCAGAAAGACCTGGCCCTGCAGAGGAGGATCCGGTGAGACTCGGACCACAGACCTGGAAGCCCGCTGAGTACAGCTCAGTAACAGTCATCCTTTTATAGGCTGTTGTTCATAACAGATGCTGAAAATCCCAGAATACATCACCAAGCGGACAGCTAATCCTCTGGAGGAAATTTACACAAATAGGCTGAAATTATTCCTTAAAGTCAAAATCTCATTCAGGCTTACAGGGTGTAGGAAGGCAAGATATCATTCCTTAAGCCATGTGGGTTAAAACAAAATTTGTATCTCAGATTGCATACCTGCTAAACCACTGAAGGTTAGGCCCAGAGTCCAGAAAATCACCACATGAGTTTTTCTAATGAAGTGGACTATAATTGGACAGAGGTCTTTCCTTCTGTATTAGGTTTAGGAATGTCTGAAGCAGCCTTTTACTATTACATCTACACTGCCTAACTAGTTACTAAGCTGATCTTTGCCACTGCTATTTCCACAGATCTCTCAGCTGGGTGACCCCTCAGATGCTTCATGTTCCCATTAAAGAGGAGAGGTTAGAGGTCAACAGTGACGCCCTCCTGCCTGCCATCACAGGTGAGTTTTTTTTTAAGAAGGTAACTTTTAATTTCTCACTGATTAATAACAGAATATGGCTCTGTTGTTGTGCACTGAAATGTATGTAGATGCTATGCCTTATGCTGTTCTGTCCTCACCATCTCCGTTCGATATCTTAGGCTTTTTTAATTATTTTGTTCAGCTGGTACGTTCCATTGTGCTATTTTGAATTTATTTTTACAGAACAACAGGGTAAAGTGCACACAAAACCAGACAGCTTTGTATAATAGTCTTTGATAGACGACCACTTGAAGGCCTGCACATTCATGGAACCCAGTGACCCCAGTGGCTCTCTACCAGTGTCAGACAGGATCAGGGCATCATGTCTGGCCAGGCCACTGAGCATGACTTTTCATTGAGCACATAAGCGATCTGTGCTCAAGAGTTCTGATTAAACTCACTTCCTGGAACGCCTTCAAATGTATCTATGCCTTGAATGTGTAATAGTCCTGAACACCAGGATCACCTGTCTTGTCAACACTTTGAGTAGCTGTCACTGTCCTACATGGGGCTGTAGCTAGTTAGCCACTCTTATACTCTACCAATGGTCAGCATTGCTGCGTCACAATGCTGGGGCCCTGGGTTCAATTACAGGCCTGGGGTGCTGTCTGTGTGGAGTGCCTGCCCATGCTCTCTTAGGTTTCCTCTGGGTGCTCCAGTTTCCTTCCACAGTCCAAAGACATACTGGCAGGTTAACCGGCTTCTGGGAATGCTGGCCCAGTTGTGAGTATGTGCGTGTCCGGTCCAGGCTGTATCTTGCCCTGTGCCTGTTCCTTGCTGGAATAGACTCCAGCTCCTCCTGTGACTCGGAATTGGAAGCAGCGATTAGAACATTAGTGGATGAAGAGAGATTCTGAAACTTCCCGAACCCCAGTGGCCGTACGATGAAGGCATTTCGCCCCCTGCTCTCGGCAGCGATAATCGAGATGGACGCCCGGCGAGCGCCGCAGGACAAGCTGGCCTGCGTCTCCAAGTGCAACCAGAGTGTCTTCCGGGTGCTGGCCTCCAGAAGCTCGGAGCCGGCGAGCGCCGACGACTTCTGTCCGGCATGATCCTGGTGGTGCTGAAGGCCAGCCCGCCCCGGCTGCACTCCAACACGCAGTACATCACCCGCTTCGGCCTGCCGCACAGCCTCATGGCCGGGGCGTCCGGCTACTATTTCACCAACCTGGTGAGTCCAGCTGCGGGACCGCGGGCCTCTGCGGCCCAGAGCTTCCCCAGAGCGTCCCCAGACTGGCGCACTCCCGCGACGACCTTCAGGAATCTCTTTTGAACGGGGCGTGGCGTGGCTCTGAGGGTCTGTATGGGTGGGGCTTCACTGGTGACGATGACGATGATGAACAGCTGAGTTTCTTTTACACCGAGCAGGGCTGATGCAAATAAGCCCCGGTTACTTAATCAAGTATTCACACAGACCGCCTTAGTTATGCCTTTTAGTTGAATTGATTGAACTAGGGGGGACTTTTACACACAGGGACACTAGAAGTTGGATGACTGTTCCTGAAATTAATGAAACAAGTACCAAATGTTGGTGTTATTTGTTCACTCAGACTGTCTGTATACATCATTAGGACCCACATGAAGCACTGTCAATATTCCATAGGAAGAAAATGCAGGAAGGGGTGAATGCTTTTCACGAGACTGTATATGCAAGAAGAAACTAAAAATTAATGAACCACATGTGTACTGTAAGCAAGTCCTGTAAAAATTAACCATTTGACGTTCCTTTTATCATCTTGTGTATCATATGTCTATGTCGCGTCCTGTCTGTTCACCCAGAAACTGTTTAAAACTGAAGCCAGGTCTCTGCTCTCCCGGCAGTGCTGCGCTGTGGCCTTCATCGAGAAGCTGGACGGCCCGGCCCTGAACCTGAGCGCTGAGGAGTTCGAGGGGTACATGCAGGGCAAGCGCGCGGCCCCGCGGGACGCGGAGACGGATTGCGAGGGGCTTCGGAGGGCCAGGAAGAACCGGCAGCTCCTGGCGGAGGTGGCGAGCCGGCAGGAGCAGCTGGCGGAGGGGGCGCAGGCCCTGCAGGCAGACCTGGCGCGGTGGGTGCAGGCAGTGCAGACGCAGGTGGAGGAAATCCAGGCCAAGGTCCCCCTGAACTTCACATGCACAGAGCCCCCGAGTCAGAGCTAGCTTCAGGGGCGTGGCCTGCCTGGGCGTCTGGATGTTCGCTTCTGAAACTTCAACCCCAGGTATTACTTTTGGTAAAATGGGTTTACAAATTACTGGGCTGAAGTTCAAGGCTTTGGTGTTTGAGACCTTATTGTAACAGTTCTGTGGAAAACAGGAAACCAAGTAACACGGTTTGATTTCTGGCTTCTGTCTCGAAGTGTTAGGTTTTGGCGACCAGCCCTTCAGCTGGGACTTTTGCAAACACCAGTGTTTTATCTTCAGTCCATTGCCAAGAACACAGCTATACCAGGGTGCAGGGTAACTCAATAGGTTTTCCTCATGAAGGGCCAGCGCAGGGGGATGCTTCTTGGATCGGGCAGGCACTCTGAAGCAGGCCTGAGGGGTCCTGCTACACTAGGGTAGCACTGTTCAGTAAACTCAGAGAGGTCTCATTGACAAATTTGTTTTCTCAGAGGCTGCATTTACTGCACGTTGAACATGTTTTAGTTAGGAAAGTGTCAGCTGTGAGGTACCAGTAGTTCATTCTACAGTTGTACCTGCCTGCTTGCTTTCTCTGTGACACACCAATAAAGATGAGTATTTTGTTTCCTACTTAGTTATGAATATTTAAGCGCTGGAAGTCTTAAACAATACTTAAGAGTGGTTACTACTCAGGTACCTACATCTTTGCACCTTTTTTCCTTTTTCTCTGAATTATCGTCAGTTGAATCCTACGTGATCTTAGCCACATATTTATTGTTTTTGTTTGTCGACTGTGAAGCACAGGAGTCTTTTGGCTGCTTAACCTAAACCGGCCTTTAAATAATCAGAATTGCTTCATTCCCAGGGCAGAGGGGAAGTAAAACATGCTCTGGGGAAAAAAAGGGTTTGCTTTGTAAACCCAGGTAATTGTACTGGTGCGACGATTCTAGATCTTTTGGAGTTATAGAGACAAGGGGAGTGGGTGTAGAAAAAAACCCTCTTTCAACAGCAGTCTGATACGTGTAGTGAAGTGCCATATTTATACAACGCAGAGCTTTAACCTGAGTTTGAAGTGCAGTATTCAAGAACTGTTATTTGATTGTAACCAAAAATAACCAATGCTTCCCTCTTGTGGTGGAATGCAAGTATTACAGCACTCAAGTAAAACTAAGAGACAGGTCTGTAATTTAAGGAACAGGTCATCAATTCTGCTAGTCTCATTTCAGCAGCCTCTTTCTTGTACTTTTTAAAATGAATCAGGGTGCTCAATAGAAGAACATGTCTAAATTATTTTGTTTGTAGTGGAGTAGAGAAAGTTTGACATTTCTGATTTTTTTTGTCTTTCCTCAAGCGCCTTTGCGTATAAATAATGAAGTCGGGACCTTCCACCTCGGTGCCTTTTCTTATGAAGCTGGTATTGGTATTAGACTGTGATGTCCTGTTAAAGTCTGTCTCTGAGTGTAAGCTCTGTGTTATTGGTGTTCCTTAACTTTATCCCACGTATGTACTCAAGTTATGTAACTTAACAGGCCCGACCGTGGGTGGGAAAATGATTATTTTATAACAATTTGGTAAGCGATCAGAGGACAATCGCCTACCCCACCTATGGGTCCCAGACTCCAGGGCCTCAAGAGCCTCTGGAATAAATGTAATGTTCTCGTGAAAACAGCCACTATCTCAACCCAAATTCATGACGATAGAGTGCTTGGCAGCACTGCCTGAAAACATAACTTCAGGCAGCTGGGACTCTAGCAACTATGAAATCTAGAAAGGAAAGCAGTGCATCACAACCCTTGTAACCATAGTGGTACAAGAACAAATAACTATTAACCAACTACTTGTATTTTGGAACAAGTTACAGTGTAAGCATACTAGTGCTTTCTGAATTAATCTCCAGCTGCCGCAGGCTGCTGTGTGCAGTTTCAGCAGGGCTAAAAAATGAGGAGGTATACGGAAGATACTCGTGGAACTTTCTGGGGGAGTGGGGGGTGGGTGAAGTGGGTTCACAATGATTGTGTTCAGTAAACAAAGCCACTAGCACAAGTCCTTGTGTTGTGTACAAGCAGTCTGCGTAGTGCTTGTGATGTTTACTGGTGACATGAAGTTTTGAATAAAGCACATGAAGAACCGATATGAATGTGTATTAACAATAAATTCTTATTCTCTCGTGCCGTGTCTTTTGGAATTGTCACCCTATACTTTAAAATGCTTGCATCAAATAATAGAAATACCTGTGCCTCTGAACTTTTTTTCATGCACATTTGAACTGTTTCACCATATTTATTTTATGTTGTTAAATGTTTTTTTGTTGTCATCCCTTTAATAATCATTCTAAATTGAGTTATGTTCTCAACTTCAGTACATTCCATGTCTGGAACATGTTTGCACATGGATAGAAGCTCCTTTCTGTTCCTTCTACAGTAGTTTTCCATGTGCATTTCATATCCAGAAACAGAATTACTGAAAATGTAAAGACTACCTTGCGCAGGACACATGCCCTCTGCTTTTGTTTTCAGAGCTGTAATTAAGATTTGTAAGATGCATAATCACTTGTAAAACAGAAACAGGTTCCTGCCAACCCTGAAGCTGTCTAAAATACCTCTGGTGCTCTGGCAGTCACCTTTCCTTTCTCATAAAAACTAAAGCCTATTTTTATCCAATAAAATGTCTTCTCAGAATGTACAGAGTTGTCTTTTTAAGGAAAATCATAAAACAATGAACATATTTAATTTTTAAAAGTGAAGCCAGGTGAGCTGTTATACTGAAACACTAAGAAATCACACATGAAACTGATTCTCCCTCCTTAGAGTTTTTAGGTTTAGGGTTTTAACTTTTACAGCTCAGTGTTTCCAATAATCTGTCCATCACAGTATCTCAAAAAAATCAATCCACCATTTTTAATAAACCACTTATTTCTTCTTTAACATTGTTAAAATAATTCTAAAAAAACCAAAACCTGTTGTTTCAGAGAAGGCAGAGGATCAGAAAAAATTGTATACTGAACTGTACGCACATTAGCCTGTTTCTGGGTAATCTGAAATTGAAATGATCCTCCTTCAATGTGTTGAACACAACCATGAGTTGGAATTTGGTGTATTAATCAGATTGGACTGAAATAAAAACATTATACTGATAATCCAGTAAACACTTTGGCTTGAGGGCATCCCTGTGGAGGTAGCCCACACTTTTGGTTGATAAACTGTATTTCTTTTGAAGGTGTTGAACTGTCCTCTCAACATGAACATGGACAGTTAACAGATCCCAGCAGGCAGACTGTTCAGGCTGCAAATCACAGAACCCAAGAAACGTATATGGGTCAATCAGGCTGGATTACAACGGTTAACAGGCTGTAATCAAAACTGAGAACAGGCAACAACAAAGATGGACTGTTAACACTAGTTATACAGTTTACACTTTACAGATAGTATTATTTCCTGACCTATTCATATACATGCTCTAATCTTGTTAAGGGAACAATTGTGGCACTATTTCTTGTGCCTTTAACAGACCCCAAAAGAGCAAAATCTGATCCTGCTGGGCTCAAACGTAGCTAGAAAAACTATAATTTAAAGCTGGGAAACTAACAATGATCCTTTCATCTGCAAGTGGATTTATAGCACAAAACTGTGTAGAAGTTTCCTGTATTAAACCCAGACTTCAATCCACCTGTTCACAGACATTTCCCCATCTAGATCGAAGGCTGCTTTCCGCAGTGAGGAGTAAAAGCTTCTGACAAACGGAAAACAGCAGTCAAAAAACCAGCGGGAAATTGCACCCTGCATTTAGTTAAAAGTTTGGATTTAATTTGGAGAACAGGTGACTGCATCAAGAATAAAAATCAGAGTACAGATGGTATTTCACAAGACGACAGCCTCAAAGAAACCCTGTTATCTTATGCACATCATCACAGTAGACTATGATGGCTAACATCCTTGAAATCAGCTACAGTTGGAAAAAATCCAGAATGATTAGTTCGCAGTTATTACCTGCTCTGTTTTTGTATGGCTATTTAAAAACCCTGTGGTATATACAAAGCAGTCTTACCTTACTTTGAAAATCTGTTTTTTTAACAGCAGATGCAACAATGGGAGTGCGATAGTGACTTTCTGACAATGGTCATTACTGGTTTAGCTTTAGTCTGAGCAAGACCTGACGTGAAGTTGTCACAGACAACAACAAACAGTCCAAAGAAAGCTTACGTTATTTTAGGTAAAATGTAGAAATTTTGAACTGTGATAACTAAAAATTAGGAATTTAAAAACCGTGGGGAAGGTGATGCGCTTTTCATAAACAGTCGTCCAACAGAAATATGTTAACAGACTGGAGCTCAGCTGTAAAAGTCACATTTTCCCTGGGTCCAGGAGAACACCACAGCCATCCAGGCAAGGTATCTTAGTTTCTTTGGAAGCAGAAGACGGTTCTCCCAGCTCAGCTCAATCTCCGTAGGCTACTTTGGTCCACAACCAAACAGCATCCTCCAGCCTCCTCTGCCCTTTCAATTGGCTGTCCTTAAAAGTTGAATGCAGTGTAGTTTTTGTTACCTTGGTACAATTAATGCCATTTAGCGTTATTCCTCCATCCCCGCTTAGCCACAGATTAGCGAAAGCAGATTCGCTTTCAGGCTCGGGGTGGGTTGGTGAGCACTGCCCACACAGGGAGGGTGGTGCCAGCCCTGTTCCCTGCAGGAGAGAGCTTCTGCAAAAAAAAAAGCAGTCTTTCTGCTCCTTTGCTTCCAAAGTGCTGCTGCAACCAGCCACTGACCCACCACTGCGATGCCCCCTTCTCCTGGACCCTCCAGTGCCACTGCCCACAAACGCCTTGGTCTCTAGGAATGCAGAACAATGTAAGAGAAGAACAGACGACTCCAGGAAGTGGAACAGGGTGAACGGGCCCAAGCCAGCTATGCTGTCTGTGATCAGTCCCTTTGGCTGACGTAAGAAGTAGGCGTCTCTTAATCTCCCTTAGTAAGCAGATCTTCAATGTAGGCGTCCAGCTCATCATCCGTGTTGATATCGATGTCCCGCAAGGTAGAGGATTAAATTAAGCCAAAGCTGTGGTGCCTGCTATTCGGCACAATGCAGCCAAAAATTATAGCGGAACTGCTGAAAATCTACATTTGAATTCGTAATGTGAAGTGAAAAGAGTCACTTCCAAACAAAAGTATCGGATCTGACAGTCAAGAGTACAGTCTGGTGCGTCTCGTAAAGGGAGAAAATACCCTTTAGGGATTTCAGAAACGTGTGCTTGCTAACAACATTCGATGAACAAAGAAAATAAAACTATTATTTACTTTAAAAGCAGTAGCATTTGCCCCAGCAAGGTAATTCAGCTGGACAGCCTGAAAGATATATCCAAGGTGCTTCACGCCAACTGAATAGGTCTAAACCTTGGATACAGTGGGTGCCACTTTCCCAGCAGTGGCCTGATAATTCTTACGAGCTGTCCCGTGTCCAGGCAGCGAGTGAACAGCGCGTGGGAGCCCAGCCCTGGCTGCAGCGCTGCTCTCACCTCCTGCACTTTCTGCAGCAGAGCCACGATGTTGCTGCGCAGTTTCTGCAGCTTCTCCTCCGTCTCGCGGAGCCTGGCTTCGGCGCTGTTGCTCTTCTCCACCACGGCCCGGGCCCGCGCGTCTGCGTGGCTCTGGTAGGAATTGCACAGCGTCTGCAGCCCCAGCTCGTACTGCTGGAAATACTCCTTCTGTGGAGGCAGGGCACGGCGCAGGCGTCAGCCCAGCTGCCCCACCCGAGACCGTCGCGTATTAAGATATAATATCTAACTTATGCTTACAATTTCCTCACAAACACAAATATTTATGTGTTAAATTCAACTTTCTAGAGTTTTCATATTTAGAATATGTAAGAAGGTGTAATAACCGCTAGTCAATTATATAACCAACAATGCTGTCTTCCAGTGTTCCCTGGTGAACCCTGGACGTCCCCCCATGCCCTGTTGATGAATGGTTATCTAACGGCAGCCTCGTGTCAGCAGGCTCTCTGCTCAATCCCAGAGTGCTCCCTACCATTGGGAAAGCCACCAGCTCCTCTGCAGTCATGGTGTTGACATCATCCTTAGGGATCTGGAAATCCGGAGGGAAAAAGTACCGTAGCAACATCCTGGAAGGATTAAGGCAAAGGGAAATATGTTACAGAATTGTGTCTGCAACCATAAGAATCTTTAAAGTACAGGAAAGATATTAATATGCTATGGAGAAGACTGAAGGAAAAGTACATAAACACTTGGTTCTCCGAACTTGGAATAATCAGAGCACTTTTCACTTGTCCATTGAAAAAATGTGGATTACCTGAGAACACGAGTCCCCAGTGGTCTCATTTGTAGGTGTATGAAATACCAAGGCTTCACAGAACAGTCTGCAGGGTAACTGTGTTTGAAGAGGCGAACTAACTTTGCAATCGCCCTGTACATCTCTATATATACGGGAGCCAGACACTCCTGCACAGCTGAACCGGTACAGAGAGATGCTCCGAGTGCAGACGATTCAGGCGTCGTGGTGAGGCGGAGAAGAATCTCTCCGCGGATCAGCGCCTCCAGCGATGGGAAGCTGCAAGCCGGCGGTGATGTTAGTCAGGGAGGCAATGTGCACTAGCCCTCTCCCTTAAGGCCCTGTGCCTCGTGCCACAAGGTGGCCCGCTCGAGGGACGAGCGCGTCAGAGGAACAAGCGTGTCCTTCCTCATGGGTCCTGCACAGTGCAGAAATTACTACTGGCACTTCCAAATCGGATGGGGATAAAAGTAATAAAAAACCGCTGAAGGGGCAGCATGGTTATCATTCTTTCAAGTAGGGTGCTACAACAGCATGCTTAGGCTGCAATGGATCAAGTAAAGAATGGAATAAACCTTTACTTGTTCCGTGGTTATCATTAGCATTGCTGCCCCGGTTTAATTCCTACAGTGCTGTCTGCGTGGAGTTTGTATGTTCTCCCAGTGTTTGCATGGTTTTCCTCCCGCAGTCCAGAGACATACTGGTAGGTCAACTGGCCCTGGTGTGAGTGTGTGTCTGTGTGTGTCCTGCGATGGACTGGGTCCAGACTGTACCCTACCTTTTGCCTGCTGCCTGCCAAAATAGGCCCCAGCTGCCCTGTGACCCTGATGATAAAGTGGTTAGAAAAGGGGAGGATGCCACAGAGGTCCGGAAGCCCCAGGATCGGTCGGATACCCTCTCCGCAGCCTGTTACTCAGCCCCTGGCCTACCTCATCCTCACAACCAGGCTCTCGATGACTTCCCGGCTGGCCGTGGGCTGGGTGGTGTCGGGCTCCATTCGGGTGGGGGCTCCTTCCTCCTTCTCCATGTCCTCCAAGGTGTTGGGACTCTGGGACTCGGGCGTTGGAGGACGCATCAGCCGCACATCATCACTGCCCTTCAGCACCCTGCCAGCAAGACCGTGAGAAGGGCAGCAGCATCACGGACAACATCCCTGGGCTCTGGAGGACTGGTAACCACTTCTTTTCTTTGGCTATTTCATACCCCGCTTTGGAAGGCAGGCAGCTCAAGTACATTCAAGACAGTTGTGCTGTTGCTGCCGCCAAGACACGTTCCGTTTTATTGAAAATTGTCTGTCCACCAATTGCACCTTGCCTTAGACAATTCCTAGTGAGCAGGCTCAGGGTTGCCGATCAACGCCTGGCGAGCAGGATCAGCTAGATCAGCGTTGCCTATCCTCAGGATCGTGGTTGCATATCTAGCCTCAACATGGCAGCATGTTTAAATCACTTTTCACGTACAGCTCATCTGTACACCACAGAAAACTAGAATATCAGGTTATTCTAAAACCTTTCCAACTGGATTAGTAATTGTTATGGACATATTACAGAAAGCACTGTGTTGCTTACATTACCCTTGTCAAAAAGACCTTGATTAATGTAACCAGCATGACTATTTTATAGAAATGGAAAGAATTCAATTATTCAAAGAAGCTCTTGCCCAAATGTGCAAAAAGGTCAAAGAAAGTGTGCCATGAGAATAAACTCCACACCATTGCCTGCTGCTTCTATTTGTGTGAAGTGACAATGCATTGCTTTGTGTGCGTGGCCTCCAAAACGTTCCGCAGCAGGGTTCAAATATTTCAGGGTTAACCTCGGAACAGGTCATTTTTTACCATTTCCCCTACTGTGAACCAGTGCTCTGCAGAAAAACCTTGAAGAAATCCCTGAAATCGGAGATGGCAATCCGACACCGTTATCCGTCTACCTGCTGGTTTACTCCAACCATATTGTAAGGAACTCGGGAAAGCCTTCCCGAAGGGAAAAGGATACTTACCACCTGCTACGAGGGGTGATGGCAGTGGGCACGTAGTCAAACTTCACTTTCCAGAGAACGCCCTGCTTGCCAGCTTGCACAGACGAGACGCGGCCGGTGAAGCACTCCTTGTTCACCTTCACTTCCACTAGTAAGCCTCTATCAGCAGACAAAGGGGACACTGTAGGCGGCCTGAAAGAGCGACCCTGCAATGACTCGCGCCCTTCACCTCTGCGAGCACAATCACGCACGGTCCAAACGAGGATGCCGCAGTGGAGGCAGAATTCTTATATTACAGTACACCCTCAGCTCAGTGGGCTAATAAATGAGAAGAGGTGTCTGTTATTGCCAAATGTCTGCTTAATCATGAATGTTTTTTTTTCATTTTTTTCTCAAAATATGCTATGACAAAAAATACATATACAACACGCAACTAACACCCGTGTAAGCAACTGATGTAGAAGGGCTTTTATTTAACTAGGCTCTGTGTGCCCCTTTGCTGTATTCTAATCCCTCATTGTAGCTTGTGTAATTCTGCTTTTCCTCTCATTGTTTTTCTGTAAAGCGCTTTGACAAGCCAATTGTAAGGGAGTGATATAAAATAAAGTTTATTATTGTCATTAGGGCTCCATTGGTATTCCTGAATTTTAAATCTATGTAGTATTTATTTTTACCTTGTTTTATTATGTATGCATCTTACAGATTATTTTTTTACATGGTTAGCATTATTTTAGAATTTACTTTTTAAAACGTACGAGTATTAAAAAAAATTGTTAAAGCATCTGAAACACAAACAAGACCCACCATGAGCAATTTGCCCACCCTTTACCTGCTCCATTGCCATTCATGGCTTTTAAATCTATTTAAAAGTATGCTGTACAAGAACATGTTACACTATCTAATGTTCAGTTAAAGCAAAGGTTTACTGGTCTGAGTCACTCTGGCCAGGCTCTCCCACTGGCTGGGCTGCAGTGTCTTAACATTCCTCCTGTGGATTCCTACAGCTCTCTAGAGCTGCTCACCTTTCTTTGCTGCCTTGAGATCCACTCCTGCTTCTTCTTCCTCTTCATTGCTGTCCGTGATCTGCCAACACAAGAGACAAGCCTGGCATTAAGCACAGCAGGGTCTGGCTCTGGAAATGAAACCACTAGCTGATGTCTCAAACGCCAGAGCAAATCTTTCCCCACCGTAGCCCCAGAGCCTCCAGGTTTCCACTCCAGATGAGCTCTCCAGCTGCTTAACTGAACCCTAAGTGAAGGTAATAATTTGGTTCATCAGATCCTGTCGACTACGAGGAGAGGAGGGCTAAAAAATGCCTTTAAATGCACTCCAAATGGGTACAGGTTTCAAGTTACTTTTGTTTTTGTTCTTACCATCTTCCGACGTTCAAGAACAGAAATGCATCAAAAGCTTCAATTAGTTTAAACTTCAGGTTCAATTAAATAACCAAGAGCTCAGAGCTCGGATAGGACACCGCGTGCTAGAGAAAGCGAAAGCTGGCGTTCTCTCACCAGCACAAAGAATTCATCAAATTCTTTATCTAAATACACCACAATCTGGATACTCAGATGTATGAATACCAAGAACCTTTATCATATCTAGATAATTTATCAGGGCGCCGGATGCATGTGTAGTGCCGGATGTGTAGTATTTGGGATGTTTTGCTCCCCAAAACAATTGCCACAGCCAACTAGATCTTTTCTTTCTGGCTTTATGTTTTTTTTACTGCTGTATAGTACATCATTTTGGCAAAAGGCAGTGGTTCATCATAAGGAGTCATCATCACAAAGGAAAATTTGCGAAGCAAAGCTATAAAATGTCATCACCTCTAGACACGGAAAGTGTCAGGTGCACCAAGCTGTAACAGAAATGTTTTAGCTACCGACATCATTGCCAATCTTGGCTAAAAAACTGCGATAGCGCGTCCACGTTTCCAGTATCGCATGACGTCAGCTTGAGACCCACAGAACTGCAGAATTGCGGGCCTTGCCTGCCAGAGAGAGGGCTGCAGGACGAGCCACACGCCAGGCTCTGCTGCAGCGACTGAGACCAGACACCGCCGCCTGTCTGTGCTGGGGGAAGGAGGCTACCGCCTAGAGGGCTTTTCGGAACCGCGCCCCGTCGGGGGATCAGCGTACCTCCACCACCACACTGCTCTGGGCTCTCCGAGCGCTTGGCTCGGCCGCTGCTCTGAACACCTGGGGCGCAATTGCAGCCGCCAGCCTGTTTTTGCCAGAGCTTGGCCTTTTCTCTTCTTCCTCCTCCTCCTCCGTGCTCTCAGCAGGAGGGAGTGTCCTCCGTCTGGAGCCAGGCATCTGCTTCCCAGCGCTCTGCAGATTCAAGGACAGCACATCGCACGTGACTCCGGAGAAGGGGCAGTCCAGTACAACACCCGCCACCAGAACAGACAGGGGAGCTTAGGGATGTGCAGAAACCTCAGGCCCTCACCTTCCCCACGTTGATATAATATTATCATTATTCAAGGTCCAACTGCGACACCTTTAACATTTCCATTGGTTAAGCACACCGCGCTGCAGGAAAGTCCATCGTTCAGATGAGATATTAAGCAGACATCCCGACGAGCTGGTCATTAAAGATGCAGAGGCACTGTGCTTAAAAGCAGGGATGCTACCCGTGATGTCCTAGCTAAATTTCACTCTGGCTTTCAACCATTTCCATAAATCCATCAGAATGAACAGTGAAACACACCTCAAAAGACACAGGTGAAAACTAAGCAAAAGTCCAGTTAAAACCAAACAACGACTGGGCTCCTTTGCCCAAAGTCTGTCATCTTGTGTTCTTAATTTAGTCTTTAGTCTTAAAACACCCCCTTAATGCCACAGAAGGGAGTTCTCATATCTCTACCTGATCTGCCGCATAGTGTTGAAAAAGGGCGAGAGGCATCACCCAAGAAGGTGCAGCACTTCAGTGGGTGATAAAGTGGGTTTCCTGGAAACATGTAAATCGCTATATAAATGCAATTATTGCTACTATCCATGCAGTCCTTCTCTCTGTTTGTAAATGTACCCAATTTTCCCAGCCTTTGTGATGCACAGGGTTTATTTTAGTTCAAAGGAATCCTGGGTCGTGGTTGTTTGCCTGTTGGCCACAGGGGGGCGCGTGTCTGCGGAGCAAGGGGGTGTGAGCAGAGTCGGGGAAGAGCGCAGTACACTCCCTCCACCACCACGCTGCCCTCCGCTGTCTGCGCCCTGAGCTCCGTCACTCTCCCACTCTTCTGATTCACCGCAGGTGCCGAGCCGGTCACCTTCGTCTTCTTGGGCTGCGGCTCCTCCTCCTCCTCCTCCTCGCTGTTCTCTGCCTGGGGGGGGCCTCTCTTGCGCTGGCTCCCTGCGGGCGTTGCCTGCTTTGCTGTGCTCTGTGCGGCGGAGGGAGAAGAGGGGAGAAGGGCTCATTCAAGGCTCATACCTCTTTGCTCGGGAGCCGACAGCAGCTGGCCGTCAGCGGGAACGCTCCCCCTCTGCATGAGCAGGCTCGTACTCAGCTTGTACGCCGCAGTGTGTCAGAGCCGTCACAATCACCTACAACACATACTTCTTACACACCCAAGGAGCACAGATCAGACCACATACTCACCTAGAAATAAAGAACCCCAAAATTATATTGGTGTCCTGTGCTGATTATTCTTTGCCAGGCTTCCCTGCTGCATAGTCAACGTCCCGGTGCCTATCAACCCTTCACCCCCTTGACTGCCTCCCTAAAAAGGACAGCACTTAAGTTTGCCATCATCTGGGAAAAGACTTCTGGAGTTAAGGAGATCGCATTACAGACAGACTTGGGTTCATGAAAAGGATTAGTGTGCACCCCAGCATTGGCCCTACGACTTCTGCGTGGAACAGGAGTAGGTACATTTACTACACGGTCACAAGGAGAGAAGCTGGTAGTAGGCTCAGCCCTAGAAGGCTCGGTGTCAGCCTCAGTCCTAACCTGCACAGCACCTGTAGATTCAGGAGCAGGTTCAAACCTAAGAGGCTCAGAGAACACTTCTGATTCACTACCACAGAGATCCTCATCACTAGCAACATCTAATGACTCAGGGAACACCTCCCGAGTTAATCTTGGAAGCGAAACCTCCTCCAACACTACAAACTCTGGCGGAGACTCTGAAAGGGTACTAACAGACGTTCCTGTGGGGGACTGGTTTCTAACACACCTGGGGGCTGGGACAGGGCCCACACATGGCCTTAAATTAACCCTGTGTACCCGCTTTATAGGACCACCTTCCAATGGTTCCACTGCGTGTGTCGTACCCTGCACCTCTACCACCCTATACACAGTAGGTCCCCAAGCATCCTGTATCTTATTTCTGCCCAACGGTCTGTGTCTCAGATAAACCAGCTGACCTACACTGACTGGGGGAAAGAACACTTTGTCTTCTTGCAGTGCAACTCTTTCCGCAGCTTTTTGTTCTGCGTACTCTTTAGCTCGGGCATGTGCTTCGTTCAACCGTTCCTGGTGGACCACCAGCCAATCATGTCTTTTATCCAGCACCTCCTCCTGGCCCAGTAACGCATCAACAGGTAAGTGAGGATGCACTCCGTACAGAAGGAAGTAAGGCGAATATCCCGTACTAGCGTGAGGTGTCACATTGTAGGCATAGACTAACTCCGGCAGATGTTCTGGCCAACGGCGCTTCTTCTCAGGAGGCAACGTGCGTAAAAGGTCATGTAGGGTCCTGTTGAACCGTTCACAGTGTGGGTTTCCTTGAGGATGGAAAGGACTGGTGCGTGTTTTCTTCACTCCGTAAAGTTTACACAGCTCTGCAACTACCTGACTCTCAAAGGTTTTTCCCTGGTCACGATGCAACCTTTCAGGGCATACAAATTTCATAAACCATTCTTTCAGGAGGACTTTTGCTGTAGTGTCTGCCTTCTGATCACGAGTCGGGAAAGCCTGTGTAAACTTGGTAAACACGTCAGTAACTACCAACACGTTCTCCCGCCCATCAGAGGCTGGCTCGAGGACCGTGTAGTCGACAGCGACAACCTCTAAAGGCCTAGTAGCTATAAATGGTTTGATGGGTGCCTGGATTTTTGGCTGTGGCATTTTGGTCAGGATACACCATTGACACTTCTTGACCCACTGTTCCACATCATTATACATGCCCACCCAAAAGCATCTCTGTCTCAACAGATTCTGAGTGCGTTCAATTCCTTGATGACCCATCTGGTCATGTACACTTTCCAATATTTGATCTTTCATACAATCAGGCAGGAGGAGTTGGAAACATTCACCAACATGAGGATCTTCGATCACCCTGTACAATAGCCCATCAAGCTCTCGCACCCGGTGCCACTGTTTCAACAAAGACAAGGTAGATTTAGGCAACTTTGATCTCTCCTTATTCCCTGGTTTTCTCTACTTATTCCAGAACATCCGGAAAGCACTGAGAGAGGGATCAGCATCTTGAAACCGACGGAGCTCCTTCTTTGTATACCCTGGGAAAGTTTGGGTGTTACTCTGTGACTTGTTCAAGTTATCACAATCCACTCCCGCTTCCAAAACACGGATCTGTCTTATTTTGCAGCATTTCATACCGGCTGCCACCAAATCTGGCTCCAGGGGTGTGCCTCTGCTGACAACATTACAGATAGCCACACAATCATCATATTCGACATCATCAGGGTCAGGTTCAGGCTCCCCTGCAAATGGCTGCCTAGAGAGGGCATCAGCAGCAGTGTTGCAGCGTCCTGGGCGATAGAGATAAATCCCTAACCCCCTCTATGAACTGATCTCGGATAGCTCGCTTCTCATCCGACACTACATCAGGCGATACCTTTAACACAGCGCCGAGCATGCGAGAGAGAGAATGAGAGTAATTGCAAAGATCTTCCCCCTCCCTTTGCTTACAGCCATAAAAGGCTTGCAACAGTTGGGAAACACTGCGCTTCTCCCTGAAAGCATGTCTGAGGTAACTGAATATATCACTGACCTGTCTAGATTCACCACCCATACGTAAACGTACTTCTTCTAGGGCCGGACCCTTCAACAATGATAACACAAGGTCATACTGCTCAGCAGGAGTCTGTTCCCTGGCTCTGATTACTCGTTCAACTTCTTCGATAAACTCGTCAACGGAGCAACCATCTTTAGTTATATCACCACTAAAAGGCTGTACATTACGTTCTCTAGGTACATACACATATGAACGTTTTGGTTCAGGACCCAGTGCAGCAATAGTGGCCATGGCTTGGTCATATTTTCTAACTAGGTCTTCTACTTGAGACCTCAAGTCATGGAGGTTGTCACCATTACCATTCTCCGTAACTACACGACCATCAACTGCTGCACCATCATCCCTGTCATCACCTGACATTTTGGGAACTGTTCACAAACACAGTCTCTGTGCAAACATCAATCTTGGAATACCACAGTTCAGCAGATGAGTCTGAAGAGACAAGAAGACGTCCTCCACTGGCCGTTGGTGTCGTCTGGTTCCCAGCACACTGGCCACTGGACCTCTGGACCTGGCCTTCTCCGTCCGTTATCAGCCTCCTTGGACAGCTGTCTTCACCACTACCGTATTTTATGCACCACCGCTTTACTGTGAGAGTCAGAACCCCCAGACTATCAGAAACCCCACTCCTGGTACCAAAATTGTGTAGCCTGGCAAAGAATAATCAGCACAGGACACCAATATAATTTTGGGGTTCTTTATTTCTAGGTGAGTATGTGGTCTGATCTGTTCTTAGTTTAAAAAACAAAAATAAAATAACAAAAGAAATGACATATAACAATATTTTTATATACACACAATACGGCAGTGGTTCTTTCACGCAGAGGGGAAAACAAAGAAAACATGTTTAGTTTTACAGTTTTTTACATTCCATCTGACCATTACAGAAACGCATCTACACTGAACAACAAAAAAATAAATAAATTACATCACAGTTGAAGTTCAAACAACTCACCACGCAGCGCGGGCAGAAATAAGCCGCTCCCAGGCTGCGCGGGTCACCTCTCAGCCCTCCCTGAGAACTACATTACGACCATAATTAGTATCATACTTACAATTGCGTACACTTAACAAACGGTGCTAAACATAAATCTCTGTAAAGAACGAAGGAACAGAAAATACAAGGAGCATGTGAAACCCATTACTTACAAATCAATAAACAGATATCCCCAGCCCGAGTAGTTGTCTAAAAACTGGCTACCGCCTCAGTGTACTCCGTTAAAATCTAATATCCATCTCGCTACTCTTGTCTCAATCCTATGAAGTGCCCCTTTATACTCATTTAGGGGGTAAATAGGGCAACAACACCGTATTTACCGTTACAACTCCCTAGTAATTTCGGGGTCTTTTAACGGTAACTCACTGCTTCTGAGTCCCTACTGCCCATGCGCAGAACGCTGAACTCACCTGACAGGAGCCGCCAGCTAAGAGGTAGCGCCATCTAGTGGATTTGGCATAACAGGCCGCTATTCACCGCTGGGTCACATACAAAATACCGAATATGTCAAAAACAGCTCTGGATAATCGAAACCGCAAAAGCACATCAGATTTACTGAGTGCTCCTTGGGTGTGTAAGAAGTATGTGTTGTAGGTGATTGTGACGGCTCTGACACACTGCGGCGTACAAGCTGAGTACGAGCCTGCTCATGCAGAGGGGGAGCGTTCCCGCTGACGGCCAGCTGCTGTCGGCTCCCGAGCAAAGAGGTATGAGCCTTGTATGAGCCCTTCTCCCCTCTTCTCCCTCCGCCGCACAGAGCACAGCAAAGCAGGCAACGCCCGCAGGGAGCCAGCGCAAGAGAGCCCCCCCCCCCCAGGCAGAGAACAGCGAGGAGGAGGAGCCGCAGCCCAAGAAGACGAAGGTGACCGGCTCGGCGCCTGCGGTGAATCAGAAGAGTGGGAGAGTGACGGAGCTCAGGGCGCAGACAGCGGAGGGCAGCGTGGTGGTGGAGGGACTGTACTGCGCTCTTCCCCGACTCTGCTCACACCCCCTTGCTCCGCAGACACGCGCCCCCCTGTGGCCAACAGGCAAACAACCACGACCCAGGATTCCTTTGAACTAAAATAAACCCTGTGCATCACAAAGGCTGGGGAAATTGGGTACATTTACAAACAGAGAGAAGGACTGCATGGATAGTAGCAATAATTGCATTTATATAGCGGGTATTTAGGGTGTAAATAGGGCAACAACACCGTATTTACCGTTACAACTCCCTAGTAATTTCGGGTTCTTTTAACGGTAACTCACTGCTTCTGAGTCCCTACTGCCCATGCGCAGAACGCTGAACTCACCTGACAGGAGCCGCCAGCTAAGAGGTAGCGCCATCTAGTGGATTTGGCATAACAGGCCGCTATTCACCGCTGGGTCACATGTGTAAAGACAACTCAGACGAATTTAACAAACTTCCCAAAAAATATCCTGACCAGAATGGGAGAAAAGGTTTGATTTCACGAGGTCTCCCCACACAGCGTCCCTCGCTCCAGACGTGCGGGGTGGCCACCGCCTTGCTGGGGACGGGGCTCCGGGCGGGAGGTCTGGGCGCTGAGGTTGCTGCCTGAAGAGGTGTTAGTGGGGTCAGCAGGGGGCGCTCATACTGCGGTGCATGTGGGTCCTAATGTCCCAGTAATATCCCACACCACCGCTAAGCAGGTGTGAGCCTGGTCAGTACCTGGTTGAGAGACCTCCTGGGAAGCTAAGCAGGTAAGAGCCTGGTCAGTACCCGGCTGGGAGTCATGGCCTCCTAATAATCCCCATCTCTGAATGGGCTACATCGCTCTGCTTTCCACCCCCCCTCCCCTCACCTCATCAGCCAGCAGCCATATCACCCTGCAACTCACAACTCACAGCTGTCAGCCCACTGAAGCTAAACAGGTGTGAGCCTGGTCAGTACCTGGCTGAGAGACCTCATGGGAAAACAAAGGTTGCTGCCTGAAGAGGTGTTAGTGGGGTCAGCAGGGGGCGCTCACACTGCGGTGCATGTGGGTCCTAATGTCCCAGTAATGTCCCAACCAGCAGCCATATCACTCTGCAACTCACAGCTGGCAGCCCACTGAAGACCTCCTGGGAAGCTAAGCAGGTGTGAGCCTGGTCAGTACGAGGCTGGGAGTCATGGCCTTCTGATAATCCCCACATCTGAATGGGCTACATCACTCTGCTCTCGACCCCCCCTGCCATCACATCATCAACCAGCAGCCATATCACCCTGCAACTCTCAGCTGGTAGCCCACTGAAGCTAAGCAGCTGTGACCCTGGTCAGTACCTGGCTGAGAGACCTCCTCAAGGTCTCTCAAGCTAAGGCAAGCTAAGCAGGCGTTAGTCTGGTCAGTACCTGGCTGGGAACCTTGGCCTCCTAGTAATCCCCATCTCTGAATTGGCTACATCACTCTGCTCTCCACCCCCCTGCCATCACATCATCAGCCAGCAGCCATATCACCCTGCAACTCACAGCTGGCAGCCCACTGAAGCTAAGTCAGTACCTGGCTGAGAGACCTCCTGGGAAAACTAAGGTTGCTGCCTGAAGAGGTGTTAGTGAGGTCACCCTGCAGTGGGTCCTAATATCCCAGCTGGCAGCCCACTGAAGCTAAGCAGGTGTGAGCCTGGTCAGTACCTGGCTGAGAGACCTCCTGGGAAAACTAACGTTGCTGCCTGAAGAGGTGTTAGTGGGGTCAGCAGGGGACGCTCACACTGCGGTGGTCTCTCAGCCAGGTACTGACCAGGCTCACACCTGCTTAGCTTCCCAGGAGGTCTCTCAGCCAGGTACTGACCAGGCTCACACCTGGCTAGCTTCAGTGGGCTGCCAGCTGTGAGTTGCAGGGCGATATGGCTGCTGGGTGATGAGGTGATGGCAGTGGGGTGGAGAGCAGAGCGATGTAGCCAATTCAGAGATGGGGAATATTAGGAGGCCATGACTCAATATCCCAGTAATGTCCAAGCCAGCAGCAATATCACCCTTCAACTCACAGTTGGCAGCCCACTGAAGCTAAGCAGATGTGAGCCTGGTCAGTACCTGGCTGAGAGACATCCTGGGAAGCTAAGCAGGTGTGAGCCTGGTCAGTACAAGGCTGGGAGTCACGGCCTCATAATAATACCCATCTCTGCATTGGCTACATCGCTCTCCTCTGCACCCCACTGCCATTACATCATCAGCCAGAAGCCATATCACCCTGCAACTCACAGTTGGCAGCCCACTGAAGCTAAGCAGGTGTGAGCCTGGTCAGTACCTGGCTGAGAGACCTCCAGGGAAGCTAAACAGGTGTGAGCGTGGTCAGGAGCAGGCTGGGAGTCATAGCCTCCTAATAATCCCCATTTCTGAATTGGCTACATCGCTCTGCTCTCCACCCCCCTGCCATTACCTCCGGGGAAAACTAACGTTGCTGCCTGAAAAGGTGTCAGTGAGGTCAGCAGGGGGTGCTCACCCTGCAGTGCATGTGGGTCCTAAAGTCCCAGTAATGTCCTAGCCAGCAGCCATATCACCCTGCAACTCACAGTTGGCAACCCACTGAAGCTAAGCAGGTGTTAGCCTGGTCAGTAGCTGGCGGAGATACCTCCTGGGAAGCTAAGCAGGTGTGAGCCTCATCAGTAGCTGGATGGGAGTCCTGGTCTCCTAATAATCCCCATCTCTGAATTGGCTACATTAGTCTGCACTCTACCCCACTGCCATCACATCATCAGCCAGAAGCCATATCACACTGCAACTCACAGCTGGCAGCCCACTGAAGTTAAGCAGGTATGAGCCTGGTCAGTACCTGGCTGAGAGACCTCCCAGACAGCTAAGCAGGTGTGAGCCTGGTCAGTACCTGGCTGAGAGACCTCCAGGAAAGCTAAGCAGGTGTGAGCCTGGTCAGTACGTGGATGGGAGTCAACAGCCAGCAGCCATATCACCCTGCAACTCACAGCTGGCAGCCCACTGAAGCTAAGCAGGTGTAAGCCTGGTCAGTACCTGGTTGGTAGTCATGGCCTCCTAAAAATCCCCATCTCTGAATTGGCTACATTTCTCCAACCCACTGCCATCACATCATCACCCAGCAGCCTTATCACCCTTCAACTAACAGCTGGCAGCCCACTGAAGCTACGCAGGTGTGAGCCTGGTCAGGACCTGGCTGAGAGACCTCCTGGGAAAACTAACGTTGCTGCCTGAAGAGGTGTTAGTGGGGTCTGCAGGGGGCGCTCACACTGCGGTGCATGTAGGTCCTAATGTCCCAACCAGCAGCCATATCACCCTGCAACTCACAGCTGGCAGCCAACTGAAGCTAAGCAGGTGTGAGCCTGGTCAGTACCTGGCTGACAGAAATGCTGGGA
Source organism: Atractosteus spatula (assembly GCF_055471065.1). Classification (NCBI taxonomy): domain Eukaryota; kingdom Metazoa; phylum Chordata; class Actinopteri; order Semionotiformes; family Lepisosteidae; genus Atractosteus; species Atractosteus spatula. Next base: position 17,147,710 of record NC_142722.1, on the reverse strand, counting down.
AGCTAAGCAGGTGTGAGCCTGGTCAGTACCTGGCTGGGAGTCATGGCCTCCTAATAATCCCCATCTCTGAATTGGCTACATCGCTCTGATTTCCACCCCCCTACCCTCACATCATCAGCCAGCAGCCATATCACCCTTCAACTAACAGCTGACACCCCACTGAAGTTAAGCAGGTGTAAGACTGATCAGTACCTGGCTGGGAGTCATGGCCTCCTAATAATCCCCATCTCTGAATTGGCTACATCACTCTGCTCTCCACTCCACTGCCATCATATCATCAGCCAGCAGCCATCTCACCCTGCAACTCACAGCTGGTAGCCCACTGAAGCTAAGCAGATGTGAGCCTGGTCAGTACCTGGCTGAGAGACATCCTGGGAAGCTAAGCAGGTGTGAGCCTGGTCAGTACAAGGCTGGGAGTCACGGCCTCATAATAATACCCATCTCTGCATTGGCTACATCGCTCTCCTCTGCACCCCACTGCCATTACATCATCAGCCAGAAGCCATATCACCCTGCAACTCACAGTTGGCAGCCCACTGAAGCTAAGCAGGTGTGAGCCTGGTCAGTACCTGGCTGAGAGACCTCCAGGGAAGCTAAACAGGTGTGAGCGTGGTCAGGAGCAGGCTGGGAGTCATAGCCTCCTAATAATCCCCATTTCTGAATTGGCTACATCGCTCTGCTCTCCACCCCCCTGCCATTACCTCCGGGGAAAACTAACGTTGCTGCCTGAAAAGGTGTCAGTGAGGTCAGCAGGGGGTGCTCACCCTGCAGTGCATGTGGGTCCTAAAGTCCCAGTAATGTCCTAGCCAGCAGCCATATCACCCTGCAACTCACAGTTGGCAACCCACTGAAGCTAAGCAGGTGTTAGCCTGGTCAGTAGCTGGCGGAGATACCTCCTGGGAAGCTAAGCAGGTGTGAGCCTCATCAGTAGCTGGATGGGAGTCCTGGTCTCCTAATAATCCCCATCTCTGAATTGGCTACATTAGTCTGCACTCTACCCCACTGCCATCACATCATCAGCCAGAAGCCATATCACACTGCAACTCACAGCTGGCAGCCCACTGAAGTTAAGCAGGTATGAGCCTGGTCAGTACCTGGCTGAGAGACCTCCAAGACAGCTAAGCAGGTGTGAGCCTGGTCAGTACCTGGCTGAGAGACCTCCAGGAAAGCTAAGCAGGTGTGAGCCTGGTCAGTACGTGGATGGGAGTCAACAGCCAGCAGCCATATCACCCTGCAACTCACAGCTGGCAGCCCACTGAAGCTAAGCAGGTGTAAGCCTGGTCAGTACCTGGTTGGTAGTCATGGCCTCCTAAAAATCCCCATCTCTGAATTGGCTACATTTCTCCAACCCACTGCCATCACATCATCACCCAGCAGCCTTATCACCCTTCAACTAACAGCTGGCAGCCCACTGAAGCTACGCAGGTGTGAGCCTGGTCAGGACCTGGCTGAGAGACCTCCTGGGAAAACTAACGTTGCTGCCTGAAGAGGTGTTAGTGGGGTCTGCAGGGGGCGCTCACACTGCGGTGCATGTAGGTCCTAATGTCCCAACCAGCAGCCATATCACCCTGCAACTCACAGCTGGCAGCCAACTGAAGCTAAGCAGGTGTGAGCCTGGTCAGTACCTGGCTGACAGAAATGCTGGGAAGCTAAGCAGGTGTGAGCCTGGTCAGTACCTGGCTGGGAGTCATGGCCTCCTAATAATCCCCATCTCTGAATTGGCTACATCGCTCTGATTTCCACCCCCCTACCCTCACATCATCAGCCAGCAGCCATATCACCCTTCAACTAACAGCTGACACCCCACTGAAGTTAAGCAGGTGTAAGACTGATCAGTACCTGGCTGGGAGTCATGGCCTCCTAATAATCCCCATCTCTGAATTGGCTACATCACTCTGCTCTCCACTCCACTGCCATCATATCATCAGCCAGCAGCCATCTCACCCTGCAACTCACAGCTGGTAGCCCACTGAAGCTAAGCAGCTGTGACCCTGGTCAGTACCTGGCTGAGAGACCTCCTGGCAAGCTAAGCAGGCGTTAGTCTGGTCAGTTCCTGGCTGGGAACCATGGCCTCCTAATAATCCCCATCTCTGAATTGGCTACATCACTCTGCTCTCCACCCCCCTGTCATCACATCATCAGCCATCTCACCCTGCAACTCACAGCTGGTAGCCCACTGAAGCTAAGCAGCTGTGACCCTGGTCAGTACCTCCTGAGAGACCTCCTGGCAAGCTACGCAGGCGTTAGTCGGGTCAGTTCCTGGCTGGGAACCATGGCCTCCTAATAATCCCCATCTCTGAATTGGCTACATCACTCTGCTCTCCACCCCACTGCCATCACATCATCAGCCAGCAGCCATATCACCCTGCAACTCACAGCTGGCAGCCCACTGAAGCTAAGCAGCTGTGACCCTGGTCAGGGCTGAGAGACCTGGCTGAGAGACGTTCTGGGAAAACTAAGGTTGCTGCCTGAAGAGGTGTTAGTGGGGTCAGCAGGGGGCGCTCACAATGCGGTGCAGGTGCGTCCTAATGTCCCAGTAATGACCCAACCAGCAGCCATATCACCCTGCAACTCACAGGTGACAACCCACTAAAGCTAAGCTGGTCAGTACCTGGGTGAGAGACATGGTGGGAAGCTAAGCAGGTGTGAGCCTGGTCAGTACCTGGCTGGGAATCATCAGCCAACAGCCATATCACCCTGCAACTCACAGCTGGCAGCCCACTGAAGCTAATCTGGTCAGTACCTGGCTGAGAGACCTCCTGGGAAGCTAAGCAGCTGGGAGCCTTGTCAGTACCAGGCTAGGAATCATCAGCCAGCAGCCATATCACCCTGCAACTCACAGCTGTCAGCCTACTGAAGCTAATCAGGTGTGAGCCTGGTCAGTACCTGGCTGGGAGTCATGACCTCCTAATAATCCCCATCTCTGAATTAGCTACATCACTCTGCTCTCCACCCCCCTGCCATCACATCATCAGCCAGCAGCCATATCACCCTGCAACTCACAGCTGGCAGCCCACTGAAGCTAAGCAGGTGTGAGCCTGGTCAGTACCTGGCTGCCAGAAATGCTGGGAAGCTAAGCAGGTGTGAGCCTGGTCAGTACCTGGCTGAGAGACATGCTGGGAAGCTAAGCAGGTGTGAGCCTGGTAAGTACTTGGCAGGGAATCATAAGCCAACACCCATATAACCCTGCAACTCACAGCTGGCAGCCCACTGAAGCTAAGTCAGTACCTGGCTGAGAGACCTCCTGGGAAAACTAAGGTTGCTGCCTGTCCCAGTAATGTCCCAACCAGCAGCCATATCACCCTGCAACTCACAGCTGGCAACCCACTGACGCTAAGCAGGTGTGAGCCTGGTCAGTACCTGGCTGAGAGACCTCCTGGCAAGCTAAGCAGGCGTTAGTCTGGTCAGTACCTGGCTGGGAACCATGGCCTCCTAATAATCCCCATCTCTGATTTGGCTACATCACTCTGCTCTCCACCCCACCCATATCACCGTGCAACTCATAGCTGGCAACCCACTTAAACTAAGCAGGTGTGACCGTGGTCAGTACCTGGCTGACAGACCTCCAGGGAAGCTAAGCAGTTGTGAGCGTGGTCAGGAGCTGGCTGGGAGTCATGGCCTCCTACTAATCCCCATCTCTGAATTGGCTACATCGCTCTGCTCTCCACCCCCCTGCGATTACATCAGGAGCCATATCACACTGCAACTCACAGCTGGCAACCCACTGAAGCTAAGCAGGTGTGAGCCTGGTCAGTACCTGGCTGAGAGAACCCCTGGGAAAACTAACGATGCTGCCTGAAGAGGTGTTAGTGAGGTCAGCAGGGGTGCTCACCCTGCAGTGCATGTGGGTCCTAATGTCCCAGTAATGTCCCAGCCAGCAGCCATATCACCCTGTAACTCACAGCTGGCAGCCCCCTGTAGCTAAGCAGGTGTGAGCCTGGTCAGTAGCGGGCTGGAGGACCCACATGCCTGATGACCTCACTAACACCTCTTCAGGCAGCAACGTTAGTTTTCCCAGGAGGTAATGGCAGAGGGGTGGAGAGCAGAGCGATGTAGCCAATTCAGAAATTAGGAGGCCATGACTCGCAGCCAACTCCTGACCACGCTCACACCTGTTTAGCTTCCCAGGAGGTCTCTCAGCCAGGTACTGATCAGGCTCACACCTGCTTAGCTTCAGTGGGCTGCCAACTGTGAGTTGCAGTGTGATATGGCTGCTGGCTGTTGACTCCCATCCAGGTACTGACCAGGCTCACACCTGCTTAGCTTCAGTGGGCTGCCAGCTGTGAGTTGCAGGGCGATATGGCTGCTGGCTGGGACATTACTCGGACATTAGGACCCACATGCACTGCAGGGTGAGCACCCCCTGCTGACCTCACTAACACCTCTTCAGGCAGCAACGTTAGTTTTCCCAGGAGGTCTCTCAGCCAGGTCCTGACCAGGCTCACACCTGCGTAGCTTCAGTGGGCTGCCAGCTGTGAGTTGCAGTGTGATATGGCTGCTGGCTGTTGACTCCCATCCAGGTACTGACCAGGCTTACACCTGCTTAGCTTCCCAGGAGGTCTCTCAGCCAGGTACTGACCAGGCTCACACCTGCTTAGCTTCAGTGGGCTGCCAGCTGTGAGTTGTACGGTGATATGGCTGCTGGCTGATGATGTGATGGCAGTGGGATGGAGAGCAGAGTGATGTAACCAATTCAGAGATGGGGATTATTAGGAGGCCATGACTTCCAGCTTGCTCACACCTGCTTAGCTTCAGTGGGCTGCCAGCTGTGAGTTGCAGGGTGATACTGCTGCTGGCTTGGACATTACTGGGATATTAGGACCCACATACACTGCAGGGTGAGCACCCACTGCTGACCTCACTTACACCTCTTCAGGCAGCAACGTTAGTTTTCCCAGGTGGTCTCTCAGCCAGGTACTGACCAGGCTCACACCTGCTTAGCTTCAGTGGGCTGCCAGCTGTGAGTTGCAGGGTGATATGGCTGCTGGCTGATGATGTGATGGCAGGGGGGTGGAGAGCAGAGTGATGTAGCTAATTCAGAGATGGGGATTATTAGGAGGTCATGACTCCCAGCCAGGTACTGACCAGGCTCACACCTGATTAGCTTCAGTGGGCTGCCAGCTGTGAGTTGCAGTGTGATATGACTTCTGGCTGATGATGTGATGGCAGTGGGGTGGAGAGCAGAGCGATGTAGCCAATTCAGAGATGGGGATTATTATGAGGCCGTGACTCCCAGCCAGGTTCTGACCAGGCTCACACCTGCTTATCTTTCCTGAAGGTCTCTCAGCCAGCTACTGACCAGGCTCACACCTGCTTAGCTTCCCTGGAGGTCTCTCAGCCATGTACTGACCCGGCTCACACCTGCTTAGCTTCCCTGGAGGTCTCTCAGCCAGGTACTGACCAGGCTCACACCAGCTTAGCTTCCCTGGAGGTCTCTCGGCCAGGTACTGACCAGGCTCACATCTGCTTAGCCTCCCAGGAGGTCTCTCAGCCAGGTACTGACCAGGGTCACACCTGCTTAGCTTCAGTGGGCTGCCAGCTGTGAGTTGCAGGGTGATATGGGTGCTAGTGATGTGTAGATAATCATATGGAGAGTCAGCAATAGAGCAATTTTCTTGAGAAGCAGCTCCTTTTTCTTTGATGATCTTGAGCAGCCGCTGCTTCTTCTGGTCCTCCTTGCGGAGGTTGTTGAAGTGGCGGGTGACGGTGCTGCCGATGAAGCAGTAGAAGACGGTCATGAGCAGGAAGGGCAGCAGGAAGCCCAGGATGGAGGAGGAGAGGCTCAGGCCCGCGATCCACAGGGACTCGTGCTCCCGGTTCAGGGTCACCAGACTGAAGTCCATGCCGCAGGAGGTCTTGTTGGCCTCGTCTCGCAGGGTGGTGCGGAACAGCAGCGTGGGCACAGCCAGGACCCCGGACAGCAGCCAGATGACGCCCAGTGAGGTGATCATGGTGGGCCGGGACCGCAGGTTGGTGCTGGACAGCGAGTGCACAATGGCCAGGTAGCGGTCAAAGCTCAGGCAGGTGAGGCAGAAGACGCTGGCGTACATGTTCACCAGCACCACGTAGCTGCTGATTTTGCACAGGGCCACCCCGAACAGCCAGTCGTAGCCCATGGCAGTGTACACTGCCCACAGGGGCAGGGTGATCACAAAGGTCAGGTCTGCCAGCGCCAGGTTGCCGATGTAAATGTCTGCCGCCCTGCGCTTGGATTTGGACTTCCACGCAGCAGGGCTTTCTGCAACAGACCTGGTAGAAGCATAGTGGTGACCACCACCCTTGGGTGTGTTAAATGTGGTTGGGTAAATTTAGTATGGACAACAAGTGTTTTTCACCTCTTTGACTTTAACTATTAACATAAATGGGCTCTGTGACTGCTGGTCTCTTTTCATTTTGTTTAAAATGTCCTCATATCAGATAACAGTTACACCTTTGCAGTTTATACCCTTAAGCGCTACATTTCTGGGGAGTATAACTCTGCACTGAATTTGTTTACCATTTCATGTTGTAGTTACACCCTGGAAAGATAATTGGTATTAGAGGCTAGCTTAATTTGACATGTTTGTATAATCCTTTTGATTGCAGACTTTTATTTTGAGATGCTAATATAAGTTACCCTCATCCCCATATCAGTCTGAAGCTGCAGGTTTTTGTTTTTTTTGTGCAATTTACCATGTCCAAAGGAATAAAAGTGTCGCTTACACATAAAAGTAGATCAAATTCCAGCTTTAAATTAATAGGAAAAATAAGGCGTTCAGAAGGCTGAATAAATTAAGGGGTCAGAAAGATACCAAAATGTCTAGATCACTCAAGAGAAATATTATTTGTTTGCTAGCATAATTTCTTTAAAGATGGAGACAACATCGATATAGAGTAACTTCAAGAACCTGTTCAGAAATGAAGACCCTGGGTTTTTAGAAGAATAAGAATTGGAGGAATGCAGTGCCCTTCACTGATTGCACGTTATGTGTGCAGTAGTTTGTACTGCTGTGTTACAATGTAGACTATTACAACAACCCTACCTCATGCACTGGGACTCACAGACAGCTGAAGCTGGAAGGCTGTGGAGCCCTACATGCTGGCTGAGTGTGACTAGGGTGAGAGGTGACAAGGAGCAGCATGACCATAGCCTAGCCATAGAAACTCTTCAACTCGGGCAGACCTGGCTACCGAGAAAGGACATGCTACTCTCCTGCCTCCAGGGAGAAGCAGTGATGAAGTCATCTGGCATTAGAAAGCCATCCTTCCTCAGAATAACACCTCCAATCCCAGCATTTCCACACCTGGTAGAATTGGAACAGCCCTTGATCCTACTGGAGGAAGGGGCTGGTGATTCAGCAAGTGGTATCTCTGCATGTGAGCCAGAGGAACAGAGGAACTTAAGCCTCTCAAGTAATATTATTGTATTGTCATTAATGTTTGTGTGGTTATTAATTTTTACTGCTTTGACAATACTAATTTGTCATGCCAATGAAGTTATTTGATTTTGAGGTAACTTTGACATAATTTCTTCCCTCTGGGACACTCTCAGTTTCTGAGTTTTCCTTGCTCTAGCTGTGAGAGCACCAAGCAAGAGGCTCTTGGTGTGTTCTTGAGATCTGTCAACTACAATGTGACTGTGCCTGCAGCTGAGCAGCAAGTCACAAAGCACCTTAACATACTGTCTCACTTGTTGGTTGGGTCACATCAGTACAGTTCTTGGTACAGGGATTGTAATAGGTTGGGCAAAATAATTGGGACAAGTCAAATCAACTCTCCAGACAAGGGGTAGTCTAGAAGACCGAATGTGTTACGGATTGTGTCACACCCCCTCCATTGTGAAGTTGCACTACTCCCATCTGGGAGACATCTCTGTGTCCCCAGGTGTAGAAGTAGCAGACTCAGGAAATCTTTCATCGCCACAGCTATATCGCTCTCAAACAACATGAGGTTACTCTCATGTCCTGTAACACTTACTGTCTTCTTTGTCTTGTTGTGTTAGACTGTGCTGTGAAAACAGATTTAAATGAACTGTCAGCCAGGGATCCTCTTACTTACCCAAACCACTATGAGGGGAGTTGTTCATCGTTCATCATTTTTGGAAGTGGGAGAGTTGCAGGAGGCCTTATGAATCACAGATCATAATAAAGGAAACGGAGACGGTTGAGGCTGGCTTCATAAATTACCATAAACAATATTGTAATAATAAACAAGTCGTTATTTACCATAAATAAATAACAACACAGAAGTATCTTGTTACCCATTAAAGTTTAAAGACATTGTTGTGCTTGGTGCTCTGTGCCAGTCTATTGCTTGTATTGACCACATAAGCTCTTACAGATGAAACAGCTGGGCCACTGTATGCACAGGGTTAAACATTCTGAGACGCAGAAATGAGCTCTGGCTTCACGCATGTCCCAGATGAGTTTGGTACACCTTCAATCAGTATGAAGACGATTTCTCACTGTTCTTGGAGGGAAACGTACCTTGTTCAGTGTGCCTTGAACTTCTGATGAGTACATCTTCATGCAGTGTCCTTGGTGATACCCATTTGATTAGCCTGCTGTCTTTGGGGTCTCTTTCTCAGTGTCATTCACAACATCATCGCTTGCCTTTGTGAGTTTGGCAAGTCTTTGTGTAACAACGATCACCTGTAGATGAGTAAAAAAGTAAGTTGTGAAGTTGTGTGCATGTCACATCTCTCTCTTCTTTCATCGAGCCTGCGTCTTGTAGCCCTTGTGTCTTTGTAAATGTCTGCAAGGCTGGGGGTTGTGTCTCTCATGTCTGACTTCCTTTCCGGGCCCTGATGACTGCTGACAGTGTCGGGCTTCACTTGCTGTAGCTCTGAAATGTATACTGTTGTGTTGCAGGGAAAAAGCAAAGAAACATCCGTTTTAAAAGCTAAATGGCTTTTTGTTTACACTAAAGCAAATTGAGAGCGCAGTGCTTCTTCACCTCTGAGTTTTTGGACAATGTGAGACATTCAGCACATTCAGTGATGTCTGTGGTTGGCGCTTTGAGGTCTTGCTCTCCTTAATTCCTTCTAAGAGCAGCGGGTGGCTGAATTCCTGTCCTAAAGCTGTCGGGGGTTGGTGCATACACTCACACGTTTTATGTGTTTTTGGCAAAACCTGAAATTTGCTGTGGATCCAGTCAGGCTGAATGGCTTCCTGTTTGGCTGACTTGGGACTGGAACACACTGCACTTCTCGGCTCTAGTGTCTCGAGTTTCATTCTGTCTTGACGTGCTCTCCGTGTAGCATTTACAGTTTTTTTCTCTTGGCCATATGGAAGCTCCAGGTGATAGATAGATACTTTATTGATCCCGTGAGGGAAATTGCAGTGGAACAGCAGCTTCATGCAGTCAACACAGCATAGTGTAACGAATGATACAATAATAATACAATACATACAATACAGTCAGTACAGTCAGTGAGTGAGGTGCTCCAGTTACCTTCCATAGTGGAATGTAGGAATGTTGTCTGAGGCTACCAGGTAACTCTAAATGGTCCGTCCTCTGCCTGAGTGAACGTGTATCCCATCCATTATCTACACATTATCTATACCACTACAGGACCACACTGCATCGTGGTCCTGTATTGGTATAAACGGTCCCGAAAATGACCATGTGGTTGTCTGGACTATCAAGATGTCTCCTGCACAGCCCCCAGTGTCAGTGCAGTTACAGTGGGCCTTGGCTGCCCCCTGTTCGGCTAATGCAGTTTGCTGTTCCACCAAGACAAGTTATTATTTTAAAAAACTCAGTATTGTTGTCGCATAATTTGAGTCAGTCATTTCTTTTCACTCTTTCAGGACCACTCACGAGTTCCTGTTTGGAGCCTTAGCTGAGCTTGTGAACAACGCAAGGTACAAATCCTCTTTCTAGCCTGCTTTCTTCCTTTCATCCTGGCTCGCTGTTTGTGTAGATGTTCAGCTTAGCGCAAGGTTCTCAAAGGGAAGGTTGGTATGTTAAGCTTAGTTAAGTTTAGTTCCGTTCATAAATCAGTTGAGGTAGTGCAGAAACTGTCATTTGTAACCACAGAATATCTATCTCCTGCCTCTTCCACTTCCCACAGAGCATATCTAATGTTGTTTTGTCTTTGCAGGGATGCGGATGCTAAAAGAATAGACATCTACACAGGTAGTTTTCACATACTGCGCTCAACAATCTGTTTCTGGTACTGTGTCTTCAAACAGTATGGTCTGTTTGTCTGACAGCTGAGTATGGCGGTTACTCTGACTTGTGATCTGAACCAAGAGGAAGGTGTTTTGGTGTTTTTATGTTTCCTCAGGCGCTGGCTGTGCTGTAGTTATTATGAGGACCGCCGCTGCTTGCAGAAAGAGCAGAGTAATGTGATGTGTTCATGAAAGAGCTCTCAGCAAAGGGAACAGCTGCAGAAGTACAGGAGCCCTGAGTGCAAAAACTGTATTTGCAGATTTTTTGTCGAAAATATTTCCAAAATAGTTTCTTCTATGCCTCTTTTAAGTTTGTGGCCACTTATCTTAGCAAGCAGTAGGAAGGGTTCTGACTAATAAATGGAAAGTATGTTGTCAGGACATAAGCCTCCATCTGTTTGTAATGTGGAATCGCCTGTTGCTGTCACCATCTTCTTCATGCCTCATTTCATCAGGTTAATTTAGAAATATAAAGCTCAACGGCTCACAGTCTTGAACCTTAGCAATTTGGTAGGTTTATGTTTTTGCTGTGCATACCTTAGCAAATTAAAACTCTCACTCTCACTCTCAATGGATTTTAAATCCAATTTTGCTCTTGCCAATCGTTTTATTGTTCTGGACAGATTGTGGGGTGCTTCTATGTTTTATTTTAAACTGACTTTGAAGTCACCTGTTGACTTTTGTTCTGTATATATTGCTCCAGTTAATCACGTTTGGAGAGATTCATCCCCGTTTCCAAATGAGGCAGAGGGTTCATAGCTCTAATTTTATGAAAATATTTAATTTGCAAGTCTTAATGCATCTATCTTACGAGTTTTCGAAAGTGGGTAACGTATTTTAAATTGCTAGGTGCTCACCTTCTGAGTAGCTGAACTGGCTAAAACAAGCAAGTTCACATAAAAGGCCAGAATCGTAGGTCATTTTCGGTACATGTATGTCAAAAGTGGGTAAGCCTCATCCGTAAGCTCCTCATGCTGTCAGGAGTAAGTGTCTGTCTCTGTAGAGCAGGGCGGTGTTATCTCTCTGGCCCACTTTCTGTCCTCTCCTCTCCAGAGAAGAAGCCGGAGCTGCGTGGTGGGTTCATGCTGTGTTTCCTTGACGATGGGACTGGAATGGACCCCAGTGAGTACAAGCCTTGCTGTGGATTTAATCCTCTGTTTGTGTGTAAAACAGTTACCTGTCAGCATTCATAATGGATGTTAATTGTATGAAAATCTGCACATATACAAATATGTTCAAGTAAGTAGCTGCGTCAGCAAATAAACCTTTACCTGTTCCATATTCAAATATGTCATGGATATCCCAGTGACGCAGTTTTTAGTATTGATGCCTCATAGCACGTGGGTTTCCTCTGGGTGCTCCATTTTCCTCCCACAGTCCAAAGACATGCTGGTTGGTTCATTGGATTCTGGGAGAATTGTCGCTTGGCATGAGTGTGTGTGAGTGTCCTGTGATGGACTGATGACCTGTCCAGGGTGTGCCTTGTCTTGCACCCGCTGCTTGCTGGGATAGACTCCGGCTCCTCTCTGACCCTGTACTGGATAGATCGGTTAGAAAAGGAGAGGATAGGTGGAAACATGCCACATGCCACATGCCACATGCTCATTTCTCTTGTGAGGTTTGCCGCATTCGTTTTCGGTTGCAATGTTGTGTTTTGTCAGTTCATTGCAAGTGTCTGCTATTTGCATTCTGCATTCCAAAAAGCCCAAGCGCCGCCCAGACCTCCCGCCCAGACCCCCATCCCCAGCAAGGTGGCGGCCACCCCGCACGTCTGGAGCGAGGGACGCTGTGTGGGGAGACCTCGTGAAATCAAACCTTTTCTCCCATTCTGGTCAGGATATTTTTTGGGAAGTTTGTTAAATTCATCTGAGTTGTCTTTATACATGTGACCCAGCGGTGAATAGCGGCCTGTTATGCCAAATCCACTAGATGGCATTACCTCTTAGCTGGCGGTTCCTGTCAGTTGAGTTCAGCGTTCTGCGCATGGGCAGTAGGGACTCAGAAGCAGTGAGTTACCGTTAAAAGAACCCGAAATTACTAGGGAGTTGTAACGGTAAATACGGTGTTGTTGCCCTATTTACACCCTAAATACCCGCTATATAAATGCAATTATTGCTACTATCCATGCAGTCCTTCTCTCTGTTTGTAAATGTACCCAATTTCCCCAGCCTTTGTGATGCACAGCGTTTATTTTAGTTCAAAGGAATCCTGGGTCGTGGTTGTTTGCCTGTTGGCCACAGGGGGGCGCGTGTCTGCAGAGCAAGGGGGTGTGAGCAGAGTCGGGGAAGAGCGCAGTACAGTCCCTCCACCACCACGCTGCCCTCCGCTGTCTGCGCCTTGAGCTCCGTCACTCTCCCACTCTTCTGCTTCACCGCAGGCGCCGAGCCGGTCACCTTCACTGATGACTCCCAGCCAGGTACTGGCCAGGCTCACACCTGCTGAGCTTCAGTGGGCTGCCAGCTGTGAGTTGCAGGGTGATATGGCTGCTGGCTCATGATGTGATGGCAGTGGGGTGGAGAGCAGAGCGATGTAGCCAATTCAGAGATGGGATTTATTAGGAGGCCATGACTTGCAGCCATAACCCCTCTCTCTCCACCCCACTGCCGTCACATCATCAGCCAGAAGCCATATCACCCTGCAACTCACAGCTGGCAGCCCACTGAAGCTAAGCAGGTGTGAGCCTGGTCAGTACCTGGCTGAGAGCCCTCCTGGGAAGCTAAGCAGGTGTGAGCCTGGTCAGTACCTGGCTGGCAGTCATCAGCCAGCAGCCATATCACCCTGTAACTCACAAGTGGCAGCCCACTGAAGCTAAGCAGGTGTGAGCCTGGTCAGTACCTGGCTGAGAGACCTCCTGGGAAGCTAAGCACCTGGCTGAGAGTCCTCTTGGGAAGCTAAGCAGTAGTGACCCTGGTCAGTACCTGGCTGAGAGACCTCCTGGGAAAACTAACGTTGATGCCTGAACAGGTGTTAGTGAAGTCATCAGGGGGTGCTCACCCTGCAGTGCATGTGGGTCCTAATGTCCCAGCCAGCAGTCATATCACCCTGCAACTCACAGCTGGCAGCCCCCTGAAGCAAAGCAGGTATGAGCCTGGTCAGTACCTGGCTGACAGACCTCCTGGAAAGCTAAGCAGCTGTGAGCCTGGTCAGTACCTGGCTGAGAGACCCCCTGGGAAGCTAAGCAGTTGTGAGCCTGGTCAGCAGCTGGCTGGGAGTCATTGCCAACTAATAATCCCCATCTCTGAATTGGCTACACCCCCCTGCCATCACATCATCACCCAGCAGCCATATCACCATGCAACTCACAGCTGGCAGCCCCCTGAATTAAGCTTGTGTGAGCCTGGTCAGTAGCTGGCTCAGAGACCTCCTGGGAAGCTAACTCACAGCTGGCAGCCCACTGAAGCTAAGCAGGTGTGAGCCTGGTCAGTACCTGGCTGCGAGTCATGGCCTCCTACTAATCCCCATCTCTGAATTGGCTACATCGCTCTGCTCTCCAACCCACTGCCATCACCTCATCAGCCAGCAGCCATATCACCGTGCAACTCACAGCTGGCAGCCCCCTGAATTAAGCAGGTGTGAGCCTGGTCAGTAGCTGGCTCAGAGACCTCCTGGGAAGCTAAGCAGTTGTGAGCCTGGTCCGTACCTCGCTGGGAGTCATGACCTCCTAATAATCCCCATCTCTGAATTGGCTACATCGCTCTGCTCTCCACCCCACTGCCATCACAACATCAGCCAGCAGCCATATCACCCTGCAACTCGCAGCTGTCAGCCACCTGAAACTAAGCAGGTGTGAGCCTGGTCAGTATCTGGCTGAGAGACCTCCTGGGAAAACTAACGTTGATGCCTGAACAGGTGTTAGTGAAGTCAGCAGGGGGTGCTCACCCTGCAGTGCATGTGGGTCATAATGTCCCAGCCAGCAGCCATATCACCCTGCAACTCACAGTTGACAGCCCACTGAAGCTAAGCAGGTGTGACCCTGGTCAGTACCTGGCTGAGAGACCTCCTGGGAAGCTCAGCAGGTGTGAGCCTGGTCAGTACCAGGCTGAGAGTCATCGCCTCATAATAATCCCCAACTCTGAATTGGCTACAACGCTCTGCTCTCCGTCCCACTGCCAACACATCATCAGCCACTAGCCATATCACCCTGCAACTCACAGCTGGCAGCCCACTGAAGCTAAGCAGGTGTGAGCCTGGTCAGTACGTGGCTGGGAGTCATCAGTCATCAGCCAGAAGCCATATCAACCAGAAACTCACAGCTGGCAGCCCCGTGAAGCTAAGCAGGTGTGAGCCTGGCCAGTACCTGGCTGAGAGACCTCCTGGGAAGCTAAGCAGCTGTGAGCGTGGTCAATACCTGGTTGAGAGACCTCCGGGGAAGCTAAGCAGCTGTGAGCGTGGTCAATACCTGGCTGAGAGACCTCTTGGGAAGCTAAGCAGGTGTGACCCTGGTCAGTATCTGGCTCAGAGACCTCCAGGGAAAACTAAGGTTGTTGCCTGAAGAGGGGTTAGTGGGGTGAGCAGGGGATACTCACCCTGCTGTGCATGTGGGTGGTAATGTCCCAGCAAGCAGCCATATCACCCTGCAACTCACAGCTGACAGCCCACTGAAGCTAAGCAGGTGTGAGCCTCGTCAGTACCTGGCTGGGAGTCATGGCCTCCTAATAATCCCCATCTCTGAATTGGCTACATCGCTCTGCTCTCCACCCTACTGCCATGACATCATCAGCCAGCAGTCATATCACCCTGCAACTCACAGCTGGCAGCCCACTGAAGCTAAGCAGGTATCACCCTGGTCAGTACCTGGCTGAGAGACCTCCTGGGAAGCTAAGCAGCTGTGAGCCTGGTCAGTACCTGGCTGGCAGTCATCAGCCAGCAGCCATATCACCCTGCAACTCACAGCTGTCAGCCCCCTGAAACTAAGCAGGTGTGAGCCTGGTCAGTACCTGGCTGAGAGACCTCGTGGGAAAACTAACGTTGATAGTTTAGTGAAGTTAGTTAGTGAAGTCAGCAGGGGGTGCTCACCCTGCAGTGCATGTGGGTCCTAATGTCCCAGCCAGCAGCCATATCACCCTGCAACTCACAGCTGTCAGCCCACTGAAACTAAGCAGGTGTGACCCTGGTCAGTACCTGGCTGAGAGACCTCCTGGGACGCTAAGCAGGTGTGAGCCTGGTCAGTACATGGCTGGGAGTCATGGCCTCCTAATAATCCCCATCTCTGAATTGGCTACATCGCTCTGCTCTCCACCCCCCTGCCATCACATCATCACCGAGCAACTCACAGCTGGCAGCCCCCTGAATTAAGCAGGTGTGAGCCTGGTCAGTAGCTGGCTCAGAGACCTCCTGGAAAGCTAACTCACAGCTGGCAGCCCACTGAAGCTAAGCAGGTGTGAGCCTGGTCAGTACCTGGCTGAGAGATCTCCTGGGAACCTAAGCAGGTGTGAGCCTGGTCAGTACCTGGCTGGGAGTCATGGCCTCCTACTAATCCCCATCTCTGAATTGGCTACATCTCTCTGCTCTCCACCCCCCTGCCATCACATCATCAACCACTAGCCATATCACCCTGCAACTCACAGCTGGCAGCCCCCTGAAGCTAAGCAGGTGTGAGCCTGGTCAGTACCTGGCTGTAATCCCCATCTCTGAATTGGCTACATCGCTCTGCTCTCCACCCCACTGCCATCACATCATCACCAAGCAGCCATATCACCCTACAACTCACAGCTGGCAGCCCCCTGAAGCTAAGCAGGTGTGAGCCTGGTCAGTACCTGGCTGAGAGACCTCCTGGGAAGCTAAGCAGCTGTGAGCGTGGTCAATACCTGGTTGAGAGACCTCTTGGGAAGCTAAGCAGCTGTGAGCGTGGTCAATACCTGGCTGAGAGACCTCTTGGGAAGCTAAGCAGGTGTGAACCTGGTCAGAATCTGGCTCAGAGACCTCCAGGGAAAACTAAGGTTGTTGCCTGAAGAGGGGTTAGTGGGGTGAGCAGGGGATACTCACCCTGCTGTGCATGTGGGTGGTAATGTCCCAGCAAGCAGCCATATCCCCCTGCAACTCACAGCTGGCAGCCCACTGAAGCTAAGCAGGTGTCAGCCTCGTCAGTACCTGGCTGGGAGTCATGGCCTCCTAATAATCCCCATCTCTGAATTGGCTACATCACTCTGATCTCCACCCCACTGCCATCACATCATCAACCACTACCCATATCACCCTGCAACTCACAGCTGGCAGCCCACTGAAGCTAAGCATGTGTGAGCCAGGTCAGTACCTGGCTGAGAGACCTCCTGGGAAGCTAAGCAGTTGTGAGCCTGGTCAGTAGCTGGGTGGGAGTCATGGCCTCCTAATAATCCCCATCTCTGAATTGGCTACATCGCTCTGCTCTCCACCCTACTGCCATGACATCATCAGCCAGCAGTCATATAACCGTGCAACTCACAGCTGGCAGCCCCCTGAAACTAAGCAGGTGTGAGCCTGGTCAGTACCTGGCTGAGAGACCTCCTGGGAAGCTAAGCAGCTGTGAGCCTGGTCAGTACCTGGCTGGCAGTCATCAGCCAGCAGCCATATCACCCTGCAACTCACAGCTGTCAGCCCCCTGAAACTAAGCAGGTGTGAGCCTGGTCAGTACCTGGCTGAGAGACCTCCTGGGAAAACTAACGTTGATAGTTTAGTGAAGTTAGTTAGTGAAGTCAGCAGGGGGTGCTCACCCTGCAGTGCATGTGGGTCCTAATGTCCCAGCCAGCAGCCATATCACCTTGCAACTCACAGTTGGCAGCCCACTGAAGCTAAGCAGGTGTGACCCTGGTCAGTACCTGGCTGAGAGACCTCCTGGGAAGCTAAGCAGGTGTGAGCCTGGTCAGTACCAGGCTGAGAGTCATCGCCTCATAATAATCCCCATCTCTGAATTGGCTACAACGCTCTGCTCTCCGTCCCACTGCTAACACATCATCAGCCAGCAGCCATATCACCCTGCAACTCACAGCTGGCAGCCCACTGAAGCTAAGCAGGTATTAGCCTGGTAAGTACGTGGCTGGGAGTCATCATATTTGCCAGAAGCCATATCAACCAGCAACTCACAGCTGGCAGCCCCCTGAAGCTAAGCAGGTGTGAGCCTGGTCAGTACCTGGCTGATAGACCTCCTGGGAAGCTAAGCAGCTGTGAGCCTGGTCAGCAGCTGGCTGGGAGTCATTGCCAACTAATAATCCCCATCTCTGAATTGGCTACACCCCCCTGCCATCACATCATCACCCAGCAGCCATATCACCGTGCAACTCACAGCTGGCAGCCCCCTGAATTAAGCTTGTGTGAGCCTGGTCAGTAGCTGGCTCAGAGACCTCCTGGGTAGCTAACTCACAGCTGGCAGCCCGCTGAAGCTAAGCAGGTGTGAGCCTGGTCAGTACCTGGCTGAGAGACCTCCTGGGAAGCTAAGCAGGTGTGAGCCTGGTCAGTACCTGGCTGGGAGTCATGGCCTCCTAATAATCCCCATCTCTGAATAGGCTACATCGCTCTGCTCTCCACCCCCCTGCCATCACATCATCACCGTGCAACTCACAGCTGGCAGCCCCCTGAATTAAGCAGGTGTGAGCCTGGTCAGTAGCTGGCTCAGAGACCTCCTGGAAAGCTAACTCACAGCTGGCAGCCCACTGAAGCTAAGCAGGTGTGAGCCTGGTCAGTACCTGGCTAAGAGACCTCCTGGGACGCTAAGCAGGTGTGAGCCTGGTCAGTACCTGGCTCAGAGACCTCCTGGGAAGCTAACTCACAGCTGGCAGCCCCCTGAAGCTAAGCAGGTGTGAGCCTGGTCAGTACCTGGCTGGGAGTCATGGCCTCCTACTAATCCCCATCTCTGAATTGGCTACATCTCTCTGCTCTCCACCCCCCTGCCATCACATCATCAACCACTAGCCATATCACCCTGCAACTCACAGCTGGCAGCCCCCTGAAGCTAAGCAGGTGTGAGCCTGGTCAGTACCTGGCTGAGAGAACTCCTGGGAAGCTAAGCAGCTGTGAGCGTGGTCAGCAGCTGGCTGGGAGTCATTGCCAACTAATAATCCCCATCTCTGGATTGGCTACACCCCCCTGCCATCACATCATCACCCAGCAGCCATATCACCGTGCAACTCACAGCTGGCAGCCCCCTGAATTAAGCTTGTGTGAGCCTGGTCAGTAGCTGGCTCAGAGACCTCCTGGGAAGCTAACTCACAGCTGGCAGCCCACTGAAGCTAAGCAGGTGTGAGCCTGGTCAGTACCTGGCTGAGAGACCTCCTGGGAAGCTAAGCAGGTGTGAGCCTGGTCAGTACCTGGCTGGGAGTCATGGCCTCCTAATAATCCCCATCTCTGAATTGGCTACATCGCTCTGCTCTCCACCCCCCTGCCATCACATCATCACCGTGCAACTCACAGCTGGCAGCCCCCTGAATTAAGCAGGTGTGAGCCTGGTCAGTACCTGGCTCAGAGACCTCCTGGGAAGCTAACTCACAGCTGGCAGCCCACTGAAGCTAAGCAGGTGTGAGCCTGGTCAGTACCTGGCTGAGAGACCTCCTGGGAAGCTAAGCAGGTGTGAGCCTGGTCAGTACCTGGCTGGGAGTCATGGCCTCCTACTAATCCCCATCTCTGAATTGGCTACATCGCTCTGCTCTCCAACCCACTGCCATCACCTCATCAGCCAGCAGCCATATCACTGTGCAACTCACAGCTGGCAGCCCCCTGAATTAAGCAGGTGTGAGCCTGGTCAGTAGCTGGCTCAGAGACCTCCTGGGAAGCTAAGCAGTTGTGAGCCTGGTCCGTACCTCGCTGGGAGTCATGGCCTCCTAATAATCCCCATCTCTGAATTGGCTACATCGCTCTGCTCTCCACCCCACTGCCATCACAACATCAGCCAGCAGCCATATCACCCTGCAACTCATAGCTGGCAACCCCCTGAATTAAGCTTGTTTGAGCCTGGTCAGTACCTGGCTGAGAGACCTCCTGCGAAGCTAAGCAGCTGTGAGCGTGGTCAATACCTGGTTGAGAGACCTCCTGGGAAGCTAAGCAGCTGTGAGCGTGGTCAATACCTGGCTGAGAGACCTCTTGGGAAGCTAAGCAGCTGTGAGCGTGGTCAGTATCTGGCTCAGAGACCTCCAGGGAAAACTAAGGTTGTTGCCTGAAGAGGGGTTAGTGGGGTGAGCAGGGGATACTCACCCTGCTGTGCATGTGGGTGGTAATGTCCCAGCAAGCAGCCATATCCCCCTGCAACTCACAGCTGACAGCCCACTGACGCTAAGCAGGTGTGAGCCTCGTCAGTACCTGGCTGGGAGTCATGGCCTCCTAATAATCCCCATCTCTGAATTGGCTACATCTCTCTGCTTTCCAGCCCCCTGCCATCACATCAACAACCACTAGCCATATCACCCTGCAACTCACAGCTGGCAGCCCCCTGAAGCTAAACAGGTGTGAGCCTGGTCAGTACCTGGCTGTAATCCCCATCTCTGAATTGGCTACATCACTCTGATCTCCACCCCACTGCCATCACATCATCACCAAGCAGCCATATCACCCTGCAACTCACAGCTGGCAACCCACTGAAGCTAAGCAGGTATCACTCTGGTCAGTACCTGGCTGAAAGACCTCCTGGGAAGCTAAGCAGCTGTGAGCGAGGTCAATACCTGGCTGGGAGTCCTGGCCTCCTAATAATCCCCATCTCTGAATTGGCTACATCTCTCTGCTCTCCACCCCCCTGCCATCACATGACTAGCCACTAGCCATATCACCCTGCAACTCACAGCTGGAAGCCCACTGAAGCTAAGCAGGTGTGAGCCTGGTCAGTACCTGGCTGAGAGACCTCCTGGGAAGCTAAGCAGGTGTGAGCCTGGTCAGTACCTGGCTGAGAGACCTCCTGGGAAGCTAAGCAGGTGTGAGCCTGGTCAGTACCTGGCTGAGAGTCCTGGCCTCCTCATAATCCTCATCTCTGAATTGGCTATATCGTTCTCCTCTCCACCCCACTGCCATCACTTCATCAACCAGCAGCCATATCACCCTGCAACTCACAGCTGACAGCCAAGTGAAGCTAAGCAGGTGTGAGTCTGGACAGTAACTGGCTGAGAGACCTCCTGGGAAACTAAGCAGGTGTGAGTCTGGTCAGTACCTGGCTGGGAGTCATGGCCTCCTAATAATCCCCATTTCTGAATTGGCTACATCGTTCTGCTCTCCACCCCCCTGCCATCACATGATCAGCCACTAGCCATATCAACCTGCAACTCACAGCTGGAAGCCCCCTGAATTAAGCAGGTGTGAGCCTGGTCAGTAGCTGGCTCAGAGACCTCGTGGGAAGCTAAGCAGTTGTGAGCCTGGTCCGTACCTCGCTGGGAGTCATGACCTCCTAATAATCCCCATTTCTGAATTGGCTACATCGCTCTGCTCTCCACCCCACTGCCATCACAACATCAGCCAGCAGCCATATCACCCTGCAACTCGCAGCTGTCAGCCACCTGAAACTAAGCAGGTGTGAGCCTGGTCAGTACCTGGCTGAGAGACCTCCTGGGAAAACTAACGTTGATGCCTGAACAGGTGTTAGTGAAGTCAGCAGGGGGTGCTCACCCTGCAGTGCATGTGGGTCATAATGTCCCAGCCAGCAGCCATATCACCCTGCAACTCACAGTTGGCAGCCCACTGAAGCTAAGCAGGTGTGACCCTGGTCAGTACCTGGCTGAGAGACCTCCTGGGAAGCTCAGCAGGTGTGAGCCTGGTCAGTACCAGGCTGAGAGTCATCGCCTCATAATAATCCCCAACTCTGAATTGGCTACAACGCTCTGCTCTCCATCCCACTGCCAACACATCATCAGCCACTAGCCATATCACCCTGCAACTCACAGCTGGCAGCCCACTGAAGCGAAGCAGGTGTGATCCTGGTCAGTACGTGGCTGGGAGTCATCAGTCATCAGCCAGAAGCCATATCAACCAGCAACTCACAGCTGGCAGCCCCGTGAAGCTAAGCAGGTGTGAGCCTGGCCAGTACCTGGCTGAGAGACCTCCTGGGAAGCTAAGCAGCTGTGAGCGTGGTCAATACCTGGTTGAGAGACCTCCGGGGAAGCTAAGCAGCTGTGAGCGTGGTCAATACCTGGCTGAGAGACCTCTTGGGAAGCTAAGCAGGTGTGACCCTGGTCAGTATCTGGCTCAGAGACCTCCAGGGAAAACTAAGGTTGTTGCCTGAAGAGGGGTTAGTGGGGTGAGCAGGGGATACTCACCCTGCTGTGCATGTGGGTGGTAATGTCCCAGCAAGCAGCCCTATCACCCTGCAACTCACAGCTGACAGCCCACTGAAGCTAAGCAGGTGTGAGCCTCGTCAGTACCTGGCTGGGAGTCATGGCCTCCTAATAATCCCCATCTCTGAATTGGCTACATCTCTCTGCTCTCCACCCCCCTGCCATATCACCCTGTCAGTACGTGGCTGGGAGTCATCAGTCATCAGCCAGAAGCCATATCAACCAGCAACTCACAGCTGGCAGCCCCGTGAAACTAAGCAGGTGTGAGCCTGGCCAGTACCTGGCTGAGAGACCTCCTGTGAAGCTAAGCAGCTGTGAGCGTGGTCAATACCTGGTTGAGAGACCTCCTGGGAAGCTAAGCAGCTGTGAGCGTGGTCAATACCTGGCTGAGAGACCTCTGGGGAAGCTAAGCAGGTGTGACCCTGGTCAGTATCTGGCTCAGAGACCTCCAGGGAAAACTAAGGTTGTTGCCTGAAGAGGGGTTAGTGGGGTGAGCAGGGGATACTCACCCTGCTGTGCATGTGGGTGGTAATGTCCCAGCAAGCAACCATATCACCCTGCAACTCACAGCTGACAGCCCACTGAAGCTAAGCAGGTGTGAGCCTCGTCAGTACCTGGCTGGGAGTCATGGCCTCCTAATAATCCCCATCTCTGAATTGGCTACATCGCTCTGCTCTCCACCCTACTGCCATGACATCATCAGCCAGCAGTCATATCACCGTGCAACTCACAGCTGGCAGCCCACTGAAGCTAAGCAGGTATCACCCTGGTCAGTACCTGGCTGAGAGACCTCCTGGGAAGCTAAGCAGCTGTGAGCCTGGTCAGTACCTGGCTGGCAGTCATCAGCCAGCAGCCATATCACCCTGCAACTCACAGCTGTCAGCCCCCTGAAACTAAGCAGGTGTGAGCCTGGTCAGTACCTGGCTGAGAGACCTCCTGGGAAAACTAACGTTGATAATTTAGTGAAGTTAGTTAGTGAAGTCAGCAGGGGGTGCTCACCCTGCAGTGCATGTGGGTCCTAATGTCCCAGCCAGCAGACATATCACCCTGCAACTCACAGCTGTCAGCCCACTGAAACTAAGCAGGTGTGACCCTGGTCAGTACCTGGCTGAGAGACCTCCTGGGACGCTAAGCAGGGGTGAGCCTGGTCAGTACCTGGCTGGGAGTCATGGCCTCCTAATAATCCCCATCTCTGAATTGGCTACATCGCTCTGCTCTCCACCCCCCTGCCATCACATCATCACCGTGCAACTCACAGCTGGCAGCCCCCTGAATTAAGCAGGTGTGAGCCTGGTCAGTACCTGGCTGAGAGACCTCCTGGGAAGCTAAGCAGGTGTGAGCCTGGTCAGTACCTGGCTGGGAGTCATGGCCTCCTAATAATCCCCATCTCTGAATTGGCTACATCGCTCTGCTCTCCACCCCCCTGCCATCACATCATCACCGTGCAACTCACAGCTGGCAGCCCCCTGAATTAAGCAGGTGTGAGCCTGGTCAGTACCTGGCTGAGAGACCTCCTGGGAAGCTAAGCAGGTGTGAGCCTGGTCAGTACCTGGCTGAGAGTCATCGCCTCATAATAATCCCCATCTCTGAATTGGCTACAACGCTCTGCTCTCCGTCCCACTGCTAACACATCATCAGCCAGCAGCCATATCACCCTGCAACTCACAGCTGGCAGCCCCCTGAAGCTAAGCAGGTGTGAGCCTGGTCAGTACCTGGCTGATAGACCTCCTGGGAAGCTAAGCAGCTGTGAGCCTGGTCAGCAGCTGGCTGGGAGTCATTGCCAACTAATAATCCCCATCTCTGAATTGGCTACACCCCCCTGCCATCACATCATCACCCACCAGCCATATCACCGTGCAACTCACAGCTGGCAGCCCCCTGAATTAAGCTTGTGTGAGCCTGGTCAGTAGCTGGCTCAGAGACCTCCTGGGTAGCTAACTCACAGCTGGCAGCCCGCTGAAGCTAAGCAGGTGTGAGCCTGGTCAGTACCTGGCTGAGAGACCTCCTGGGAAGCTAAGCAGGTGTGAGCCTGGTCAGTACCTGGCTGGGAGTCATGGCCTCCTAATAATCCCCATCTCTGAATTGGCTACATCGCTCTGCTCTCCACCCCCCTGCCATCACATCATCACCGTGCAACTCACAGCTGGCAGCCCCCTGAATTAAGCAGGTGTGAGCCTGGTCAGTAGCTGGCTCAGAGACCTCCTGGAAAGCTAACTCACAGCTGGCAGCCCACTGAAGCTAAGCAGGTGTGAGCCTGGTCAGTACCTGGCTAAGAGACCTCCTGGGACGCTAAGCAGGTGTGAGCCTGGTCAGTACCTGGCTCAGAGACCTCCTGGGAAGCTAACTCACAGCTGGCAGCCCCCTGAAGCTAAGCAGGTGTGAGCCTGGTCAGTACCTGGCTGGGAGTCATGGCCTCCTACTAATCCCCATCTCTGAATTGGCTACATCTCTCTGCTCTCCACCCCCCTGCCATCACATCATCAACCACTAGCCATATCACCCTGCAACTCACAGCTGGCAGCCCCCTGAAGCTAAGCAGGTGTGAACCTGGTCAGTACCTGGCTGAGAGAACTCCTGGGAAGCTAAGCAGCTGTGAGCGTGGTCAATACCTGGCTGAGAGACCTCCTGGGAAGCTAAGCAGTTGTGAGCCTGGTCAGCAGCTGGCTGGGAGTCATTGCCAACTAATAATCCCCATCTCTGAATTGGCTACACCCCCCTGCCATCACATCATCACCCAGCAGCCATATCACCGTGCAACTCACAGCTGGCAGCCCCCTGAATTAAGCTTGTGTGAGCCTGGTCAGTAGCTGGCTCAGAGACCTCCTGGGAAGCTAACTCACAGCTGGCAGCCCACTGAAGCTAAGCAGGTGTGAGCCTGGTCAGTACCTGGCTGAGAGACCTCCTGGGAAGCTAAGCAGGTGTGAGCCTGGTCAGTACCTGGCTGGGAGTCATGGCCTCCTAATAATCCCCATCTCTGAATTGGCTACATCGCTCTGCTCTCCACCCCCCTGCCATCACATCATCACCGTGCAACTCACAGCTGGCAGCCCCCTGAATTAAGCAGGTGTGAGCCTGGTCAGTACCTGGCTCAGAGACCTCCTGGGAAGCTAACTCACAGCTGGCAGCCCACTGAAGCTAAGCAGGTGTGAGCCTGGTCAGTACCTGGCTGAGAGACCTCCTGGGAAGCTAAGCAGGTGTGAGCCTGGTCAGTACCTGGCTGGGAGTCATGGCCTCCTACTAATCCCCATCTCTGAATTGGCTACATCGCTCTGCTCTCCAACCCACTGCCATCACCTCATCAGCCAGCAGCCATATCACCGTGCAACTCACAGCTGGCAGCCCCCTGAATTAAGCAGGTGTGAGCCTGGTCAGTAGCTGGCTCAGAGACCTCCTGGGAAGCTAAGCAGTTGTGAGCCTGGTCCGTACCTCGCTGGGAGTCATGGCCTCCTAATAATCCCCATCTCTGAATTGGCTACATCGCTCTGCTCTCCACCCCACTGCCATCACAACATCAGCCAGCAGCCATATCACCCTGCAACTCACAGCTGGCAACCCCCTGAATTAAGCAGGTGTGAGCCTGGTCAGTACCTGGCTGAGAGACCTCCTGCGAAGCTAAGCAGCTGTGAGCGTGGTCAATACCTGGTTGAGAGACCTCCTGGGAAGCTAAGCAGCTGTGAGCGTGGTCAATACCTGGCTGAGAGACCTCTTGGGAAGCTAAGCAGCTGTGAGCGTGGTCAGTATCTGGCTCAGAGACCTCCAGGGAAAACTAAGGTTGTTGCCTGAAGAGGGGTTAGTGGGGTGAGCAGGGGATACTCACCCTGCTGTGCATGTGGGTGGTAATGTCCCAGCAAGCAGCCATATCCCCCTGCAACTCACAGCTGACAGCCCACTGACGCTAAGCAGGTGTGAGCCTCGTCAGTACCTGGCTGGGAGTCATGGCCTCCTAATAATCCCCATCTCTGAATTGGCTACATCTCTCTGCTTTCCAGCCCCCTGCCATCACATCATCAACCACTAGCCATATCACCCTGCAACTCACAGCTGGCAGCCCCCTGAAGCTAAGCAGGTGTGAGCCTGGTCAGTACCTGGCTTAGAGACCTCCTGGGACGCTAAGCAGGTGTGAGCCTGGTCAGTACCTGGCTCAGAGACCTCCTGGGAAGCTAACTCACAGCTGGCAGCCCCCTGAAGCTAAGCAGGTGTGAGCCTGGTCAGTACCTGGCTGGGAGTCATGGCCTCCTACTAATCCCCATCTCTGAATTGGCTACATCTCTCTGCTCTCCACCCCCCTGCCATCACATCATCAACCACTAGCCATATCACCCTGCAACTCACAGCTGGCAGCCCCCTGAAGCTAAGCAGGTGTGAGCCTGGTCAGTACCTGGCTGTAATCCCCATCTCTGAATTGGCTACATCGCTCTGCTCTCCACCCCACTGCCATCACATCATCACCAAGCAGCCATATCACCCTACAACTCACAGCTGGCAGCCCCCTGAAGCTAAGCAGGTGTGAGCCTGGTCAATACCTGGTTGAGAGACCTCCTGGGAAGCTAAGCAGCTGTGAGCGTGGTCAATACCTGGTTGAGAGACCTCTTGGGAAGCTAAGCAGCTGTGAGCGTGGCCAATACCTGGCTAAGAGACCTCTTGGGAAGCTAAGCAGCTGTGAGCGTGGTCAATACCTGGCTGAGAGACCTCTTGGGAAGCTAAGCAGGTGTGAACCTGGTCAGAATCTGGCTCGGAGACCTCCAGGGAAAACTAAGGTTGTTGCCTGAAGAGGGGTTAGTGGGGTGAGCAGGGGATACTCACCCTGCTGTGCATGTGGTTGGTAATGTCCCAGCAAGCAGCCATATCCCCCTGCAACTCACAGCTGGCAGCCCACTGAAGCTAAGCAGGTGTCAGCCTCGTCAGTACCTGGCTGGGAGTCATGGCCTCCTAATAATCCCCATCTCTGAATTGGCTACATCACTCTGATCTCCACCGCACTGCCATCACATCATCAACCACTAGCCATATCACCCTGCAACTCACAGCTGGCAGCCCACTGAAGCTAAGCATGTGTGAGCCAGGTCAGTACTTGGCTGAGAGACCTCCTGGGAAGCTAAGCAGTTGTGAGCCTGGTCAGTAGCTGGGTGGGAGTCATGGCCTCCTAATAATCCCCATCTCTGAATTGGCTACATCGCTCTGCTCTCCACCCTACTGCCATGAGTCACATCACCGTGCAACTCACAGCTGGCAGCCCACTGAAGCTAAGCAGGTATCACCCTGGTCAGTACCTGGCTGAGAGACCTCCTGGGAAGCTAAGCAGGTGTGAGCCTGGTCAGTACCTGGCTGAGAGTCATGGCCTCCTACTAATCCCCATCTCTGAATTGGCTACATCGCTCTGCTCTCCACCCTACTGCCATGACATCATCAGCCAGCAGCCATATCACCCTGCAACTCGCAGCTTGCAGCCCACTGAAGCTAAGCAGCTGTGAGCCTGGTCAGTACCTGGCTGAGAGACCTCCTCGGAAGCTAAGCAGCTGTGAGCGTGGTCAGTACCTGGCTGGCAGTCATCAGCCAGCAGCCATATCACCCTGCAACTCACAGCTGTCAGCCCCGTGAAACTAAGCAGGTGTGAGCCTGGTCAGTACCTGGCTGAGAGACCTCCTGGGAAGCTAAGCAGGTGTGAGCCTGGTCAGTACCAGGCTGAGAGTCATCGCCTCATAATAATCCCCATCTCTGAATTGGCTACAACGCTCTGCTCTCCGTCCCACTGCTAACACATCATCAGCCAGCAGCCATATCACCCTGTAACTCACAAGTGGCAGCCCACTGAAGCTAAGCAGGTGTGAGCCTGGTCAGTACCTGGCTGAGAGACCTCCTGGGAAGCTAAGCACCTGGCTGAGAGTCCTCTTGGGAAGCTAAGCAGTAGTGACCCTGGTCAGTACCTGGCTGAGAGACCTCCTGGGAAAACTAACGTTGATGCCTGAACAGGTGTTAGTGAAGTCATCAGGGGGTGCTCACCCTGCAGTGCATGTGGGTCCTAATGTCCCAGCCAACAGTCATATCACCCTGCAACTCACAGCTGGCAGCCCCCTGAAGCAAAGCAGGTATGAGCCTGGTCAGTACCTGGCTGACAGACCTCCTGGAAAGCTAAGCAGCTGTGAGCCTGGTCAGTACCTGGCTGAGAGACCCCCTGGGAAGCTAAGCAGTTGTGAGCCTGGTCAGCAGCTGGCTGGGAGTCATTGCCAACTAATAATCCCCATCTCTGAATTGGCTACACCCCCCTGCCATCACATCATCACCCAGCAGCCATATCACCATGCAACTCACAGCTGGCAGCCCCCTGAAGCTAAGCAGGTGTGAGCCTGGTCAGTACCTGGCTGCGAGTCATGGCCTCCTACTAATCCCCATCTCTGAATTGGCTACATCGCTCTGCTCTCCAACCCACTGCCATCACCTCATCAGCCAGCAGCCATATCACCGTGCAACTCACAGCTGGCAGCCCCCTGAATTAAGCAGGTGTGAGCCTGGTCAGTAGCTGGCTCAGAGACCTCCTGGGAAGCTAAGCAGTTGTGAGCCTGGTCCGTACCTCGCTGGGAGTCATGACCTCCTAATAATCCCCATCTCTGAATTGGCTACATCGCTCTGCTCTCCACCCCACTGCCATCACAACATCAGCCAGCAGCCATATCACCCTGCAACTCGCAGCTGTCAGCCACCTGAAACTAAGCAGGTGTGAGCCTGGTCAGTATCTGGCTGAGAGACCTCCTGGGAAAACTAACGTTGATGCCTGAACAGGTGTTAGTGAAGTCAGCAGGGGGTGCTCACCCTGCAGTGCATGTGGGTCATAATGTCCCAGCCAGCAGCCATATCACCCTGCAACTCACAGTTGACAGCCCACTGAAGCTCAGCAGGTGTGAGCCTGGTCAGTACCAGGCTGAGAGTCATCGCCTCATAATAATCCCCAACTCTGAATTGGCTACAACGCTCTGCTCTCCGTCCCACTGCCAACACATCATCAGCCACTAGCCATATCACCCTGCAACTCACAGCTGGCAGCCCACTGAAGCTAAGCAGGTGTGAGCCTGGTCAGTACGTGGCTGGGAGTCATCAGTCATCAGCCAGAAGCCATATCAACCAGCAACTCACAGCTGGCAGCCCCGTGAAGCTAAGCAGGTGTGAGCCTGGCCAGTATCTGGCTGAGAGACCTCCTGGGAAGCTAAGCAGCTGTGAGCGTGGTCAATACCTGGTTGAGAGACCTCCGGGGAAGCTAAGCAGCTGTGAGCGTGGTCAATACCTGGCTGAGAGACCTCTTGGGAAGCTAAGCAGCTGTGAGCGTGGTCAATACCTGGCTGAGAGACCTCTTGGGAAGCTAAGCAGGTGTGACCCTGGTCAGTACCTGGCTGAGAGACCTCCTGGGAAGCTAAGCAGCTGTGAGCCTGGTCAGTACCTGGCTGGCAGTCATCAGCCAGCAGCCATATCACCCTGCAACTCACAGCTGTCAGCCCCCTGAAACTAAGCAGGTGTGAGCCTGGTCAGTACCTGGCTGAGAGACCTCCTGGGAAAACTAACGTTGATAGTTTAGTGAAGTTAGTTAGTGAAGTCAGCAGGGGGTGCTCACCCTGCAGTGCATGTGGGTCCTAATGTCCCAGCCAGCAGCCATATCACCCTGCAACTCACAGCTGTCAGCCCACTGAAACTAAGCAGGTGTGACCCTGGTCAGTACCTGGCTGAGAGACCTCCTGGGACGCTAAGCAGGTGTGAGCCTGGTCAGTACCTGGCTCAGAGACCTCCTGGGAAGCTAACTCACAGCTGGCAGCCCCCTGAAGCTAAGCAGGTGTGAGCCTGGTCAGTACCTGGCTGAGAGATCTCCTGGGAACCTAAGCAGGTGTGAGCCTGGTCAGTACCTGGCTGGGAGTCATGGCCTCCTACTAATCCCCATCTCTGAATTGGCTACATCTCTCTGCTCTCCACCCCCCTGCCATCACATCATCAACCACTAGCCATATCACCCTGCAACTCACAGCTGGCAGCCCCCTGAAGCTAAGCAGGTGTGAGCCTGGTCAGTACCTGGCTGTAATCCCCATCTCTGAATTGGCTACATCGCTCTGCTCTCCACCCCACTGCCATCACATATCACCCTACAACTCACAGCTGGCAGCCCCCTGAAGCTAAGCAGGTGTGAGCCTGGTCAGTACCTGGCTGAGAGACCTCCTGGGAAGCTAAGCAGCTGTGAGCGTGGTCAATACCTGGTTGAGAGACCTCCTGGGAAGCTAAGCAGCTGTGAGCGTGGTCAATACCTGGTTGAGAGACCTCTTGGGAAGCTAAGCAGCTGTGAGCGTGGTCAATACCTGGCTGAGAGACCTCTTGGGAAGCTAAGCAGGTGTGAGCGTGGTCAGTACCTGGCTGGGAGTCATGGCCTCCTACTAATCCCCATCTCTGAATTGGCTACATCTCTCTGCTCTCCACCCCCCTGCCATCACATCATCAACCACTAGCCATATCACCCTGCAACTCACAGCTGGCAGCCCCCTGAAGCTAAGCATGTGTGAGCCAGGTCAGTACCTGGCTGAGAGACCTCCTGGGAAGCTAAGCAGCTGTGAGCGTGGTCAATACCTGGTTGAGAGACCTCCTGGGAAGCTAAGCAGCTGTGAGCGTGGTCAATACCTGGTTGAGAGACCTTTTGGGAAGCTAAGCAGCTGTGAGCGTGGCCAATACCTGGCTAAGAGACCTCTTGGGAAGCTAAGCAGCTGTGAGCGTGGTCAATACCTGGCTGAGAGACCTCTTGGGAAGCTAAGCAGGTGTGAGCGTGGTCAGAATCTGGCTCGGAGACCTCCAGGGAAAACTAAGGTTGTTGCCTGAAGAGGGGTTAGTGGGGTGAGCAGGGGATACTCACCCTGCTGTGCATGTGGTTGGTAATGTCCCAGCAAGCAGCCATATCCCCCTGCAACTCACAGCTGGCAGCCCACTGAAGCTAAGCAGGTGTCAGCCTCGTCAGTACCTGGCTGGGAGTCATGGCCTCCTAATAATCCCCATCTCTGAATTGGCTACATCACTCTGATCTCCACCCCACTGCCATCACATCATCAACCACTAGCCATATCACCCTGCAACTCACAGCTGGCAGCCCACTGAAGCTAAGCATGTGTGAGCCAGGTCAGTACCTGGCTGAGAGACCTCCTGGGAAGCTAAGCAGTGGTGAGCCTGGTCAGTAGCTGGGTGGGAGTCATGGCCTCCTAATAATCCCCATCTCTGAATTGGCTACATCGCTCTGCTCTCCACGCTACTGCCATGAGTCAAATCACCGTGCAACTCACAGCTGGCAGCCCACTGAAGCTAAGCAGGTATCACCCTGGTCAGTACCTGGCTGAGAGACCTCCTGGGAAGCTAAGCAGGTGTGAGCCTGGTCAGTACCTGGCTGAGAGTCATGGCCTCCTACTAATCCCCATCTCTGAATTGGCTACATCGCTCTGCTCTCCACCCTACTGCCATGACATCATCAGCCAGCAGCCATATCACCCTGCAACTCGCAGCTTGCAACCCACTGAAGCTAAGCAGCTGTGAGCCTGGTCAGTACCTGGCTGAGAGACCTCCTCGGAAGCTAAGCAGCTGTGAGCCTGGTCAGTACCTGGCTGGCAGTCATCAGCCAGCAGCCATATCACCCTGCAACTCACAGCTGTCAGCCCCCTGAAACTAAGCAGGTGTGAGCCTGGTCAGTACCTGGCTGAGAGACCTCCTGGGAAAACTAACGTTGATAGTTTAGTGAAGTTAGTTAGTGAAGTCAGCAGGGGGTGCTCACCCTGCAGTGCATGTGGGTCCTAATGTCCCAGCCAGCAGCCATATCACCTTGCAACTCACAGTTGGCAGCCCACTGAAGCTAAGCAGGTGTGACCCTGGTCAGTACCTGGCTGAGAGACCTCCTGGGAAGCTAAGCAGGTGTGAGCCTGGTCAGTACCAGGCTGAGAGTCATCGCCTCATAATAATCCCCATCTCTGAATTGGCTACAACGCTCTGCTCTCCGTCCCACTGCTAACACATCATCAGCCAGCAGCCATATCACCCTGCAACTCACAGCTGGCAGCCCCCTGAAGCTAAGCAGGTGTGAGCCTGGTCAGTACCTGGCTGATAGACCTCCTGGGAAGCTAAGCAGCTGTGAGCCTGGTCAGCAGCTGGCTGGGAGTCATTGCCAACTAATAATCCCCATCTCTGAATTGGCTACACCCCCCTGCCATCACATCATCACCCAGCAGCCATATCACCGTGCAACTCACAGCTGGCAGCCCCCTGAATTAAGCTTGTGTGAGCCTGGTCAGTAGCTGGCTCAGAGACCTCCTGGGTAGCTAACTCACAGCTGGCAGCCCGCTGAAGCTAAGCAGGTGTGAGCCTGGTCAGTACCTGGCTGAGAGACCTCCTGGGAAGCTAAGCAGGTGTGAACCTGGTCAGTACCTGGCTGGGAGTCATGGCCTCCTAATAATCCCCATCTCTGAATAGGCTACATCGCTCTGCTCTCCACCCCCCTGCCATCACATCATCACCGTGCAACTCACAGCTGGCAGCCCCCTGAATTAAGCAGGTGTGAGCCTGGTCAGTAGCTGGCTCAGAGACCTCCTGGAAAGCTAACTCACAGCTGGCAGCCCACTGAAGCTAAGCAGGTGTGAGCCTGGTCAGTACCTGGCTAAGAGACCTCCTGGGACGCTAAGCAGGTGTGAGCCTGGTCAGTACCTGGCTCAGAGACCTCCTGGGAAGCTAACTCACAGCTGGCAGCCCCCTGAAGCTAAGCAGGTGTGAGCCTGGTCAGTACCTGGCTGGGAGTCATGGCCTCCTACTAATCCCCATCTCTGAATTGGCTACATCTCTCTGCTCTCCACCCCCCTGCCATCACATCATCAACCACTAGCCATATCACCCTGCAACTCACAGCTGGCAGCCCCCTGAAGCTAAGCAGGTGTGAGCCTGGTCAGTACCTGGCTGAGAGAACTCCTGGGAAGCTAAGCAGCTGTGAGCGTGGTCAATACCTGGCTGAGAGACCTCCTGGGAAGCTAAGCAGTTGTGAGCCTGGTCAGCAGCTGGCTGGGAGTCATTGCCAACTAATAATCCCCATCTCTGAATTGGCTACACCCCCCTGCCATCACATCATCACCCAGCAGCCATATCACCGTGCAACTCACAGCTGGCAGCCCCCTGAATTAAGCTTGTGTGAGCCTGGTCAGTAGCTGGCTCAGAGACCTCCTGGGAAGCTAACTCACAGCTGGCAGCCCACTGAAGCTAAGCAGGTGTGAGCCTGGTCAGTACCTGGCTGAGAGACCTCCTGGGAAGCTAAGCAGGTGTGAGCCTGGTCAGTACCTGGCTGGGAGTCATGGCCTCCTAATAATCCCCATCTCTGAATTGGCTACATCGCTCTGCTCTCCACCCCCCTGCCATCACATCATCACCGTGCAACTCACAGCTGGCAGCCCCCTGAATTAAGCAGGTGTGAGCCTGGTCAGTAGCTGGCTCAGAGACCTCCTGGGAAGCTAAGCAGTTGTGAGCCTGGTCCGTACCTCGCTGGGAGTCATGGCCTCCTAATAATCCCCATCTCTGAATTGGCTACATCGCTCTGCTCTCCACCCCACTGCCATCACAACATCAGCCAGCAGCCATATCACCCTGCAACTCACAGCTGGCAACCCCCTGAATTAAGCAGGTGTGAGCCTGGTCAGTACCTGGCTGAGAGACCTCCTGCGAAGCTAAGCAGCTGTGAGCGTGGTCAATACCTGGTTGAGAGACCTCCTGGGAAGCTAAGCAGCTGTGAGCGTGGTCAATACCTGGCTGAGAGACCTCTTGGGAAGCTAAGCAGCTGTGAGCGTGGTCAGTATCTGGCTCAGAGACCTCCAGGGAAAACTAAGGTTGTTGCCTGAAGAGGGGTTAGTGGGGTGAGCAGGGGATACTCACCCTGCTGTGCATGTGGGTGGTAATGTCCCAGCAAGCAGCCATATCCCCCTGCAACTCACAGCTGACAGCCCACTGACGCTAAGCAGGTGTGAGCCTCGTCAGTACCTGGCTGGGAGTCATGGCCTCCTAATAATCCCCATCTCTGAATTGGCTACATCTCTCTGCTTTCCAGCCCCCTGCCATCACATCATCAACCACTAGCCATATCACCCTGCAATTCACAGCTGGCAGCCCACTGAAGCTAAGCAGGTATCACCCTGGTCAGTACCTGGCTGAGAGACCTCCTGGGAAAACTAACGTTGATAGTTTAGTGAAGTTAGTTAGTGAAGTCAGCAGGGGGTGCTCACCCTGCAGTGCATGTGGGTCCTAATGTCCCAGCCAGCAGCCATATCACCCTGCAACTCACAGCTGGCAGCCCACTGAAGCTAAGCAGGTATCACCCTGGTCAGTACCTGGCTGAGAGACCTCCTGGGACGCTAAGCAGGGGTGAGCCTGGTCAGTACCTGGCTGGGAGTCATGGCCTCCTAATAATCCCCATCTCTGAATTGGCTACATCGCTCTGCT
Source organism: Atractosteus spatula (assembly GCF_055471065.1). NCBI lineage: Eukaryota > Metazoa > Chordata > Actinopteri > Semionotiformes > Lepisosteidae > Atractosteus > Atractosteus spatula. Next base: position 17,113,863 of record NC_142722.1, on the reverse strand, counting down.
CTCCACCCCCCTGCCATCACATCATCACCGTGCAACTCACAGCTGGCAGCCCCCTGAATTAAGCAGGTGTGAGCCTGGTCAGTAGCTGGCTCAGAGACCTCCTGGAAAGCTAACTCACAGCTGGCAGCCCACTGAAGCTAAGCAGGTGTGAGCCTGGTCAGTACCTGGCTTAGAGACCTCCTGGGACGCTAAGCAGGTGTGAGCCTGGTCAGTACCTGGCTCAGAGACCTCCTGGGAAGCTAACTCACAGCTGGCAGCCCCCTGAAGCTAAGCAGGTGTGAGCCTGGTCAGTACCTGGCTGGGAGTCATGGCCTCCTACTAATCCCCATCTCTGAATTGGCTACATCTCTCTGCTCTCCACCCCCCTGCCATCACATCATCAACCACTAGCCATATCACCCTGCAACTCACAGCTGGCAGCCCCCTGAAGTTAAGCAGGTGTGAGCCTGGTCAGTACCTGGCTGAGAGACCTCCTGGGAAGCTAAGCAGCTGTGAGCGTGGTCAATACCTGGTTGAGAGACCTCCTGGGAAGCTAAGCAGCTGTGAGCGTGGTCAATACCTGGTTGAGAGACCTTTTGGGAAGCTAAGCAGCTGTGAGCGTGGCCAATACCTGGCTAAGAGACCTCTTGGGAAGCTAAGCAGCTGTGAGCGTGGTCAATACCTGGCTGAGAGACCTCTTGGGAAGCTAAGCAGGTGTGAGCGTGGTCAGAATCTGGCTCGGAGACCTCCAGGGAAAACTAAGGTTGTTGCCTGAAGAGGGGTTAGTGGGGTGAGCAGGGGATACTCACCCTGCTGTGCATGTGGTTGGTAATGTCCCAGCAAGCAGCCATATCCCCCTGCAACTCACAGCTGGCAGCCCACTGAAGCTAAGCAGGTGTCAGCCTCGTCAGTACCTGGCTGGGAGTCATGGCCTCCTAATAATCCCCATCTCTGAATTGGCTACATCACTCTGATCTCCACCCCACTGCCATCACATCATCAACCACTAGCCATATCACCCTGCAACTCACAGCTGGCAGCCCACTGAAGCTAAGCATGTGTGAGCCAGGTCAGTACCTGGCTGAGAGACCTCCTGGGAAGCTAAGCAGTGGTGAGCCTGGTCAGTAGCTGGGTGGGAGTCATGGCCTCCTAATAATCCCCATCTCTGAATTGGCTACATCGCTCTGCTCTCCACGCTACTGCCATGAGTCACATCACCGTGCAACTCACAGCTGGCAGCCCACTGAAGCTAAGCAGGTATCACCCTGGTCAGTACCTGGCTGAGAGACCTCCTGGGAAGCTAAGCAGGTGTGAGCCTGGTCAGTACCTGGCTGAGAGTCATGGCCTCCTACTAATCCCCATCTCTGAATTGGCTACATCGCTCTGCTCTCCACCCTACTGCCATGACATCATCAGCCAGCAGCCATATCACCCTGCAACTCGCAGCTTGCAACCCACTGAAGCTAAGCAGCTGTGAGCCTGGTCAGTACCTGGCTGAGAGACCTCCTCGGAAGCTAAGCAGCTGTGAGCCTGGTCAGTACCTGGCTGGCAGTCATCAGCCAGCAGCCATATCACCCTGCAACTCACAGCTGTCAGCCCCCTGAAACTAAGCAGGTGTGAGCCTGGTCAGTACCTGGCTGAGAGACCTCCTGGGAAAACTAACGTTGATAGTTTAGTGAAGTTAGTTAGTGAAGTCAGCAGGGGGTGCTCACCCTGCAGTGCATGTGGGTCCTAATGTCCCAGCCAGCAGCCATATCACCTTGCAACTCACAGTTGGCAGCCCACTGAAGCTAAGCAGGTGTGACCCTGGTCAGTACCTGGCTGAGAGACCTCCTGGGAAGCTAAGCAGGTGTGAGCCTGGTCAGTACCAGGCTGAGAGTCATCGCCTCATAATAATCCCCATCTCTGAATTGGCTACAACGCTCTGCTCTCCGTCCCACTGCTAACACATCATCAGCCAGCAGCCATATCACCCTGCAACTCACAGCTGGCAGCCCCCTGAAGCTAAGCAGGTGTGAGCCTGGTCAGTACCTGGCTGATAGACCTCCTGGGAAGCTAAGCAGCTGTGAGCCTGGTCAGCAGCTGGCTGGGAGTCATTGCCAACTAATAATCCCCATCTCTGAATTGGCTACACCCCCCTGCCATCACATCATCACCCAGCAGCCATATCACCGTGCAACTCACAGCTGGCAGCCCCCTGAATTAAGCTTGTGTGAGCCTGGTCAGTAGCTGGCTCAGAGACCTCCTGGGTAGCTAACTCACAGCTGGCAGCCCGCTGAAGCTAAGCAGGTGTGAGCCTGGTCAGTACCTGGCTGAGAGACCTCCTGGGAAGCTAAGCAGGTGTGAGCCTGGTCAGTACCTGGCTGGGAGTCATGGCCTCCTAATAATCCCCATCTCTGAATAGGCTACATCGCTCTGCTCTCCACCCCCCTGCCATCACATCATCACCGTGCAACTCACAGCTGGCAGCCCCCTGAATTAAGCAGGTGTGAGCCTGGTCAGTAGCTGGCTCAGAGACCTCCTGGAAAGCTAACTCACAGCTGGCAGCCCACTGAAGCTAAGCAGGTGTGAGCCTGGTCAGTACCTGGCTAAGAGACCTCCTGGGACGCTAAGCAGGTGTGAGCCTGGTCAGTACCTGGCTCAGAGACCTCCTGGGAAGCTAACTCACAGCTGGCAGCCCCCTGAAGCTAAGCAGGTGTGAGCCTGGTCAGTACCTGGCTGGGAGTCATGGCCTCCTACTAATCCCCATCTCTGAATTGGCTACATCTCTCTGCTCTCCACCCCCCTGCCATCACATCATCAACCACTAGCCATATCACCCTGCAACTCACAGCTGGCAGCCCCCTGAAGCTAAGCAGGTGTGAGCCTGGTCAGTACCTGGCTGAGAGAACTCCTGGGAAGCTAAGCAGCTGTGAGCGTGGTCAATACCTGGCTGAGAGACCTCCTGGGAAGCTAAGCAGTTGTGAGCCTGGTCAGCAGCTGGCTGGGAGTCATTGCCAACTAATAATCCCCATCTCTGAATTGGCTACACCCCCCTGCCATCACATCATCACCCAGCAGCCATATCACCGTGCAACTCACAGCTGGCAGCCCCCTGAATTAAGCTTGTGTGAGCCTGGTCAGTAGCTGGCTCAGAGACCTCCTGGGAAGCTAACTCACAGCTGGCAGCCCACTGAAGCTAAGCAGGTGTGAGCCTGGTCAGTACCTGGCTGAGAGACCTCCTGGGAAGCTAAGCAGGTGTGAGCCTGGTCAGTACCTGGCTGGGAGTCATGGCCTCCTAATAATCCCCATCTCTGAATTGGCTACATCGCTCTGCTCTCCACCCCCCTGCCATCACATCATCACCGTGCAACTCACAGCTGGCAGCCCCCTGAATTAAGCAGGTGTGAGCCTGGTCAGTAGCTGGCTCAGAGACCTCCTGGGAAGCTAAGCAGTTGTGAGCCTGGTCCGTACCTCGCTGGGAGTCATGGCCTCCTAATAATCCCCATCTCTGAATTGGCTACATCGCTCTGCTCTCCACCCCACTGCCATCACAACATCAGCCAGCAGCCATATCACCCTGCAACTCACAGCTGGCAACCCCCTGAATTAAGCAGGTGTGAGCCTGGTCAGTACCTGGCTGAGAGACCTCCTGCGAAGCTAAGCAGCTGTGAGCGTGGTCAATACCTGGTTGAGAGACCTCCTGGGAAGCTAAGCAGCTGTGAGCGTGGTCAATACCTGGCTGAGAGACCTCTTGGGAAGCTAAGCAGCTGTGAGCGTGGTCAGTATCTGGCTCAGAGACCTCCAGGGAAAACTAAGGTTGTTGCCTGAAGAGGGGTTAGTGGGGTGAGCAGGGGATACTCACCCTGCTGTGCATGTGGGTGGTAATGTCCCAGCAAGCAGCCATATCCCCCTGCAACTCACAGCTGACAGCCCACTGACGCTAAGCAGGTGTGAGCCTCGTCAGTACCTGGCTGGGAGTCATGGCCTCCTAATAATCCCCATCTCTGAATTGGCTACATCTCTCTGCTTTCCAGCCCCCTGCCATCACATCATCAACCACTAGCCATATCACCCTGCAACTCACAGCTGGCAGCCCCCTGAAGCTAAGCAGGTGTGAGCCTGGTCAGTACCTGGCTTAGAGACCTCCTGGGACGCTAAGCAGGTGTGAGCCTGGTCAGTACCTGGCTCAGAGACCTCCTGGGAAGCTAACTCACAGCTGGCAGCCCCCTGAAGCTAAGCAGGTGTGAGCCTGGTCAGTACCTGGCTGGGAGTCATGGCCTCCTACTAATCCCCATCTCTGAATTGGCTACATCTCTCTGCTCTCCACCCCCCTGCCATCACATCATCAGCCACTAGCCATATCACCCTGCAACTCACAGCTGGCAGCCCCCTGAAGCTAAACAGGTGTGAGCCTGGTCAGTACCTGGCTGAGAGACCTCCTGGGAAGCTAAGCATGTGTGAGCCAGGTCAGTACCTGGCTGAGAGACCTCCTGGGAAGCTAAGCAGTTGTGAGCCTGGTCAGTAGCTGGGTGGGAGTCATGGCCTCCTAATAATCCCCGTCTCTGAATTGGCTACATCGCTCTGCTCTCCACCCTACTGCCATGACATCATCAGCCAGCAGTCATATCACCGTGCAACTCACAGCTGGCAGCCCACTGAAGCTAAGCAGGTATCACCCTGGTCAGTACCTGGCTGAGAGACCTCCTGGGAAGCTAAGCAGCTGTGAGCCTGGTCAGTACCTGGCTGGCAGTCATCAGCCAGCAGCCATATCACCCTGCAACTCACAGCTGTCAGCCCCCTGAAACTAAGCAGGTGTGAGCCTGGTCAGTACCTGGCTGAGAGACCTCCTGGGAAAACTAACGTTGATAGTTTAGTGAAGTTAGTTAGTGAAGTCAGCAGGGGGTGCTCACCCTGCAGTGCATGTGGGTCCTAATGTCCCAGCCAGCAGCCATATCACCCTGCAACTCACAGCTGTCAGCCCACTGAAACTAAGCAGGTGTGACCCTGGTCAGTACCTGGCTGAGAGACCTCCTGGGACGCTAAGCAGGGGTGAGCCTGGTCAGTACCTGGCTCAGAGACCTCCTGGGAAGCTAACTCACAGCTGGCAGCCCCCTGAAGCTAAGCAGGTGTGAGCCTGGTCAGTACCTGGCTTAGAGACCTCCTGGGACGCTAAGCAGGTGTGAGCCTGGTCAGTACCAGGCTCAGAGACCTCCTGGGAAGCTAACTCACAGCTGGCAGCCCCCTGAAGCTAAGCAGGTGTGAGCCTGGTCAGTACCTGGCTGGGAGTCATGGCCTCCTACTAATCCCCATCTCTGAATTGGCTACATCTCTCTGCTCTCCACCCCCCTGCCATCACATCATCACCGTGCAACTCACAGCTGGCAGCCCCCTGAATTAAGCAGGTGTGAGCCTGGTCAGTAGCTGGCTCAGAGACCTCCTGGAAAGCTAACTCACAGCTGGCAGCCCACTGAAGCTAAGCAGGTGTGAGCCTGGTCAGTACCTGGCTTAGAGACCTCCTGGGACGCTAAGCAGGTGTGAGCCTGGTCAGTACCTGGCTCAGAGACCTCCTGGGAAGCTAACTCACAGCTGGCAGCCCCCTGAAGCTAAGCAGGTGTGAGCCTGGTCAGTACCTGGCTGGGAGTCATGGCCTCCTACTAATCCCCATCTCTGAATTGGCTACATCTCTCTGCTCTCCACCCCCCTGCCATCACATCATCAACCACTAGCCATATCACCCTGCAACTCACAGCTGGCAGCCCCCTGAAGCTAAGCAGGTGTGAGCCTGGTCAGTACCTGGCTGTAATCCCCATCTCTGAATTGGCTACATCGCTCTGCTCTCCACCCCACTGCCATCACATCATCACCAAGCAGCCATATCACCCTACAACTCACAGCTGGCAGCCCCCTGAAGCTAAGCAGGTGTGAGCCTGGTCAGTACCTGGCTGAGAGACCTCCTGGGAAGCTAAGCAGCTGTGAGCGTGGTCAATACCTGGTTGAGAGACCTCCTGGGAAGCTAAGCAGCTGTGAGCGTGGTCAATACCTGGTTGAGAGACCTTTTGGGAAGCTAAGCAGCTGTGAGCGTGGCCAATACCTGGCTAAGAGACCTCTTGGGAAGCTAAGCAGCTGTGAGCGTGGTCAATACCTGGCTGAGAGACCTCTTGGGAAGCTAAGCAGGTGTGAACCTGGTCAGAATCTGGCTCGGAGACCTCCAGGGAAAACTAAGGTTGTTGCCTGAAGAGGGGTTAGTGGGGTGAGCAGGGGATACTCACCCTGCTGTGCATGTGGTTGGTAATGTCCCAGCAAGCAGCCATATCCCCCTGCAACTCACAGCTGGCAGCCCACTGAAGCTAAGCAGGTGTCAGCCTCGTCAGTACCTGGCTGGGAGTCATGGCCTCCTAATAATCCCCATCTCTGAATTGGCTACATCACTCTGATCTCCACCCCACTGCCATCACATCATCAACCACTAGCCATATCACCCTGCAACTCACAGCTGGCAGCCCACTGAAGCTAAGCATGTGTGAGCCAGGTCAGTACCTGGCTGAGAGACCTCCTGGGAAGCTAAGCAGTTGTGAGCCTGGTCAGTAGCTGGGTGGGAGTCATGGCCTCCTAATAATCCCCATCTCTGAATTGGCTACATCGCTCTGCTCTCCACCCTACTGCCATGAGTCACATCACCGTGCAACTCACAGCTGGCAGCCCACTGAAGCTAAGCAGGTATCACCCTGGTCAGTACCTGGCTGAGAGACCTCCTGGGAAGCTAAGCAGGTGTGAGCCTGGTCAGTACCTGGCTGAGAGTCATGGCCTCCTACTAATCCCCATCTCTGAATTGGCTACATCGCTCTGCTCTCCACCCTACTGCCATGACATCATCAGCCAGCAGCCATATCACCCTGCAACTCGCAGCTTGCAGCCCACTGAAGCTAAGCAGCTGTGAGCCTGGTCAGTACCTGGCTGAGAGACCTCCTGGGAAGCTAAGCAGCTGTGAGCCTGGTCAGTACCTGGCTGGCAGTCATCAGCCAGCAGCCATATCACCCTGCAACTCACAGCTGTCAGCCCCCTGAAACTAAGCAGGTGTGAGCCTGGTCAGTACCTGGCTGAGAGACCTCCTGGGAAAACTAACGTTGATAGTTTAGTGAAGTTAGTTAGTGAAGTCAGCAGGGGGTGCTCACCCTGCAGTGCATGTGGGTCCTAATGTCCCAGCCAGCAGCCATATCACCTTGCAACTCACAGTTGGCAGCCCACTGAAGCTAAGCAGGTGTGACCCTGGTCAGTACCTGGCTGAGAGACCTCCTGGGAAGCTAAGCAGGTGTGAGCCTGGTCAGTACCAGGCTGAGAGTCATCGCCTCATAATAATCCCCATCTCTGAATTGGCTACAACGCTCTGCTCTCCGTCCCACTGCTAACACATCATCAGCCAGCAGCCATATCACCCTGCAACTCACAGCTGGCAGCCCCCTGAAGCTAAGCAGGTGTGAGCCTGGTCAGTACCTGGCTGATAGACCTCCTGGGAAGCTAAGCAGCTGTGAGCCTGGTCAGCAGCTGGCTGGGAGTCATTGCCAACTAATAATCCCCATCTCTGAATTGGCTACACCCCCCTGCCATCACATCATCACCCAGCAGCCATATCACCGTGCAACTCACAGCTGGCAGCCCCCTGAATTAAGCTTGTGTGAGCCTGGTCAGTAGCTGGCTCAGAGACCTCCTGGGTAGCTAACTCACAGCTGGCAGCCCGCTGAAGCTAAGCAGGTGTGAGCCTGGTCAGTACCTGGCTGAGAGACCTCCTGGGAAGCTAAGCAGGTGTGAGCCTGGTCAGTACCTGGCTGGGAGTCATGGCCTCCTAATAATCCCCATCTCTGAATTGGCTACATCGCTCTGCTCTCCACCCCCCTGCCATCACATCATCACCGTGCAACTCACAGCTGGCAGCCCCCTGAATTAAGCAGGTGTGAGCCTGGTCAGTAGCTGGCTCAGAGACCTCCTGGAAAGCTAACTCACAGCTGGCAGCCCACTGAAGCTAAGCAGGTGTGAGCCTGGTCAGTACCTGGCTAAGAGACCTCCTGGGACGCTAAGCAGGTGTGAGCCTGGTCAGTACCTGGCTCAGAGACCTCCTGGGAAGCTAACTCACAGCTGGCAGCCCCCTGAAGCTAAGCAGGTGTGAGCCTGGTCAGTACCTGGCTGGGAGTCATGGCCTCCTACTAATCCCCATCTCTGAATTGGCTACATCTCTCTGCTCTCCACCCCCCTGCCATCACATCATCAACCACTAGCCATATCACCCTGCAACTCACAGCTGGCAGCCCCCTGAAGCTAAGCAGGTGTGAGCCTGGTCAGTACCTGGCTGAGAGAACTCCTGGGAAGCTAAGCAGCTGTGAGCGTGGTCAATACCTGGCTGAGAGACCTCCTGGGAAGCTAAGCAGTTGTGAGCCTGGTCAGCAGCTGGCTGGGAGTCATTGCCAACTAATAATCCCCATCTCTGAATTGGCTACACCCCCCTGCCATCACATCATCACCCAGCAGCCATATCACCGTGCAACTCACAGCTGGCAGCCCCCTGAATTAAGCTTGTGTGAGCCTGGTCAGTAGCTGGCTCAGAGACCTCCTGGGAAGCTAACTCACAGCTGGCAGCCCACTGAAGCAAAGCAGGTGTGAGCCTGGTCAGTACCTGGCTGAGAGACCTCCTGGGAAGCTAAGCAGGTGTGAGCCTGGTCAGTACCTGGCTGGGAGTCATGGCCTCCTAATAATCCCCATCTCTGAATTGGCTACATCGCTCTGCTCTCCACCCCCCTGCCATCACATCATCACCGTGCAACTCACAGCTGGCAGCCCCCTGAATTAAGCAGGTGTGAGCCTGGTCAGTACCTGGCTCAGAGACCTCCTGGGAAGCTAACTCACAGCTGGCAGCCCACTGAAGCTAAGCAGGTGTGAGCCTGGTCAGTACCTGGCTGAGAGACCTCCTGGGAAGCTAAGCAGGTGTGAGCCTGGTCAGTACCTGGCTGGGAGTCATGGCCTCCTACTAATCCCCATCTCTGAATTGGCTACATCGCTCTGCTCTCCAACCCACTGCCATCACCTCATCAGCCAGCAGCCATATCACCGTGCAACTCACAGCTGGCAGCCCCCTGAATTAAGCAGGTGTGAGCCTGGTCAGTAGCTGGCTCAGAGACCTCCTGGGAAGCTAAGCAGTTGTGAGCCTGGTCCGTACCTGGCTGGGAGTCATGGCCTCCTAATAATCCCCATCTCTGAATTGGCTACATCGCTCTGCTCTCCACCCCACTGCCATCACAACATCAGCCAGCAGCCATATCACCCTGCAACTCACAGCTGGCAACCCCCTGAATTAAGCAGGTGTGAGCCTGGTCAGTACCTGGCTGAGAGACCTCCTGCGAAGCTAAGCAGCTGTGAGCGTGGTCAATACCTGGTTGAGAGACCTCCTGGGAAGCTAAGCAGCTGTGAGCGTGGTCAATACCTGGCTGAGAGACCTCTTGGGAAGCTAAGCAGCTGTGAGCGTGGTCAGTATCTGGCTCAGAGACCTCCAGGGAAAACTAAGGTTGTTGCCTGAAGAGGGGTTAGTGGGGTGAGCAGGGGATACTCACCCTGCTGTGCATGTGGGTGGTAATGTCCCAGCAAGCAGCCATATCCCCCTGTAACTCACACCTGACAGCCCACTGACGCTAAGCAGGTGTGAGCCTCGTCAGTACCTGGCTGGGAGTCATGGCCTCCTAATAATCCCCATCTCTGAATTGGCTACATCTCTCTGCTTTCCAGCCCCCTGCCATCACATCATCAACCACTAGCCATATCACCCTGCAACTCACAGCTGGCAGCCCCCTGAAGCTAAACAGGTGTGAGCCTGGTCAGTACCTGGCTGAGAGACCTCCTGGGAAGCTAAGCAGTTGTGAGCCTGGTCAGTAGCTGGGTGGGAGTCATGGCCTCCTAATAATCCCCATCTCTGAATTGGCTACATCGCTCTGCTCTCCACCCTACTGCCATGAGTCACATCACCGTGCAACTCACAGCTGGCAGCCCACTGAAGCTAAGCAGGTATCACCCTGGTCAGTACCTGGCTGAGAGACCTCCTGGGAAGCTAAGCAGGTGTGAGCCTGGTCAGTACCTGGCTGAGAGTCATGGCCTCCTACTAATCCCCATCTCTGAATTGGCTACATCGCTCTGCTCTCCACCCTACTGCCATGACATCATCAGCCAGCAGCCATATCACCCTGCAACTCGCAGCTTGCAGCCCACTGAAGCTAAGCAGCTGTGAGCCTGGTCAGTACCTGGCTGAGAGACCTCCTGGGAAGCTAAGCAGCTGTGAGCCTGGTCAGTACCTGGCTGGCAGTCATCAGCCAGCAGCCATATCACCCTGCAACTCACAGCTGTCAGCCCCCTGAAACTAAGCAGGTGTGAGCCTGGTCAGTACCTGGCTGAGAGACCTCCTGGGAAAACTAACGTTGATAGTTTAGTGAAGTTAGTTAGTGAAGTCAGCAGGGGGTGCTCACCCTGCAGTGCATGTGGGTCCTAATGTCCCAGCCAGCAGCCATATCACCTTGCAACTCACAGTTGGCAGCCCACTGAAGCTAAGCAGGTGTGACCCTGGTCAGTACCTGGCTGAGAGACCTCCTGGGAAGCTAAGCAGGTGTGAGCCTGGTCAGTACCAGGCTGAGAGTCATCGCCTCATAATAATCCCCATCTCTGAATTGGCTACAACGCTCTGCTCTCCGTCCCACTGCTAACACATCATCAGCCAGCAGCCATATCACCCTGCAACTCACAGCTGGCAGCCCCCTGAAGCTAAGCAGGTGTGAGCCTGGTCAGTACCTGGCTGATAGACCTCCTGGGAAGCTAAGCAGCTGTGAGCCTGGTCAGCAGCTGGCTGGGAGTCATTGCCAACTAATAATCCCCATCTCTGAATTGGCTACACCCCCCTGCCATCACATCATCACCCAGCAGCCATATCACCGTGCAACTCACAGCTGGCAGCCCCCTGAATTAAGCTTGTGTGAGCCTGGTCAGTAGCTGGCTCAGAGACCTCCTGGGTAGCTAACTCACAGCTGGCAGCCCGCTGAAGCTAAGCAGGTGTGAGCCTGGTCAGTACCTGGCTGAGAGACCTCCTGGGAAGCTAAGCAGGTGTGAGCCTGGTCAGTACCTGGCTGGGAGTCATGGCCTCCTAATAATCCCCATCTCTGAATTGGCTACATCGCTCTGCTCTCCACCCCCCTGCCATCACATCATCACCGTGCAACTCACAGCTGGCAGCCCCCTGAATTAAGCAGGTGTGAGCCTGGTCAGTAGCTGGCTCAGAGACCTCCTGGAAAGCTAACTCACAGCTGGCAGCCCACTGAAGCTAAGCAGGTGTGAGCCTGGTCAGTACCTGGCTAAGAGACCTCCTGGGACGCTAAGCAGGTGTGAGCCTGGTCAGTACCTGGCTCAGAGACCTCCTGGGAAGCTAACTCACAGCTGGCAGCCCCCTGAAGCTAAGCAGGTGTGAGCCTGGTCAGTACCTGGCTGGGAGTCATGGCCTCCTACTAATCCCCATCTCTGAATTGGCTACATCTCTCTGCTCTCCACCCCCCTGCCATCACATCATCAACCACTAGCCATATCACCCTGCAACTCACAGCTGGCAGCCCCCTGAAGCTAAGCAGGTGTGAGCCTGGTCAGTACCTGGCTGAGAGAACTCCTGGGAAGCTAAGCAGCTGTGAGCGTGGTCAATACCTGGCTGAGAGACCTCCTGGGAAGCTAAGCAGTTGTGAGCCTGGTCAGCAGCTGGCTGGGAGTCATTGCCAACTAATAATCCCCATCTCTGAATTGGCTACACCCCCCTGCCATCACATCATCACCCAGCAGCCATATCACCGTGCAACTCACAGCTGGCAGCCCCCTGAATTAAGCTTGTGTGAGCCTGGTCAGTAGCTGGCTCAGAGACCTCCTGGGAAGCTAACTCACAGCTGGCAGCCCACTGAAGCAAAGCAGGTGTGAGCCTGGTCAGTACCTGGCTGAGAGACCTCCTGGGAAGCTAAGCAGGTGTGAGCCTGGTCAGTACCTGGCTGGGAGTCATGGCCTCCTAATAATCCCCATCTCTGAATTGGCTACATCGCTCTGCTCTCCACCCCCCTGCCATCACATCATCACCGTGCAACTCACAGCTGGCAGCCCCCTGAATTAAGCAGGTGTGAGCCTGGTCAGTACCTGGCTCAGAGACCTCCTGGGAAGCTAACTCACAGCTGGCAGCCCACTGAAGCTAAGCAGGTGTGAGCCTGGTCAGTACCTGGCTGAGAGACCTCCTGGGAAGCTAAGCAGGTGTGAGCCTGGTCAGTACCTGGCTGGGAGTCATGGCCTCCTACTAATCCCCATCTCTGAATTGGCTACATCGCTCTGCTCTCCAACCCACTGCCATCACCTCATCAGCCAGCAGCCATATCACCGTGCAACTCACAGCTGGCAGCCCCCTGAATTAAGCAGGTGTGAGCCTGGTCAGTAGCTGGCTCAGAGACCTCCTGGGAAGCTAAGCAGTTGTGAGCCTGGTCCGTACCTCGCTGGGAGTCATGGCCTCCTAATAATCCCCATCTCTGAATTGGCTACATCGCTCTGCTCTCCACCCCACTGCCATCACAACATCAGCCAGCAGCCATATCACCCTGCAACTCACAGCTGGCAACCCCCTGAATTAAGCAGGTGTGAGCCTGGTCAGTACCTGGCTGAGAGACCTCCTGCGAAGCTAAGCAGCTGTGAGCGTGGTCAATACCTGGTTGAGAGACCTCCTGGGAAGCTAAGCAGCTGTGAGCGTGGTCAATACCTGGCTGAGAGACCTCTTGGGAAGCTAAGCAGCTGTGAGCGTGGTCAGTATCTGGCTCAGAGACCTCCAGGGAAAACTAAGGTTGTTGCCTGAAGAGGGGTTAGTGGGGTGAGCAGGGGATACTCACCCTGCTGTGCATGTGGGTGGTAATGTCCCAGCAAGCAGCCATATCCCCCTGTAACTCACACCTGACAGCCCACTGACGCTAAGCAGGTGTGAGCCTCGTCAGTACCTGGCTGGGAGTCATGGCCTCCTAATAATCCCCATCTCTGAATTGGCTACATCTCTCTGCTTTCCAGCCCCCTGCCATCACATCATCAACCACTAGCCATATCACCCTGCAACTCACAGCTGGCAGCCCCCTGAAGCTAAACAGGTGTGAGCCTGGTCAGTACCTGGCTGTAATCCCCATCTCTGAATTGGCTACATCACTCTGATCTCCACCCCACTGCCATCACATCATCACCAAGCAGCCATATCACCCTGCAACTCACAGCTGGCAGCCCACTGAAGCTAAGCAGGTATCACTCTGGTCAGTACCTGGCTGAAAGACCTCCTGGGAAGCTAAGCAGCTGTGAGCAAGGTCAATACCTGGCTGGGAGTCCTGGCCTCCTAATAATCCCCATCTCTGAATTGGCTACATCTCTCTGCTCTCCACCCCCCTGCCATCACATGATCAGCCACTAGCCATATCACCCTGCAACTCACAGCTGGAAGCCCACTGAAGCTAAGCAGGTGTGAGCCTGGTCAGTACCTGGCTGAGAGACCTCCTGTGAAGCTAAGCAGCTGTGAGCCTGGTCAGTACCTGGCTCAGAGACCTCCGGGGAAGCTAAGCAGGTGTGAGCCTGGACAGTACCTGGCTGGGAGTCATGGCCTCCTAATAATCCCCATCTCTGAATTGGCTACATCACTCTGATCTCCACCCCACTGCCATCACATCATCAGCCAGCAGCCATATCACCCTACAACTCACAGCTGGCAGCCCACTGAAGCTAAACAGGTGTGAGCCTGGTCAGTACCTGGCTGAGAGACCTCCTGGGAAGCTGAGCAGGTGTGAACCTGGTCAGTACCTGGCTGAGAGACCTCCTGGGAAGCTAAGCAGGTGTGAGCCTGGTCAGTACCTGGCTGAGAGTCATGGCCTCCTACTAATCCCCATCTCTGAATTGGCTACATCGCTCTGCTCTCCACCCTACTGCCATGACATCATCAGCCAGCAGCCATATCACCCTGCAACTCGCAGCTTGCAGCCCACTGAAGCTAAGCAGCTGTGAGCCTGGTCAGTACCTGGCTGAGAGACCTCCTGGGAAGCTATGCAGCTGTGAGCCTGGTCAGTACCTGGCTGGCAGTCATCAGCCAGCAGCCATATCACCCTGCAACTCACAGCTGTCAGCCCCCTGAAACTAAGCAGGTGTGAGCCTGGTCAGTACCTGGCTGAGAGACCTCCTGGGAAAACTAACGTTGATAGTTTAGTGAAGTTAGTTAGTGAAGTCAGCAGGGGGTGCTCACCCTGCAGTGCATGTGGGTCCTAATGTCCCAGCCAGCAGCCATATCACCTTGCAACTCACAGTTGGCAGCCCACTGAAGCTAAGCAGGTGTGACCCTGGTCAGTACCTGGCTGAGAGACCTCCTGGGAAGCTAAGCAGGTGTGAGCCTGGTCAGTACCAGGCTGAGAGTCATCGCCTCATAATAATCCCCATCTCTGAATTGGCTACAACGCTCTGCTCTCCGTCCCACTGCTAACACATCATCAGCCAGCAGCCATATCACCCTGCAACTCACAGCTGGCAGCCCCCTGAAGCTAAGCAGGTGTGAGCCTGGTCAGTACCTGGCTGATAGACCTCCTGGGAAGCTAAGCAGCTGTGAGCCTGGTCAGCAGCTGGCTGGGAGTCATTGCCAACTAATAATCCCCATCTCTGAATTGGCTACACCCCCCTGCCATCACATCATCACCCAGCAGCCATATCACCGTGCAACTCACAGCTGGCAGCCCCCTGAATTAAGCTTGTGTGAGCCTGGTCAGTAGCTGGCTCAGAGACCTCCTGGGTAGCTAACTCACAGCTGGCAGCCCGCTGAAGCTAAGCAGGTGTGAGCCTGGTCAGTACCTGGCTGAGAGACCTCCTGGGAAGCTAAGCAGGTGTGAGCCTGGTCAGTACCTGGCTGGGAGTCATGGCCTCCTAATAATCCCCATCTCTGAATTGGCTACATCGCTCTGCTCTCCACCCCCCTGCCATCACATCATCACCGTGCAACTCACAGCTGGCAGCCCCCTGAATTAAGCAGGTGTGAGCCTGGTCAGTAGCTGGCTCAGAGACCTCCTGGAAAGCTAACTCACAGCTGGCAGCCCACTGAAGCTAAGCAGGTGTGAGCCTGGTCAGTACCTGGCTAAGAGACCTCCTGGGACGCTAAGCAGGTGTGAGCCTGGTCAGTACCTGGCTCAGAGACCTCCTGGGAAGCTAACTCACAGCTGGCAGCCCCCTGAAGCTAAGCAGGTGTGAGCCTGGTCAGTACCTGGCTGGGAGTCATGGCCTCCTACTAATCCCCATCTCTGAATTGGCTACATCTCTCTGCTCTCCACCCCCCTGCCATCACATCATCAACCACTAGCCATATCACCCTGCAACTCACAGCTGGCAGCCCCCTGAAGCTAAGCAGGTGTGAGCCTGGTCAGTACCTGGCTGAGAGAACTCCTGGGAAGCTAAGCAGCTGTGAGCGTGGTCAATACCTGGCTGAGAGACCTCCTGGGAAGCTAAGCAGTTGTGAGCCTGGTCAGCAGCTGGCTGGGAGTCATTGCCAACTAATAATCCCCATCTCTGAATTGGCTACACCCCCCTGCCATCACATCATCACCCAGCAGCCATATCACCGTGCAACTCACAGCTGGCAGCCCCCTGAATTAAGCTTGTGTGAGCCTGGTCAGTAGCTGGCTCAGAGACCTCCTGGGAAGCTAACTCACAGCTGGCAGCCCACTGAAGCAAAGCAGGTGTGAGCCTGGTCAGTACCTGGCTGAGAGACCTCCTGGGAAGCTAAGCAGGTGTGAGCCTGGTCAGTACCTGGCTGGGAGTCATGGCCTCCTAATAATCCCCATCTCTGAATTGGCTACATCGCTCTGCTCTCCACCCCCCTGCCATCACATCATCACCGTGCAACTCACAGCTGGCAGCCCCCTGAATTAAGCAGGTGTGAGCCTGGTCAGTACCTGGCTCAGAGACCTCCTGGGAAGCTAACTCACAGCTGGCAGCCCACTGAAGCTAAGCAGGTGTGAGCCTGGTCAGTACCTGGCTGAGAGACCTCCTGGGAAGCTAAGCAGGTGTGAGCCTGGTCAGTACCTGGCTGGGAGTCATGGCCTCCTACTAATCCCCATCTCTGAATTGGCTACATCGCTCTGCTCTCCAACCCACTGCCATCACCTCATCAGCCAGCAGCCATATCACCGTGCAACTCACAGCTGGCAGCCCCCTGAATTAAGCAGGTGTGAGCCTGGTCAGTAGCTGGCTCAGAGACCTCCTGGGAAGCTAAGCAGTTGTGAGCCTGGTCCGTACCTGGCTGGGAGTCATGGCCTCCTAATAATCCCCATCTCTGAATTGGCTACATCGCTCTGCTCTCCACCCCACTGCCATCACAACATCAGCCAGCAGCCATATCACCCTGCAACTCACAGCTGGCAACCCCCTGAATTAAGCAGGTGTGAGCCTGGTCAGTACCTGGCTGAGAGACCTCCTGCGAAGCTAAGCAGCTGTGAGCGTGGTCAATACCTGGTTGAGAGACCTCCTGGGAAGCTAAGCAGCTGTGAGCGTGGTCAATACCTGGCTGAGAGACCTCTTGGGAAGCTAAGCAGCTGTGAGCGTGGTCAGTATCTGGCTCAGAGACCTCCAGGGAAAACTAAGGTTGTTGCCTGAAGAGGGGTTAGTGGGGTGAGCAGGGGATACTCACCCTGCTGTGCATGTGGGTGGTAATGTCCCAGCAAGCAGCCATATCCCCCTGTAACTCACACCTGACAGCCCACTGACGCTAAGCAGGTGTGAGCCTCGTCAGTACCTGGCTGGGAGTCATGGCCTCCTAATAATCCCCATCTCTGAATTGGCTACATCTCTCTGCTTTCCAGCCCCCTGCCATCACATCATCAACCACTAGCCATATCACCCTGCAACTCACAGCTGGCAGCCCCCTGAAGCTAAACAGGTGTGAGCCTGGTCAGTACCTGGCTGTAATCCCCATCTCTGAATTGGCTACATCACTCTGATCTCCACCCCACTGCCATCACATCATCACCAAGCAGCCATATCACCCTGCAACTCACAGCTGGCAGCCCACTGAAGCTAAGCAGGTATCACTCTGGTCAGTACCTGGCTGAAAGACCTCCTGGGAAGCTAAGCAGCTGTGAGCAAGGTCAATACCTGGCTGGGAGTCCTGGCCTCCTAATAATCCCCATCTCTGAATTGGCTACATCTCTCTGCTCTCCACCCCCCTGCCATCACATGATCAGCCACTAGCCATATCACCCTGCAACTCACAGCTGGAAGCCCACTGAAGCTAAGCAGGTGTGAGCCTGGTCAGTACCTGGCTGAGAGACCTCCTGTGAAGCTAAGCAGCTGTGAGCCTGGTCAGTACCTGGCTCAGAGACCTCCGGGGAAGCTAAGCAGGTGTGAGCCTGGACAGTACCTGGCTGGGAGTCATGGCCTCCTAATAATCCCCATCTCTGAATTGGCTACATCACTCTGATCTCCACCCCACTGCCATCACATCATCAGCCAGCAGCCATATCACCCTACAACTCACAGCTGGCAGCCCACTGAAGCTAAACAGGTGTGAGCCTGGTCAGTACCTGGCTGAGAGACCTCCTGGGAAGCTAAGCAGGTGTGAGCCTGGTCAGTACTTGGCTGGGAGTGCTGGCCTCCTCATAATCCTCATCTCTGAATTGGCTACATCGTTCTCCTCTCCACCCCACTGCCATCACATCATCAACCAGCAGCCATATCACCCTGCAACTCACAGCTGACAGCCAAGTGAAGCTAAGCAGGTGTGAGCCTGGTCAGTACCTGGCTGAGAGACCTCCTGGGAAGCTAAGCAGCTGTGAGCCTGGTCAGTACCTGGCTGAGAGACCTCCTGGGAAAACTAAGCTTGTTGCCTGAAGAGGTGTTAGTGGGGTGAGCAGAGGGCGCTCAGCCTGCGGTGCATTTGGGTCGTAATGTCCCAGACAGCAGCCATATCACCGTGAAATTCACAGCTGGCAGCCCACTGAAGCTAAGCAGGTGTGAGCCTGGTCAGTACCTGGCTGGCAGTCATTAGCCAGCAGCCATATCACCCTGCAACTCACAGCTGGCAGCCCACTGAAGCTAAGCAGGTGTGAGCCTGGTCAGTACTGCTCTCCACCCCACTGCCATCACATCATCAGCCACTAGCCATATTGTCCTACACCACCCAACGCCCACAAACCCCAGAACCCCCACACACCGCCCAACGCCCACACACCCCCAAGAAGCCCCACACACCGCCCAACGCCCACAAACCCCACAGCCCCCGAAACCCCCACACCCCCCCAAAACCCACAAACCCCACAGCCCCCAAAACCCCCACACACCGCCCAACGCCCACACCCCACAGCCCCCTAACACCCATACACCGCCCAACGCACACACACCAGCCAAAACCCCCACACACCATCCAACGCCCACACATCCGCGAGAACCCCCACACACCGCCCAATGCCCACACAGCCCCCCAGAACCCCCACACACTGCCCAATGCCCCCAAACCCCACAGCCCCCAAAACCCCCACACACCACCCAACGCCCACACACCCCACAGCCCCCACACACCGCCCAACGCCCACACACCCCCGAAAACCCACACACACCGCCCAACGCCCACAAACTCCACAGCCCCCAAAAACCCCACACACCGCCCAACGCCCACACACCCCCGAGAACCCCCACACACAGCCCAACGCCCACACCCCACAGCCCCCAAAACCCCCACACACCGCCCAACGCCCACACCCCACACCCCACACCCCCCAGAACACCCACACACCGCCCAACGCCCACACCCCACACCCCCAAAACCCCCACACACCGCCAAACGCCCACACACCCCCCAGATCCCACACACACTGCCCAACGCCCACACTCCACACCCCCCAGAACACCCACACACCGCCCAACGCCCACACCCCACACCCCCAAAACCCCCACACACCGCCAAACGCCCACACACCCCCCAGATCCCACACACACCGCCCAACACCCACACACCCCCGAGAACCCCCAAACACCGCCCAACGCCCACACACCCCCAAGATCCCCCACACACCCCCCAACGCCCACACACCCCCGAGAACCCCCACACAATGCCCAGTGCCCACACCCCACAGCCCCCAAAACCCCAACATGTCGCCCAACGCCCACAAACCCCCGAGAACCCGCACACATCGCCCAACGCCCACAAACCCCACAGTCCCCAAAACCCCCACACACCGCCCAACTCCCACACTCCACAGCCGCCAAAACCCCCACACACCGCCCAACGCCCACACACCCCCGAGAACCCCCACACACCGCCCAACGCCCACAAACCCCACAGCCCACAAAACCCCCACACATCGCCCAAAGGCCACACCCCACAGCCCCCAAAACCCCCACACAACGCCCAACGCCCACAGCCCCCAGAACCCCCACACACTGCCCAAGGCCCACAAACCCCACAGCATCCAAAACCCCAAAACACCCCCCAAAACCCCCACAACCCGCCCAACCCCCACACACCGTCCACGCCCATAAACCCCACAGCCCCCAAAGCCACAACACACCGCCCAACGCCCACACACCCCCGAGAACCACCACACACAGACCAGCGCTCACACACCCCCGAGAACCCCCACACACCGCCCAACGCCCACACAACCCCCAAAACCCCCACACACCGCCCACACACCCCCGAGAACCCCCACACATCGCCCAACGCCCACAAACCCCACAGTCCCCAAAACACTGACACACCGCCCAACGCCCACACCCCACAGCCCCAAAAACCCCCACACACCGCCCAACGCCCACACACCCCCCAGAACCCCCACACACCGCCCAGCACCCACACACCCCCGAGAACCCCCACACACCGCCCAACGCCCACAAACCCCTTAGCCCTCAGAATCCCCACACACCGCCCAACGCCCAAACACCCCCGAGAACCCCACACACCGCCCAACGCCCACAAACCCCACAGCCCCCAAAACCCCCACACACCGCCCAACGCCCACAAACCCCTTAGCCCCCAGAACCCCTACACACCACCCAACGCCCACACACCCCCCAGAACCCACACACACCGCCCAACGCCCACCCCCCACAGCCCCCAAAACCCCCATACACCGCCCAACGCCCACAAACCCCACAGCCCCCAAAACCCCCACACACCACCCAACGCCCACACCCCACAGCCCCCAAAACCCCCACACACCGCCCAACCCCCACACACCCCCGAGAACCCCCACACACCGCCCACCGCCCACAAACCCCACAGCCCCCAAAACCCCCACACACCGACAACACCCACAGCCCCCAGAACCCATACACACCGCCCAACGCCCACAAACCCAAGAGCCCCCAAAACCCCAATATACCCCCAAAACACCCACACACCGCCCAACGCCCACACCCCACAGCCCCCAAAACCCTCACACACCGCCCAACGCCCACACACCCCCGAGAACCACCACACACCGCCCAACGCCCACAAACCCCACAGCCCCCAAAACCCCCACACACCACCCAACGCTCACAAACCCCACAGCCCCCAAAACCCCCACACACCGCCCAACGCCCACAGCCCTCAGAACCCACACACACCGCCCAACGCCCACACACCCCCAAGAACCCTGACACACCCCCGAGAACCCCCACACATCGCCCAACGCCCACAAACCTCACAGCCCCCAAAACCACAATACACCCCCCAGAACGCCCACACACCGCCCAATGCCCACAAACCCCACAGCCCCCAAAACCCCAATACACCCCCCAGAACCCCCACACACCGCCCAGCGCCCACACACCCCCAAGAACCCCCACACACCGCCCAACGCCCACACACCCCCCAAAACCCCCACACACCGCCCAACGCCCACACACCCCCCAGAACCCCCACACACCGCCCAACGCCCACACCCCACAGCCCCCTAAATCCCCACACACCGACAACACCAACAAACCCCAGAACCCACACACACCGCCCAACGCCCACAATCCCCACAGCCCCCCAAACCCCAATACACCCCCAAAACCCCCACACACTGCCCAACGCCCACACCCCACAGCCCCCAAAACCCCCACACACCGCCCAACGCCCACAAACCCCACAGCCCCCAAAATCCCCACACACCGCCCAACGCCCACACACCCCCCAGAACCCCCACACACCGCCCAATGCCCACACACCCCCAAGAACCCCCACACACCCCCGAGAACCCCCACGCACCGCCCGGCGCCCACACACCCCCAAGAACCCCCACACATCGCCCAACGCCCAAAAACCTCACAGCCTCCAAAACCACAATACACCCCCCAGAACCCCCACACACCGCCCAACGCCCACAAACCCCACAGCCCCCAAAACCCCAATACACCCCCAAGAACCCCCACACACCACCCAGCGCCCACACACCCCCAAGACCCCCACACACCCCCGAGAACCCCCACACACCGCCCAGCGCCCACACACCCCCGAGAACCCCCACACATCGCCCTACGCCCACAAACCCCACAGCCCCCAAAACCCCAATACACCCCCCAAAACCCCCACACACCGCCCAGCGCCCACACACCCCCCAAAACCCCCACACACCGCCCAACGCCCACACACCCCCCAGAACCCCCACACACCGCCCAGCGCCCACACACCCCCAAGAACCCCCACACACCGCCCAGCACCCACACACCCCCGAGAACCCCCACACACCGCCCAACGCCCACAAACCCCACAGCCCCCAAAACCCCAACACACCGCCCATCGAACACAAACCCCACAGCCCCCAAAACCCCCACACACCCCCAATGCCCACACCCCCCCATAACCCCAATAAACCCCCAAAACACCCACACACCGCCCAACGCCCACACCCCACAGCCCCCAAAACCCCCACACACCGCCCAACGCCCACACACCCCCAAGAACCCCCACACACCCCCGAGAACCACCACACACCGCCCAGCGCCCACACACCCCCGAAAACCCCCACACATCGCCCAACGCCCACAAACCCCACAGCCCCCAAAACCCCAATACACCCCTCAGAACCCTTACACACCGCCCAGCGCCCACACACCCCCAAGAACCCCCACACACAGCGCAACGCCCACACACCCCCCAGAACCCCCACACACCGCCCAACGCCCACACACCCTCAAGAACCCCCACACACCGCCCAACGCCCACACACCCCCGAGAACCCCCACACAGCGCCCAGCGCCCACACAGCCCCCAAAACCCCCACACACCGACAACACCCACAGCCCCCCCAGAACCCACACACACCGCCCAACGCCAACAATCCGCACAGCCCCCAAAACCCCAATACACCCCCAAAACCCCCACACACCGCCCAACGCCCATACCCCACAGCCCCCAAAACCCCCACACACCGCCCAACGCCCACAAACCCCACAGCCCCCAAAACCCCCACACACCACAAATGCCCACACAACCCCGAGAACCCCCACACACCGCCCAACGCTCACACACCCCAGAGAACCCCCACACACCGCCCAACGCCCACAAACCCCACAGCCCCGAAAACCCCCACACACCGCCCAACGCCCAAACACCCCCGAGAACCCCCACACTTCGCCCAAAGCCCACACACCCCCGAGAACCCCCATACACCGCCCAACGCCCACAAACCCCACAGCCCCCAAAACCCCCACACACCGCCCAACGCCCACACCCCACACCCCCCAGAACCCCCACACACCGCCCAACGCCCACACACTCCCGAGAACCCCCACACACCGCCCAATGCCCACAAACCCCACAGCCCCAAAAACCCCCACACACCGCCCAACGCCCACACGCCCCCAAGAACCCCCACACACCGCCCAGCACCGACACACCCCCGAGGCCCCCCACACACCGCCCAACGCCCACACCCCACAGCCCCCAAAACCCCCTCACACCCCCAATGCCCACAAACCCCACAGCCCCCAAAACCCCCGCACAGCCCCCAAAACCACCACACACCGCCCAACGCCCACAGCCCCCTGAACCCCCACACATCGTCCAAGGCCCACACACCCCCCAGAACCCCCACACACCGCCCAAAGCCCACACACCCCCTAGAACCCCCACACACCACCCAACTCCCACATCCCACACACCCCCAAGAACCCCCACACACCGCCCAACTCCCAAACACACCCCAGAACCCCCATACACAACCCAACACCCACACACCCCCGAGATCCCCCACACACCGCACAACGCCCACACACCCCCCAGATCCCCCACACACCGACCAGCGCCCACACAACCCCGAGAACCCCCACACACCGCCCAACGCCCACAAACCCAACAGCCCCCAGAACCCCTACACACCACCCAACGCCCACACACCCCCCAGAACCCGCACACACCGCCCAACGCCCACCCCCCACAGCCCCCAAAACCCCCATACACCGCCCAACGCCCACAAACCCCACAGCCCCCAAAACCCCCACACACCGCCCAACGCCCACACACCCCCGAGAACCCCCACACATCGCCCAACGCCCACAATCCCCACAGCCCCCAAAATTCCCACACACCGCCCAACGCCCACACCCCACAGCCCCCAAAACCCCCACACACCGCCCAACGCCCACACACCCCCGAGAACCCTCAAACGCCGCCCAATGCCCACAAACCCCCAAACGCCGCCCAACGCCTTAACCCCACAACCCCCAAAACCCCCACACACCGCCCAACGCCCACACACCCCCGAGAACTCTCAAACGCCGCCCAATGCCCACAAACCCCACACCCCAAAACCCCCACACACCGCCCAACGCACAGAGCCCACAGAACCCCCACACACCGCCCAACGCCCAACACCCCCCAGAACCCCCACACACCACCCAGCGCCCACACACCCCCAAGACCCCCACACACCCCCGAGAACCCCCACACACCGCCCAGCGCCCACACACCCCCGAGAACCCCCACACATCGCCCTACGCCCACAAACCCCACAGCCCCCAAAACCCCAATACACCCCCCAAAACCCCCACACACCGCCCAGCGCCAACACACCCCCCAAAACCCCCACACACCGCCCAACGCCCACACACCCCCCAGAACCCCCACACACCGCCCAGCGCCCACACACCCCCAAGAACCCCCACACACCGCCCAGCACCCACACACCCCCGAGAACCCCCACACACCGCCCAACGCCCACAAACCCCACAGCCCCCAAAACCCCAACACACTGCCCATCGAACACAAACCCCACAGCCCCCAAAACCCCCACACACCCCCAATGCCCACACCCCCCCAAAACCCCAATAAACCCCCAAAACACCCACACACCGCCCAATGCCCACACCCCACAGCCCCCAAAACCCCCACACACCGCCCAACGCCCACACACCCCCAAGAACCCCCACACACCCCCGAGAACCACCACACACCGCCCAGCGCCCACACACCCCCGAAAACCCCCACACATCGCCCAACGCCCACAAACCCCACAGCCCCCAAAACCCCAATACACCCCTCAGAACCCTTACACACCGCCCAGCGCCCACACACCCCCAAGAACCCCCACACACAGCGCAACGCCCACACACCCCCCAGAACCCCCACACACCGCCCAACGCCCACACACCCTCAAGAACCCCCACACACCGCCCAACGCCCACACACCCCCGAGAACCCCCACACACCGCCCAGCGCCCACACAGCCCCCAAAACCCCCACACACCGACAACACCCACAGCCCCCCCAGAACCCACACACACCGCCCAACGCCAACAATCCGCACAGCCCCCAAAACCCCAATACACCCCCAAAACCCCCACACACCGCCCAACGCCCATACCCCACAGCCCCCAAAACCCCCACACACCGCCCAACGCCCACAAACCCCACAGCCCCCAAAACCCCCACACACCACCAAATGCCCACACAACCCCGAGAACCCCCACACACCGCCCAACGCTCACACACCCCAGAGAACCCCCACACACCGCCCAACGCCCACAAACCCCACAGCCCCGAAAACCCCCACACACCGCCCAACGCCCAAACACCCCCGAGAACCCCCACACTTCGCCCAAAGCCCACACACCCCCGAGAACCCCCATACACCGCCCAACGCCCACAAACCCCACAGCCCCCAAAACCCCCACACACCGCCCAACGCCCACACCCCACACCCCCCAGAACCCCCACACACCGCCCAACGCCCACACACTCCCGAGAACCCCCACACACCGCCCAATGCCCACAAACCCCACAGCCCCAAAAACCCCCACACACCGCCCAACGCCCACACGCCCCCAAGAACCCCCACACACCGCCCAGCACTGACAAACCCCCGAGGCCCCCCACACACCGCCCAACGCCCACACCCCACAGCCACCAAAACCCCCACACACCGCCCAACGCCCACAAACCCCACAGCCCCCAAAATCCCCACACACCGCCCAACGCCCACACACCCCCCAGAACCCCCACACACCCCTTAAAAACTCCACGCACCGCCCGGCGCCCACACACCCCCAAGAACCCCCACACATCGCCCAACGCCCAAAAACCTCACAGCCTCCAAAACCACAATACACCCCCCAGAACCCCCACACACCGCCCAACGCCCACAAACCCCACAGCCCCCAAAACCCCAATACACCCCCAAGAACCCCCACACACCACCCAGCGCCCACACACCCCCAAGACCCCCACACACCCCCGAGAACCCCCACACACCGCCCAGCGCCCACACACCCCCGAGAACCCCCACACATCGCCCTACGCCCACAAACCCCACAGCCCCCAAAACCCCAATACACCCCCCAAAACCCCCACACACCGCCCAGCGCCCACACACCCCCCAAAACCCCCACACACCGCCCAACGCCCACACACCCCCCAGAACCCCCACACACCGCCCAGCGCCCACACATCCCCAAGAACCCCCACACACCGCCCAGCACCCACACACCCCCGAGAACCCCCACACACCGCCCAACGCCCACAAACCCCACAGCCCCCAAAACCCCAACACACCGCCCATCGAACACAAACCCCACAGCCCCCAAAACCCCCACACACCCCCAATGCCCACACCCCCCCAAAACCCCAATAAACCCCCAAAACACCCACACACCGCCCAACGCCCACACCCCACAGCCCCCAAAACCCCCACACACCGCCCAACGCCCACACACCCCCAAGAACCCCCACACACTTCCGAGAACCACCACACACCGCCCAGCGCCCACACACCCCCGAAAACCCCCACACATCGCCCAACGCCCACAAACCCCACAGCCCCCAAAACCCCAATACACCCCTCAGAACCCTTACACACCGCCCAGCGCCCACACACCCCCAAGAACCCCCACACACAGCGCAACGCCCACACACCCCCCAGAACCCCCACACACCGCCCAACGCCCACACACCCTCAAGAACCCCCACACACCGCCCAACGCCCACACACCCCCGAGAACCCCCACACACCGCCCAGCGCCCACACAGCCCCCAAAACCCCCACACACCGACAACACCCACAGCCCCCCCAGAACCCACACACACCGCCCAACGCCAACAATCCGCACAGCCCCCAAAACCCCAATACACCCCCAAAACCCCCACACACCGCCCAACGCCCATACCCCACAGCCCCCAAAACCCCCACACACCGCCCAACGCCCACAAACCCCACAGCCCCCAAAACCCCCACACACCACCAAATGCCCACACAACCCCGAGAACCCCCACACACCGCCCAACGCTCACACACCCCAGAGAACCCCCACACACCGCCCAACGCCCACAAACCCCACAGCCCCGAAAACCCCCACACACCGCCCAACGCCCAAACACCCCCGAGAACCCCCACACTTCGCCCAAAGCCCACACACCCCCGAGAACCCCCATACACCGCCCAACGCCCACAAACCCCACAGCCCCCAAAACCCAAACACACCGCCCAACGTCCACACCCCACACCCCCCAGAACCCCCACACACCGCCCAACGCCCACACACTCCCGAGAACCCCCACACATCGCCCAATGCCCACAAACCCCACAGCCCCAAAAACCCCCACACACCGCCCAACGCCCACACGCCCCCAAGAACCCCCACACACCGCCCAGCACCGACACACCCCCGAGGCCCCCCACACACCGCCCAACGCCCACACCCCACAGCCCCCAAAACCCCCACACACCCCCAATGCCCACAAACCCCACAGCCCCCAAAACCCCCGCACAGCCCCCAAAACCACCACACACCGCCCAACGCCCACAGCCCCCTGAACCCCCACACACCGTCCAAGGCCCACACACCCCGCAGAACCCCCACACACCGCCCAAAGCCCACACACCCCCTAGAACCCCCACACACCACCCAACTCCCATATCCCACACACCCCCAAGAACCCCCACACACCGCCCAACGCCCAAACACACCCCAGAACCCCCATACACAACCCAACACCCACACACCCCCGAGATCCCCCACACACCGCACAACGCCCACACACCCCCCAGATCCCCCACACACCGACCAGCGCCCACACAACCCCGAGAACCCCCACACACCGCCCAACGCCCACAAACCCAACAGCCCCCAGAACCCCTACACACCACCCAACGCCCACACACCCCTAGAACCCGCACACACCGCCCAACGCCCACCCCCCACAGCCCCCAAAACCCCCATACACCGCCCAACGCCCACAAACCCCACAGCCCCCAAAACCCCCACACACCGCCCAACGCCCACACACCCCCGAGAACCCCCACACATCGCCCAACGCCCACAATCCCCACAGCCCCCAAAATTCCCACACACCGCCCAACGCCCACACCCCACAGCCCCCAAAACCCCCACACACCGCCCAACGCCCACACACCCCCGAGAACCCTCAAACGCCGCCCAATGCCCACAAACCCCCAAACGCCGCCCAACGCCTTAACCCCACAACCCCCAAAACCCCCACACACCGCCCAACGCCCACACACCCCCGAGAACCCTCAAACGCCGCCCAATGCACACAAACCCCACACCCCAAAACCCCCACACACCGCCCAACGCACAGAGCCCACAGAACCCCCACACACCGCCCAACGCCCAACACCCCCCAGAACCCCCACACAACGCCCAGCACCCACACACCCCCGAGAACCCCCACACACCGTCCAGCGCCCAAAAACCCCACAGCTCCCAAAACCCCCACACACCGTCCAACGCCCACAAACCCCACAGCCCCCAGAACCCCTACACACCGCCCAACACCCACACACCCCCGAGAACCCCCACACACCGCCCAAAGCCCACAAACCCCACAACCCCCAAAACCCCAATACACCCCCCAAAACCCCCACACACCGTCCAACGCCCACACCCCACAGCCCCCAATACCCCCACACAGCGCCCAACGCCAACAAACCCCACAACCCCCAAAACCCCCACACACCGCCCAACGCCCACACACCCCCAAGAACCCCCACACACCGCCCACCGCCCACAAACCCCACAGTACTCACACACCGCCCAACGTCCAGAAACCCCACAACCCCAAAAGCCCCACACAACGCCAAACGCCCACACACCCCCGAGAACCCATACACACCACCCAACTCCCACATCCCACACACCCCCAAGAACCCCCACACACCGCCTAACGCCCAAACACACCCCAGAACCCCCACACACCCCCGAGAACACCCACACACCGCCTAACGCCCAAACACACCCCAGAACCCCCACACACCGCCCAACACCCACACACACCCAAGATCCCCCAAAAACCGCCCAACGCCCACAAACCCCACAGCCCCCAAAACCCCCACACACCGCCCAACGCCCAGAGCCCACAGAACCCCCACACACCGCCCAACGCCCACACAACCCCCAGAACCACACACACCGCCCAGCGCCCACACACCCCCGAGAACCTCCACACACCGCCCAATGCCCACACACCCCTGAGAACCCCACACACCGCCCAACGCCCACAAACCCCACAGCCCCCAAAACCCCACACACCACCAAACGTCCACACATCCCCGAGAACCCCCACACACCGCCCAAAGCCCACAAAACCCACAGTCCCCAGAACCCCTACACACCGCCCAACGCCCACACACCCCCGAGAACCCACACACACCGCCCAAAGCCCACACACCCCAGAGAACCCCCACACACCGTCCAATGCCCACAAACCCCACAGCCCCCAACACCACAATACACCCCCCCAAAACCCCCACACACCGCTCAACGCCCACACACCCCCAAGAACCCCCACACACCGCCCACAGCCCACAAACCCCACAGTCCCAACACACCGCCCAACGTCCACAAACCCCACAGCCCCCAAAACCCCCACACACAGCCCAACGCCCACACCCCACAGTGCCCAAAACCCCCACACACCGCCCAACGCCCACACACCGCCCAACGTCCACACACCCCCCAGATCCCCCAAACACCGACCAGCGCCCACACACCCCCGAGAACCCCCACGCACCGCCCAACGCCCACAAACCCCACAGCCCCCAAAACCCCCACACGCCGCCCAACGCCCACAAACCCCACAGCCCCCAAAACCCTCACACACCGCACAACGCACACACACCCCCGAGAACCACCACACACCGCCCAACGCCCACAAACCCCACAGCCACCAAAACCCCCACACACCACCCAACGCCCACAAACCCCACAGCCCCCAAAACCCCCACAAACCGCCCAACGCCCACACACTCCCGAGAACCCCCACACACCGCCCAATGCCCACAAACCCAACAGCTCCAAAAACCCCCACACACCGCCCAACGCCCACACACTCCCCAGAACCCGCACACACCGCCCAACGCCCACACACCCCCAAGAACCCCCAAACACCCCCGAAAACCCCCACACTCCGCCCAGCGCCCACACACCCCCGAGAACCCCCACACATCGCCCAAAGCCCACACACCCCACAGCCCCCAAAACCCCAATACACCCCCCAACGCTCACAAACCCCACAGCCCCCAAAACCCCCACACACCGACAACACCCACAGCCCCCAGAACCCATACACACCGCCCAACGCCAACAAACCCAAGAGCCCCCAAAACCCCAATACACCCCCAAAACACCCACACACCGCCCAACGCCCACACCCCACAGCCCCCAAAACCCTCACACACCGCCCAACGCCCACACACCCCCGAGAACCACCACACACCGCCCAACGCCCACAAACCCCACAGCCCCCAAAACCCCCACACACCACCCAACGCTCACAAACCCCACAGCCCCCAAAACCCCCACACACCGCCAAACGCCCACAGCCCTCAGAACCCACACACACCGCCCAACGCCCACACACCCCCAAGAACCCTGACACACCCCCGAGAACCCCCACACATCGCCCAACGCCCACAAACCTCACAGCCCCCAAAACCACAATACACCCCCCAGAACGCCCACACACCGCCCAATGCCCACAAACCCCACAGCCCCCAAAACCCCAATACACCCCCCAGAACCCCCACACACCGCCCAGCGCCCACACACCCCCAAGAACCCCCACACACCGCCCAACGCCCACACACCCCAAAGAACCCCCACACAACGCCTAACGCCCACACACTCCCGAGAACCCCCACACACCGCCCAGCGCCCACACACCCCCCAAAACCCCCACACACCGCCCAACGCCCACACACCCCCCAGAACCCCCACACACCGCCCAACGCCCACACCCCACAGCCCCCTAAACCCCCACACACCGACAACACCAACAAACCCCAGAACCCACACACACCGCCCAACGCCCACAATCCCCACAGCCCCCCAAACCACAATACACCCCCAAAACCCCCACACACCGCCCAACGCCCACACCCCACAGCCCCCAAAACCCCCACACACCGCCCAACGCCCACAAACCCACAGCCCCCAAAATCCCCACACACCGCCCAACGCCCACACACCCCCCAGAACCCCCACACACCGCCCAATGCCCACACACCCCCAAGAACCCCCACACACCCCCGAGAACCCCCACGCACCGCCCGGCGCCCACACACCCCCAAGAACCCCCACACATCGCCCAACGCCCAAAAACCTCACATCCTCCAAAACCACAATACACCCCCCAGAACCCCCACACACCGCCCAACGCCCACAAACCCCACAGCCCCCAAAACCCCAATACACCCCCAAGAACCCCCTCACACCACCCAGCGCCCACACACCCCCAAGACCCCCACACACCCCCGAGAACCCCCACACACCGCCCAGCACCCACACACCCCCGAGAACCCCCACACATCGCCCTACGCCCACAAACCCCACAGCCCCCAAAACCCCAATACACCCCCCAAAACCCCCACACACCGCCCAGCGCCCACACACCCCCCAAAACCCCCACACACCGCCCAACGCCCACACACCCCCCAGAACCCCCACACACCGCCCAGCGCCCACACACCCCCAAGAACCCCCACACACCGCCCAGCACCCACACACCCCCGAGAACCCCCACACACCGCCCAACGCCCACAAACCCTACAGCCCCCAAAACCCCAACACACCGCCCATCGAACACAAACCCCACAGCCCCCAAAACCCCCACACACCCCCAATGCCCACACCCCCCCAAAACCCCAATACACCCCCAAAACACCCACACACCGCCCAACGCCCACACCCCACAGCCCCCAAAACCCTCACACACCGCCCAATGCCCACACACCCCCAAGAACCCCCACACACCCCCGAGAACCACCACACACCGCCCAGCGCCCACACACCCCCGAAAACCCCCACACATCGCCCAACGCCCACAAACCCCACAGCCCCCAAAACCCCAATACACCCCCCAGAACCCCTACACACCGCCCAGCGCCCACACACCCCCAAGAACCCCCACACACAGCGCAACGCACACACACCCCCCAGAACCCCCACACACCGCCCAACGCCCAAACACCCTCAAGAACCCCCACACACCACCCAACGCCCACACACCCCCGAGAACCCCCACACACCGCCCAGCGCCCACACAGCCCCCAAAACCCCCACACACCGACAACACCCACAGCCCCCCCAGAACCCACACACACCGCCCAACGCCAACAATCCGCACAGCCCCCAAAACCCCAATACATCCCCAAAACCCCCACACACCGCCCAACGCCCATACCCCACAGCCCCCAAAACCCCCACACACCGCCCAACGCCCACAAACCCCACAGCCCCCAAAACCCCCACACACCACCAAATGCCCACACAACCCCGAGAACCCCCACACACCGCCCAACACTCACACACCCCAGAGAACCCCCACACACCGCCCAACGCCCACAAACCCCACAGCCCCGAAAACCCCCACACACCGCCCAACGCCCAAACACCCCCGAGAACCCCCACACTTCGCCCAAAGCCCACACACCCCCGAGAACCCCCATACACCGCCCAACGCCCACACCCCACAGCCCCCAAAACCCCCACACACCCCCAATGCCCACACCCCCCCAAAACCCCCACACACCGCCCAACGCCCACAAACCCCACAGCCCCCAAAACCCCCGCACAGCCCCCAAAACCCCCACACACTGCCCAACGCCCACAGCCCCCTGAACCCCCACACACCATCCAACGCCCACACACCCCCCAGAACCCCCACACACCGCCCAACGCCCACACCCCACAGCCCCCAAAACCCCCACACACTGCCCAAAGCCCACACACCCCCTAGAACCCCCACACACCGCCCAACGCCCAAACACACCCCAGAACCCCCATACACCACCCAACACCCACACACCCCCGAGATCCCCCACACACCGCCCAACGCCCACACACCCCCGAGAACCCCCACACACCGCCCAACGCCCACACAGCCCCCAAAACCCCCACACTCCGACAACACCCACAGCCCCCCCAGAACCCACACACACCGCCCAACGCCAACAATCCGCACAGCCCCCAAAACCCCAATACACCCCCAAAACCCCCACACACCGCCCAACGCCCATACCCCACAGCCCCCAAAACCCCCACACACCGCCCAACGCCCACAAACCCCACAGCCCCCAAAACCCCCACACTCCACCAAATGCCCACACAACCCCGAGAACCCCCACACACCGCCCAACGCTCACACACCCCAGAGAACCCCCACACACCGCCCAACGCCCACAAACCCCACAGCCCCGAAAACCCCCACACACCGCCCAACGCCCAAACACCCCCGAGAACCCCCACACTTCGCCCAAAGCCCACACACCCCCGAGAACCCCCATACACCGCCCAACGCCCACAAACCCCACAGCCCCCAAAACCCCCACACACCGCCCAACGCCCACACCCCACACCCCCCAGAACCCCCACACACCGCCCAACGCCCACACACTCCCGAGAACCCCCACACACCGCCCAATGCCCACAAACCCCACAGCCCCAAAAACCCCCACACACCGCCCAACGCCCACACGCCCCCAAGAACCCCCACACACCGCCCAGCACCCACACACCCCCGAGGCCCCCCACACACCGCCCAACGCCCACACCCCACAGCCCCCAAAACCCCCACACACCCCCAATACCCACAAACCCCACAGCCCCCAAAACCCCCGCACAGCCCCCAAAATCCCCACACACCGCCCAACGCCCACAGCCCCCTGAACCCCCACACACCGTCCAACGCCCACACACCCCCCAGAACCCCCACACACCGCCCAACGCCCACACACCCCCTAGAACCCCCACACACCACCCAACTCCCACATCCCACACACCCCCAAGAACCCCCACACACCGCCCAACGCCCAAACACACCCCAGAACCGCCATACACCACCCAACACCCACACACCCCCGAGATCCCCCACACACCGCACAACGCCCACACACCCCCCAGATCCCCCACACACCGACCAGCGCCCACACAACCCCGAGAACCCCCACACACCGCCCAACGCCCACAAACCCAACAGCCCCCAAATCCCCCACACACCGCCAATCGCCCACACACCCCCGAGAACCCCCACACACCGCCCAACGCCCACACAGACCCCAAAACCCCCACAAACCGACAACACCCACAGCCCCCCCAGAACCCACACACACCGCCCAACGCCAACAATCCCGACAGCCCCCAAAACCCCAATACACCCCCAAAACCCCCACACACCGCCCAACGTCCACACCACACAGCCCCCAAAACCCCCACACACCTCCCAACGCCCACAAACCCCACAGCCCCCAAAACCCCCACACACCGCCCAACGCCCAAACACCCCCGAGAAACCCCACACACCGCCCAAAGCCCACACACCCCCGAGAACCCCCATACACCGCCCAACGCCCACAAACCCCACAGCCCCCAAAACCCCCACAAACCGCCCAACGCCCAAACACCCCCGAGAACCCCCACACACCGCCCAAAGCCCACACACCCCCGAGAACCCCCATACACCGCCCAACGCCCACAAACCCCACAGCCCCCAAAACCCCCACACACCGCCCAACGCCCACACCTCACACCCCCCAGAACCCCCACACACCACCCAACGCCCACACACTCCCGAGAACCCCCACACACCGCCCAATGCCCACAAACCTCACAGCCCCAAAAACCCCCACATACCGCGCAACGCCCACACGCCCCCAAGAACCCCCACACACCGCCCAGCACCCACACACCCCCGAGAACCCCTACACACCGCCCAACGCCCACACCCCACAGCCCCCAAAACCCCCACACACCCCCAATGCCCACACCCCCCCAAAACCCCCACACACCGCCCAACGCCCACAAACCCCACAGCCCCCAAAACCCCCGCACAGCCCCCAAAACCCCCACACACTGCCCAACACCAACAGCCCCCTGAACCCCCCCACACCATCCAACGCCCACACACCCCCCAGAACCCCCACACACCGCCCAACGCCCACACCCCACAGCCCCCAAAACCCCCACACAGTGCCCAAAGCCCACACACCCCCTAGAACCCCCACACACCACCCAACTCCCACATCCCACACACCCCCAAGAAACCCCACACACCGCCCAACGCCCAAACACACCCCAGAACCCCCATACACCACCCAACACCCACACACCCCCGAGATCCCCCACACACCGCACAACGCCCACACACCCCCCAGATCCCCCACACACCGACCAGCGCCCACACAACCCCGAGAACCCCCACACACCGCCCAACGCCCACAAACCCCACAGCCCCCAAATCCCCCACACACCGCCAATCGCCCACACACCCCCGAGAACCCCCACACACCGCCCAGCGCCCACACGACCCCAAAACCCCCACACACCGACAACACCCACAGCCCCCCCAGAACCCACACACACCGCCCAACGCCAACAATCCCGACAGCCCCCAAAACCCCAATACACCCCCAAAACCCCCACACACTGCCCAACGCCCACACCCCACAGCCCCCAAAACCCCCACAAACCGCCCAACGCCCAAACACCCCCGAGAACCCCCACACACCGCCCAAAGCCCACACACCCCCGAGAACCCCCATACACCGCCCAACGCCCACAAACCCCACAGCCCCCAAAACCCCCACACACCGCCCAACGCCCACACCCCACACCCCCCAGAACCCCCACACACCGCCCAACACCCACACGCCCCCAAGAACCCCCACACACCGCCCAGCACCCACACA
Source organism: Atractosteus spatula (assembly GCF_055471065.1). Classification (NCBI taxonomy): domain Eukaryota; kingdom Metazoa; phylum Chordata; class Actinopteri; order Semionotiformes; family Lepisosteidae; genus Atractosteus; species Atractosteus spatula. Next base: position 17,078,206 of record NC_142722.1, on the reverse strand, counting down.
CCCCAGAGAACCCCCACACACCGCCCAACGCCCACAAACCCCACAGCCCCTAAAACCCCCACACACCGCCCAACGCCCACACACTCCCGAGAACCCCCACACACCGCCCAATGCCCACAAACCCAACAGCCCAAAAAACCCCCACACACCGCCCAACGCCCACACGCCCCCAAGAACCTCCACACAACACCCAGCACCCACACACCCCCAAAACCCCCACACACCGCCCAACGCCCACACCCCACAGCCCCCAATACCCTCACACACCGCCCAACGCCCACAAACCCCACAGTCCCCAAAACCCCCACACACCGACAAATGCCCACACACCCCCGAGAACCCCCACACACCGCCCAACGCTCACACACCCCAGAGAACCCCCACACACCACCCAACGCCCACAAACCCCACAGCCCCCAAAACCCCCACACACCGCCCAACGCCCAAACACCCCCGAGAACCCCAACACACCGCCCAAAGCCCACACACCCCCGAGAACCCCCATACACCGCCCAACGCCCACAAACCCCACAGCCCTCAAAACCCCCACACACCGCCCAACGAACACAAACCCCACAGCCCCCAAAACCCCCACACACCCCCAATGCCCACACCCCCCCAAAACCACCACACACCGCCCAAAGCCCACACACCCCCCAGAACCCCCACACACTGCCCAACGCCCACACCCCACAGCCCCCAAAACCCCCAAACACCGTCCAACGCCCACACACCCCCGAGAACCCCCACACACCGCCCAACGCCCACAAACCCCACAGCCCCCAAAACTCCCACACAACCCCCAAAACCCCAACACACCGCCCAACACCCACACCCCACACACCCCCAAGAACCCCCACACACCGCCCAAAGCCCACACACACCCGAGATCCCCCACACACCGACCAGCGCCCACACAACCCCGAGAACCCCCACACACCGCCCAACGCCCAGAGCCCCCAGAAGCCCCACACACCGCCCAATGCCCACACAACCCCCAGAACCCACACACACCGCCCAGCGCCCACAAACCCCACAGCCCCCAAAACCCCACACACCACCAAACGCCCACACATCCCCGAGAACCCCCACACACCGCCCAACGCCCACAAACCCCACAGCCCCCAAAACCCCCACACAGCGCCCAACGCCAACAAACCCCACAGCCCCCAAAACCCCCACACACCGCCCAACGCCCACAAACCCCACAGCCCCCAAAACCCCCACACACCGCCCAACGCCCACACACCCCCGAGAACCCCCACACACCGCCCAACGCCCACAAAACACACAGCCCCCAAAACCCCCACATACCCTTCAAAACCCCCACACACCGCCCAACACCCAAACACCCCCGAGAACCCACACACACCGCCCAAAGCCCACACACCCCCGAGAACCCCCATACATCGCCCAACGCCCACAAACCCTACAGCCCCCAAAACCCCCACATACCACCCAACGCCCACACCCCACACCCCCCAGAACCCCCACACACCGCCCAACGCCCACACCCCACAGCCCAAGAACCCCCACACACCGCCCAGCACCCACACACCCCCGAGAACCCCCACACACCGCCCAACGCCCACAAACCCCACAGCCCCCACACACCGCCCAACGTCCACAAACCCCACAGCCCCTAAAACCCCCACACACCGCCCAACGTCCACAAACCCCACAGCCCCCAAAACCCCCACACACCGCCCAACGCCCACATACCCCTCAGATCCCCCACACACCGACCAGGGCCCACACAACCCCGAGAACCCTCACACACGGCCCAACGCCCACAAACCCCACAGCCCCCAAAACACCCACACACCGCCAAACGCCCACACACCCCCGAGAACCCACACACAACGCCCAACGCTCATACACCCCCGAGAACCCCCACACACCGCCCAACGCCCACAAACCCCACAGCCTCCAAAACCCCCACACACCGCCCAACGACCACACCCCACACCCCCCAGAACCCCCACACACCGCCCAACGCCCACACACCCCCAGGAACCCCAACACACCGCCCAACGCCCACACACCCCCCAGAACCCCCACACACCGCCCAACGCCCACAAACCCCATAGCCCCCAAAACCCCCACACACCGCCCAACGCCCACAAACCCCACAGCCCCCAAAACCCCCACACACCGCCCATTGCCCACACACCCCCGAGAACCCCCACACACCGCCCAACGCCCACAAACCCCACAGCCCCCAAAACCCCCACATACCCTTCAAAACCCCCACACACCGCCCAACGCCCAAACACCCCACAGCCCCCAAAACCCCCGCACACCCCCCAAAACCCCCACACACCGCCCAACGACCACAACCCCAGAACCCCCACACACCGGCCAACGCCCACACACCCCCGAGAACCCCCACACACCACCCAAGGCCCACAAACCCCACAGCCCCCAAAACCCCAATACACCTCCCAAAACCCCCACAACCCGCCCAACCACCACACACCGCCCAACGCCCACACCCCACAGCCCCCAAAACCCCCACACACCGCCCAACGCCCACAAACCCCACAGCCCCCAAACCCCCACACACCGCCCAACACCCACACACCCCCGAGAACCCCCACACACCGCCCAACGCCCACACACCCCCGAGAACCCCAACACACTTCCCAACGCCCACACACCTCCGAGAACCCCCACACACCGCCCAACGCCCACACACCCACCACACACCCCCACAGCCCCATCCGCACACACCCCATTCTGGTAAGACACGGCCCGGGCTTGACTGCTGTGGAACTGGAGCCCAGTAGGCCCCGGCACTGCTCAGAATCTGGTAAAGGAATTTCTTCACGATCGATCAGGAAGAGAGAATCCAACCACATCATTGCAGCACTGAGGCAAAGACAGAGGTGCCAGCCCCCTGCACAGCGCCAGACCAGAGCCCACACCCGTCGGGCCAGACCGAGCCAAGACCCGCCGGGTCAGACCACAGCCCACACCCGCCGGGCCAGACCGGAGTCCGAACCCGCCGGGCCCCACAGCCCCATCCGCACACACCCCCACAGTCCCATCCGCACACACCCCCACAGCCCCATCCGCACACACCCCCACAGCCCCATCCGCACACACCCCCACAGCCCCACAGCCCCATCTGCACACCCCCCCACCCCAGGGCTCCTGCAGGCGGTGTTGGAGACGATGTCCACACAGGTCTGGGCCACGTTGAGCCAGAACAGGCCGAGAGTGCGGCGGGCACTGTCACTGTGGGTCTTGAAGGTCTCCCACATTCCTGACTGGTCCTCCTCCTTCTCCTGCTGCTGCTTCGTGGGGGGGGGAGGGGGGCAAGCGTTATCGAGGCGTCACTGACTGAGGAGCCCCAGAGCACCGGAACCTGGGACGCACAATCCCAGGATCCAGCAGGATCCGGACCAATCGAGTTTAACGGATGCTGATCATGTTTCTATCACTTCTAGCTTTCTAATTCGGCTTTTCTGTATCCCTCAGAAATTAAACTCAAACGTAAAATATATTGCTTTTGTTTACTGCCTCGTTAAACAACAATCGAGCACGTGCTGCTCCAGTGCATTGTGGGATACTTGCCTTCTCTCCCACCGGCTGTGCTCCGCCGTCCTGGGTCTCCGCTCCCTCCTCCTCCTTCTTCGTGTCACTGTAGCAACGAGATTCGGGGGGGGGGTGGGTGGTGTGAACGAGCGCTATGTACAAAGGGGGCGCCCCCTACGGGGCGGGTGGTTTCCTACAGGGAGGTGGTTTCCACAGCAACAGACAAGAGGCTTCACAGGAGGGAAAGCAGGGCAGCCAAACAGAACAGATACCCCCCCACCCTCTCGCCGTCCCGGGTCAGAGGTGCTGGCGAGTCCCACATGCAAGAAGGGACGTGAGGATCCGAACTGGGGTCCTGCCTGCGCGGGTCTTACTCACGGGTAAGCAGGTGGGTCACAGATCAGAACATCAGGAACCTCCATCTGGGGCCTCAGTGGCTTCAGCTCGTTGATCTTGATCCGGGTCATGTTGCCCTGTAGCCTGTACAGTTCCGGCAGCAGCTTCACCTGGGAGACACAGCAGGGGTCAACCGCAGCAACCTCCGTCCACAACACTGACCTGGTCACCTGCCTCACCGGTCAGTTCCTCCTCAGTGACCTCTGCCCACTCGACACTGACCAGGTCACCCGCCCAGTGACCTCTGCCCCCCCCGGCACTGACACTGACCAGCTCAGCCCCGGCACTGGCTGGGGTGACCTGCTCCTCACCTTGTTGTTCTTGTTGAGCAGTTGCAGGGAGAGTCTGGAATCGCTGAGCTGCTGGGTGTCCAGTAGGGCTCTGTAGAGGGACTGGCCAGGCTGGACAGCCCACTGGCACCTGGGACAGAGGGACAGCGTGAGCACAGGCGCACGTACATGCACATGCACACACCAGAGAGTCTCACTGGGTGGTCGCAGAGACGACACTGGGGCTCTTTCTGCTGACCAGCTCAGACTGGTGTGAGGATCTCAGCAGAGGCAGGAGAATGGACGAGTTCACACTCACTTGCAGAAGGAGCTCTGCTTGCAGGTCTTGAAGTTAGTGCGATGCACAGCCTGTACCAGCTGGAGCCAGAGGGCTGAGAGAGTCAGTCCTGCCAGACAGAAACGCAGTATCCTGCAATAAAGGGAGAGAGACAGGGGACTGACCACAAGGTCCCAGAGCCACATAGAGAGAGAGACAGGGGACTGACCACACAGTCCCAGAGCCACACAGAGAGAGAGAGACAGGGGACTGACCCCACAGTCCCAGAGGCAACACTGATTGGACCCATCGGTCATGCTAATAAAGCACCTTGAACTGACGGGCGAATGCAGAAACACAGAGAGGAGATTGCTCCATATTTTAATCTATGTAAGATGACCAGGGGAAGGGTCATCCAGGACAGGTATCTACTCGACGTAGACCTGACCAAGATGGCCGCTAAGAGAAACCAGCTGACCCGCAGATGGAAAGGGCTCAGTCCGAAAAACAACAAGACACAGGTGTGTCTCATCAGGAAACAAAATATATATGCCCTGGAAACAGTGAACCAGTGCAGAAGCCAGTAGGTGAATTTGGTTGGTGTTGGTAGAGATTTAAGCATAATGGATTTATGGAAGAAATAAAGGATTACAGTTTACGGTTTGTGATTTGGATATGGCGCGGATTTGTGGAACCTTACGGACTTTGGAACTCGGACTGAATAAGGATTGAGAGAACGGATTGCGGACTGGCTTGGAAGACGGAGGAACTGGAGAAATGGAGAAAAACTCCACGAAAATTAAAGAAGAGAGTGTAGTGTGAGTACTTTTGTCTCTATTATATAATCCTTTCCCCCGGAGGCACCACATCTGGGATTAAAGCACAGCGCAGCTGGAGGCTCGGCCCTGCGTGTCCCCGGGAGACGGGTGCTGTGCTGTGCGCTTATTTTCAGCAGCCATATCACCCTGCAATTCACAGCTGGCAGCCCACTGAAGCTCAGCAGGTGTGAGCCTGGTCAGTACCAGGATGGGAGACCTCCTGGGAAAAACTAAGGTTGCTGCTGGAAATGGTGTTAGTGGGGCCAGCAGGGGGCGCTCACCCTGTGGTCCACGTGGGTCCTAATCCCCCACTAGCGATGGGAACACTATACTGTAAACAGGCACCGTTCTTCGGCTGAGATGTAAAACCGAGGTCCTGACTTGGTCCTGACACCACAGCTGATGTGTGGTGAGCGTTCTGGTGCACGGTGGCTGATGTCGCATCGTCAAGTTCAAGTTTGTCATTATACTCATATACAGGTACAGTGGTGTGAAAAAGTGTTTTCCCCCTTCCCGATTTCTTATTTTTTTGCATGTTTGTCACACTGAAATGTTTCAGATCATCTAACAAATTGAAATATTAGACAAAGAGAACACAAGTAAACACAAAATGCAGTTTTTAAATGAAGGTTTTTATTATTAAGGGAAAAAAAAATCCAAACCTACATGGCCCTGTGTGAAAAAGTGATTGCCCCCTAAACCTAATAACTGGTTGGGCCACCCTTAACAGCAACAACTGCAATCAAGCGTTTGCGATAACTGGCAATGAGTCTTTTACAGCGCTGTGGAGGAATTTTGGCCCACTCATCTTTGCAGAATTGTTGTAATTCAGCCACATTGGAGGGTTTTCGAGCCTTAACCGCTTTTTTAAGGTCATGCCACAACATCTCAATCGGATTCAGGTCAGGACTTTGACTAGGGCACTCCAAAGTCTTCATTTTGTTTTTAAGCCATTCAGAGGTGGACTTGCTGGTGTGTTTTGGATCATTGTCCTGCTGCAGAACCCAAGTGCGCTTCAGCTTGAGGTCACGAACAGATGGCCGGACATTCTCCTTCAGGATTTTTTGGTAGACAGCAGAATTCATGGTTCCATTTACCACAGCAAGTCTTCCAGGTCCTGAATCAGCAAAACAGCCCCAGACCATCACACTACCACCACCATATTTTACTGTTGGTATGATGTTCCTTTTCTGAAATGCTGTTACTTTTACGCCAGATGTAATGGGACACACACCTTCCAAAAAGTTCAACTTTTGTCTCGTCAGTCCACAGAGTATTTTCCCCAAAAGTCTTGGGGATCATCAAGATGTTTTCTGGCAAAACTGAGACGAGCCTTTATGTTCTTTTTGCTCAGCAGTGGTTTTCGTCTTGGAACTCTGCCATGCAGGCCATTTTTGCCCAGTCTCTTTCTTATGGTGGAGTCGTGAACACTGACCTTAACTGAGGCAAGTGAAGCCTGCAGTTCTTTGGATGTTGCTGTGGGGTTTTTTGTGACCTCTTGGATGAGTCGTCGCTGCGCTCTTGGGGTAATTTTGGTCAGCCGGCCACTCCTGGGAAGGTTCACCACTGTTCCATGTTTTCGCCATTTGTGGATAATGGCTCTCACTGTGGTTCGCTGGAGTCCCAAAGCTTTAGAAATGGCTTTATAACCTTTTCCAGACTGATAAATCTCAATTACTGTTTCTCATTTGTTCCTGAATTTGTTTGGATCGCAGCATGATGTCTAGCTTTTGAGGATCTTTTGGTCTACTTCACTTTGTCAGGCAGGTCCTATTTAAGTGATTTCTTGATTGAGAACAGGTGTGGCAGTAATCAGGCCTGGGTGTGGCTAGAGAAATTGAACTCAGCTTTCCAAAGAGGTGATAATCCACAGTTGATTTATGTTTTAACAGGGGGGGCAATCACTTTTTCACACAGGGCCATGTAGGTTTGGATTTTTTTTCCCTTAATAATAAAAACCTTCATGTAAAAACTGCATTTTGTGTTTACTTGTGTTCTCTTTGTCTAATATTTCAATTTGTTTGATGATCTGAAACATTTCAGTGTGACAAACATGCAAAAAAATAAGAAATCAGGAAGGGGGCAAACACTTTTTCACACCACTGTATATGGTATAACAAAATGCTATTTAGCTAGCTCTCGGACAATAAGTAGTACAAAAAAAACAATTCAATTGTTTAACATAAGAAAGACAGGGACAACAGGCAGTGTGAAAAACAACAAAGGTAACAGGTTATGTGCAAGAACATGCATTAACGGAATGAAATTATGGGGAGTGAGCTTTTGACATGTATGGTAGAGGTAGATTTTCAATGTGTGTTTAAGTTTTTGGTAAGAAAGAAGGTACTGTGAGGTTCAGATCATAGGTGAGAGTGAGAGAGGCTGGGAGTTTAATAGTTCGATAGTGCGGGGGTAAAAACTGTCTCCGAGTCTGGTAGTCCGGGCCCGAATGGTCCGGTATCATCCAGGTGGGGCTGCACATTGGGGGTGGTGGAGGGGAGTCCCTATTACCTGTAAAGTGCTTTAAGTGGAGTGTCCAGAAAAGCGCTATAGAAGTGTAAGCAATTATTATTTTCAGAGCCGGGAAGCCCGCCGAGACCCCGGGCTGCGTGATGCAACCAGGCCCAACCCGACCTCCCCCTCGCCGGCTGGCGTCGCATAACACTGGCCGGGCCAGCGAAACTAAACCCCTGATCTGCGGCCTAACCGCCTCCTCCATCCCCCCAGACCCGGCGCCCAGGAGCCCCTCCACCCGGCACCGCCGGCTCGGGGAACCCGCAGACCTTGGAGGACAGAGAGCAGCACCGCCAGCTTCCCTGCACACTCCGTGGTCGGGCAGACCCCCAGCCGCCGCAGCCTCGTCTAATCCAGCACAGGAGGCAGGTAAACGAGCCGCCGGCGCCGCTACACCGTACCTCATAGAGTAAGTCGCCATCTTGATTCAAACCTGAGCTTTGCTCTCCCGATTCCTTTTCTGTATTCCGGCTTCTCGCGAGGTTACGTCAGCCTCCCCTGATTGGCCGGCTCGCAGCCTCGGCTCATGAATATGCATGAGCAAGGCTGAGGGAGGGGGGCGCACATGGCGGGACGCGATAGGTGGTTACGCGTACAGGTGTTTGTGTTCAAGACGGATCTCTGTCTTTACTGTTGCAAGAGCGAAGCTGCCTCAGGGCGCAGGGTGGCAGTGTAGGACGTGCCGAGGAAGTGGCGTAATTCTCGCTTGTTTTTTAGTTTCACTGCGTTAAAACTTAACCTATGTAGGTTGTTGATTTGTAGATTCCAAGTGCGCAGCAGTCCGATCCAGGCCAGGTGTTCCCTGCGGCAGGGGACTGTGGTCCAGTGTACTGACCCCCCTGGACACCTCAGGGCAGTGTGACCCCCAGCACTGACCCCGCTGGACACCATCTGTTAACACCTGAAGAAGGCTCCACGGTCGAAACGTAGGTTTATTCCATGCTGGGGAAAAAAGAAAGAAAACAATTACTTGTTCCTTTGCAGCCTACGCATGCTGACGCAGCTACCCACCTGAACTACCATTTGTTTGTCTGTCTTACCACAATAAGTACCAAAACTGAGATAATCCAGCGCTGTTTGAGCACCAATGCTGACATGTGACACATCAATTTTACTTTTTTTTTGGTTACATCTGACTTATTATGTATTAAACTGCTGAGTGCTTCACATTTGTTCATTAAAGTGAACCCAGTTTTTAATGCCATGGCTTTAACATCACAATTTTCTGAGCAACACAGAAACCCTACAGATTCAGTATCTCTGTCATTCTGTGTCATACCTACACAAAGTTAAGCTGCTCAGTGCAAGCATCGCACTCCACCTTTGTTTTTTTTGGCTGTTGGGTGATTTAGATGCATAACGGTTTCTGCCTTTTCAAAACAGTGCCAGTCATCCACTCTGTGTCTAAGAACTGTTTTTTTATTGTACGCTTACTCCCTGTCACAGCTATGGTTTTGGTCGCAATACTATGATCTTCAGTGTCAGCATTACTTTGGATGGGATCACGGTTGTTGTTGACACTTTTCCCTGCCCATCACTGCACGGTCCCAGTCTGGGAACAGCAAGTGGTCTTATAAACCCCAGCAGCTTTAGCAGAGACACTTATCTGAGAAAACCATGGTGATGTACTAAATTAGCTGAGGATCTGTAGAGTAGATCTGAAATATTTTTGAAGAGGCACACATTTTTGTTTGGCTGGGAGGGGAGTGAGACTGCTCCCTGCCCATCGCTGCACAGTCCCAGTCTGGGAATAGGAGGTGCTCTATAAACCCCAGCAGTTTTGACAGAGACACCTAGCTGCCAAAAACAAGGTGATTTACTATTAGCTGAGGGTCTGTGCAATAGATTCCATCCACCTGTGGAGAGGCACAAATTTTCCCCATCCAATTCTGCACTGCAGTTTTTCTAGAGGTGATCCACCCAGACCAAAAATATTAATAAAGACTTAAAAGGGAATGAAGAAGGGTGATTTGCTATTGGCTGACTGTCTTAACATTGTATGTCTCACCACTTTTGGTGGTGCAAAAAAAGTTTTTGTCCCTGGTTATAGTTTAAAAAAACGATTGAATTTAAATATAATAATTTGATTTAATAACACATTTCAGATACAGCTCCTTTAAAAGCTTGCATCTTAAAACCCTTTTCACTGAACAGAAAAAAAAACATTTCTAGGAAAAATATAGCGATGACAATTTTTACAGTAGTATAAATGGAAGAAAGGTGCTGTAAAATTCATAAAAAATGAATCATCTTAGATTTGTCAAACGTGGAGATTAGTGGAGGCGATTTAAAATGAAAAAAGGACCCTCTCAAATTTTAGCTGAATGTTCAAGGAATTACAGTTAACCATGAAGAAATAACAAAGCAGGTGTTTCAGCTGCTTGTCACTTCGCTTAATGTTGCTATACTCCTCATATGCTACTGTGGCAGCTGAAAGTCTTCTACTTTGATTGAAATTCGGCTATTTGCATACACTTCCGGATCATTCGTGACGCTTAGTGTAGCATTTCCGGGTTACGGACGAAGCACCAAGAGACAGAAGAGGGTGAATCGTACTTTATCTCGAACTTGATTTATCTGTCAGCTTCGTTCATACACCGGTGTTGCAGTAAAGTGTAGGCACTGCTGCCGTCCAGCCCGATGAGTTGCCCTTCAACCCTCTTTTTGCTGTGTTTGGGACAGTGGGGTGGGAAATCGGATCTGACAGCCTCTGTAAACATCAAGACATCACGCACCGGCATTTGCGGAAACTCCGGGAAACAAGCAAAAGTTGTCTGGGCTGATAGCAGTAAAACGCCGGAAAAAAAGACGACATGCATCTAGCAAAAAAAAACTCCAAGAAAAAACAGGCTGTTTTTCTCTTTAATTTGCATTTGAGATCCGGGGGAGAAAATGTCTGGGTTTGATCGATTTTATTTTCTAAGTTATTAAAAATGATTGTACAACAACAGGGCATCACTCACTTTCGGTGCCTAGGGCGGCGGATATAAAGCCTATTTGAAAACTAGTTAAATATGGAAAACTTAAATAAAGATAACTAGTCTAGTATATAACTCGTCTCCTACAACGAGATCGCATACGGGCGGCGATTGGTGTAATCTTAGCTTCAGCTTTGTGCAGGTAATTTACAACGAAAATATATTTTTTGAAGAGTATTTTATATCTTCGATTTTCGAACTTTTAGGAATTTTCGTTGAAGTAACGATTATACGCGTTGCTGTCTTTGTTCGTTGATGACTTTTATTGCATTAAGAAAATTGCATTGCTGACACGTTTCCAGAGTGCTGCCACTATCCAGAGATGAAACCCTTATCAACACTGATGTGCGGAGGAAAGGCGTTCAGAGATCAGTGCGGGCAGCTTTCCTTCACTGATTTATGAAAAATATGACGCAGCAGGTTAATTTGTGAAATTCAAAGTACTTGTAAGAGAGTGACGTTCATCTTTAACCTGCTAGAATCTGGTGATTAAACGAATCCGGGATTTATTGGCAAGTAGGCCTACACCAAGGTGGAGTTTGAGTCGCTTTAGTTTTTTTTTTCTAAAACTCATCGCTTTTCCTGTAATAAATATTTTTTCATAATTTTTTTTATTAAACTTATAAAGAATTTACAAATACAAGTACAACCAGAGGATCAAAAACAGGTACAATAGAAAAAAACCCAAACAGAAAAAAAAACATTCAACCGCCAGAGGTAATGAAGTAAATTGTGTGATCAAATTGTATTTTTTACATATATCATATGTTTTCCTTGCTTTATTATTTCTCAAATTTTGTATAGAATTTAAATAGTGTTTCAGCTCCACCTCAAAAGTACTAAAAAGGGGATTATTAGACCATTTTGATTTATGGATGTGAAATGACTAATAAATTGACTATAAATAAATGCTCTTTTTCCAAATTTTCTATTAAACAGTACAATAAAATATCAAAATCCTTAAATCTAAAAAACACCTTTAACTACCTGCAAACAAAACTCTGGAAGTCCGTCCAAAACAACTTCACAAACACACACCTTACAAATAAGTGCACAAAAGATTCCCTTTCAGCCCGACAAAAAACACACAGATCATCCTGCTCAGGTTTAAATTTAGAGAGCACTAATTTAACTGAATAAAACTTATGAACAATTTTAAACGATATCTCTAACTTTATTTGTAATACCTATCAAATAAATATCCCAATATCTATCAGGAGTTGTCCAAACTAACTTCCAGTTTATATTTTGAAATATTGCATTCCAAAAAGATAAACCAGAAGGGATAAGATGGGGTTTACAAAGATTCCTTATATGAGTATTGTTACATTTCTTGTCCTCTCTTCCTGTAAATCTGAGGCATCTAGCGAGCAAGGCATGACTTCAGGCTGTCCCGTGACGCAGGAATGCTCTAGGTATTGCCCTACTTATAGTACACTGTACGCTCAACATTTAAGCTTCCCATGTGTTACTTAACCCATAACCTGGTGTTTTTGTTCTGGATTTTAGTTTTGATTCAATTCAGTTTATTTATCTGAGGACAAAGCTTGCCACTTGTGAAACTACAGTTCGCTGTGACATTAACAAGCCGTGACCCCTGTTTCCAGGCCAGGAGGAATGTGGGCGGAACCCAGGGGAATTCACGTGGACCAGTCGGAGCTGCTGTGCAAAGATGGCTGTGGTTACTATGGCAACCCCGCGTGGCAGGGCTGCTGCTCCAAGTGCTGGCGAGAGAGGTCTCGCAGGGCGCAGGCCTGCAGGCAGCACAGCAGGTAGGGCCCACGGCGGACCGCACTGCCTGAGTACACGTCCCGGGGCCGTGTCCCCGAGCCCTGCCTTTAATAACTGCGTCGCACGACTCAAAAAGAGTCGTTTTCAGGAAGCTTTCAGTGGTGTATCACCGTCCTTCTTGCATGTTTCTGTGTTCTTGTGAAAACATTCTAAAGCTCGTGATCAAAAAAAATGCTGCTTTTCTTCAGCTGTGATGCTGTTGACCACCTGCAGCTGCTCCCAAATTCTTGGCACAATATGTGCACACGATGTGGACTAACTGAATTGTGCAGATGGTATTTGGTGGGATCTGTTCATTCTTCAGGGCTTGGCGATTGTTTTGAATGTACAAATGTTGGTTAAATACCGAGCTTAAGTGTTTCCTATGGAATTGCATCTCACATTCACTTAAAAAAAAAAGAAAAATAGGTCAATCGCAGTGAACTTGTAGATTTGTTACAGAGCTGCGTACTAAGTTGAGTATTACTGGTATGGTACAGTCTCGGCACCATCCCCAGCTGCACACTCAAGTGCAGCAAAAAAACCTGTGGAACAAGGTTGGAGACCAGCTGATCCCGTTCTTAGTACAGCATGAAGAAATAGAGAATAGTTGAATTATTCAGTCCAGTGAACTATTACGTGGGTCATCGTTAAGATATATTTATTACGGCCTCTCCCATATATAGCTGGACGGTCTTGGATATTTGATATTATCCCTGCTCCCCTCTAGGTTTTTAGTAAAGAAATGTACGCGTTTGTACGCTGAAATCCTCCAGATGAGAGCATGCAGCTACCTTTGCAATTTTTTATCAGTTTCATGGAGCCATGAAACCAGTACAGCAGCTCTGGGTTTAAATGTGATCATGTACTTTGCCACACTGGCTTACATTTTCATTTCTAAATGATATGGAAACACCTAAGGCACAGGAGAGAACACAGGGATATTTTTTTTGCGATAAGCTACATTTATGTGTAAGCAGTTCTTACTTGTCCTCTCCTAATTTTCCACCTGTGTTGACCCTACTTATCCCCAGAACAAGATTTTTGTGTTGACCTTTTCAAGTGTTTTTCAAGCACGTCTGTTAGCTTGTATATATCTTGAATGTACGTTTGGACGGCAGGGTGGTGCAGTGGTCAGCGTTGCTGCCTCGCAGAGCTGGGGCCCTGGGTTCGATTCAAGGAGAGTTTCTTTGTGGAGTTTGCCCTGCCTGCGTTCTTGTGGGTTTCCTCCAGCTGCTCCGGTTTCCTCCCACAGTCCAAAGACCTGCTGCTAGGACAAGCTGCTAGGCTTCTGGGAAAACGGGCCCTGGTGTGAGTGCGTGTTTGTGTCTGTGTGGTGGACTGGCGACCTGACTTGCATTTGTTGCTTGACAGGATAGGCTCCGGCTCCCCCTCAACCCTGTATTGGAGAAAGATGACATAATTCTGTATCCCTCCAGTGCCGTGTTCTTATAAGGAGTGTATTTATCTCTTGTGCATTAGAGAGATTGGGGTTCACGTGTGCACTAATTGATTGTGTGTACATGTGAGCTTCAGTGCGCAGCCTGTGTACATTTGAAGAAAGCATGTGCTTTTGGTACAAGGTGACAAGTGAAAAGAGACCATTGGGCTCATCATTTGTTTGGTTGCTAGTACAGCATTGAACATCATCTCATTCAACCCTTTTTTAAAAGATCCCAGGGAATCTGTTTCATGTATATGGCTAGGTTCTCTGTTCCAAATACCTTCCACCCTTTTTTCTTGTTCTCCGATACTTATTTTGCTGGTTTGGTTTGCCCTGAATTAGTTTCCTGCCTAGATCTTGCCAGTACTTTACAGGATGCGCTCGTTGCTTTCTGACTTCCCGTGGCCGGTGTGCCCTGGGGTGTGTAGATCTTCGCTCTGCGATGGCTAAGCGTGTGTGGGGTTGCTGTTTTGTGTCCACAGCCCTAGCCCCGGTGTGGAAGGGGGCTCAGCCATCACCTTCTCCAAGTTCGAGGAGAAGAAGAGCACAGAAAAGGGGCGACGAGTCAACACCATGAAGAGGCTTTTCTGGGGCCCTTCTTCCTCTCCGAAGAAACCCAACGGTGAGATGGTCCTCTACATAGCTCAAAACACAAAGGCGTCATTTTCTCAAAATGAGCCACAGGCTTTTAAATTCACCCATCACCTGACTAGTAAACTAAGGACAGTGTTTGTTTCACAGATTTCCTGTGAAATCTAGTTTGGCTCTGAAGTGAGTGTCAGTTGTGCTGTTCTGTTTTTATCAATGGGCGGCTCTCTGAGCCTGGGCTTTACCAGTCAAGCTCCTTCATCCCCTTGCAGGGTTTTTGGTTTTACTAATATCTGTCTCCTCTCTGTCCCCAGAGCCCACAGAGAGCCAGTCTGCTGCCCTAAAGGCGTTTCAGAGCCTCCAGCCTGGAGACTTTACTAATTTCCTCAAGCTGCTGTGCAAGCCGTTCTCCCAGAGCCTGTAGTCGCGCTGCACGGCCTTTGTCAACACCATGGAGGCCTACCATGTAATAGCCCCTCTCACCGACTACCTGTCTCTGTCCACGTCTCTGCCAGTCTCCCATCTGTATTTCTGCTCCCAGACTGCCTGTCACTCACAGCCTGTCTCCTGCCACCTCTCACCCTCCCCACTCTCTCCTTCCTCCTCTAGCCCACTGTGCCCCAGGTCTGCTAACGCTTTGTCCAGTGCCCTCTCACACTGCTTCTCTGAGAAGGTGAGGCAGCAGACCTCTTTCTAGTGTCACTGAGATGAAGAGCTTAGAACCTGGAAGAACTTGGCATTGGCTGATCCCCCGTCTGTCTCTTTGTAGGATCTGCTGGTACAGAAACAGTGGGATCTGGTGCAGGATTTTTATCAGAGTATCGCCGGACACTTCAGCAGTGAGTAAAAAGCAGTTGGAGGTGTATAATACAATTTTGTATGAACTTGTGTATCTTATGGTTGGCCCCCATTATTTAACTAAAGAACAACTGAATGGTCTCATGTGCTGTGTGTCTGACGGGACTGAATGGCCTTATGTATAAACTGTCTTGTTTGGTTGATTGTCAGTAGCGTAGTGACACAAGGGCCAGATTTTGCAGCAAATTGGGCTGGATGTGTTGGATCCAGACCTTTGCTGAAACAGTTTGTTACACAGTTTTCGGTACAGTTGAGATCTGGGATTTGTTCTGGTCAAGAAAGGGATAGAAGTCTTTTTCGTGCTGTTCTAGTCTGCCGTGTTGCCTGTACCCATAGAGAGAGACTGACCGATTGAACCCAAAGGTTCTGTGGAGCACAGAACCGATACGTGTGAGAGGAATGCCTGTTGCACGCCTGAAAGAGCGCTTGGCTGTGGCTTGGTTGTGCACATGCAGTGAGCTGGAGGAAGGGTGTGGGATTCCCTCGGGCTCGAGCTGCTGCCCCCCCTCTGTCCTGCAGGCCTCTCCGAGGAGCAGACGGTGCAGATGATGGAGCACATTGAAAAGCTGATCATGACGCGTCTGCACAAGTGGGTGTTCTGCCACGACAGCTCTGACGATGAGCAGAAAGACCTGGCCCTGCAGAGGAGGATCCGGTGAGACTCGGACCACAGACCTGGAAGCCCGCTGAGTACAGCTCAGTAACAGTCATCCTTTTATAGGCTGTTGTTCATAACAGATGCTGAAAATCCCAGAATACATCACCAAGCGGACAGCTAATCCTCTGGAGGAAATTTACACAAATAGGCTGAAATTATTCCTTAAAGTCAAAATCTCATTCAGGCTTACAGGGTGTAGGAAGGCAAGATATCATTCCTTAAGCCATGTGGGTTAAAACAAAATTTGTATCTCAGATTGCATACCTGCTAAACCACTGAAGGTTAGGCCCAGAGTCCAGAAAATCACCACATGAGTTTTTCTAATGAAGTGGACTATAATTGGACAGAGGTCTTTCCTTCTGTATTAGGTTTAGGAATGTCTGAAGCAGCCTTTTACTATTACATCTACACTGCCTAACTAGTTACTAAGCTGATCTTTGCCACTGCTATTTCCACAGATCTCTCAGCTGGGTGACCCCTCAGATGCTTCATGTTCCCATTAAAGAGGAGAGGTTAGAGGTCAACAGTGACGCCCTCCTGCCTGCCATCACAGGTGAGTTTTTTTTTAAGAAGGTAACTTTTAATTTCTCACTGATTAATAACAGAATATGGCTCTGTTGTTGTGCACTGAAATGTATGTAGATGCTATGCCTTATGCTGTTCTGTCCTCACCATCTCCGTTCGATATCTTAGGCTTTTTTAATTATTTTGTTCAGCTGGTACGTTCCATTGTGCTATTTTGAATTTATTTTTACAGAACAACAGGGTAAAGTGCACACAAAACCAGACAGCTTTGTATAATAGTCTTTGATAGACGACCACTTGAAGGCCTGCACATTCATGGAACCCAGTGACCCCAGTGGCTCTCTACCAGTGTCAGACAGGATCAGGGCATCATGTCTGGCCAGGCCACTGAGCATGACTTTTCATTGAGCACATAAGCGATCTGTGCTCAAGAGTTCTGATTAAACTCACTTCCTGGAACGCCTTCAAATGTATCTATGCCTTGAATGTGTAATAGTCCTGAACACCAGGATCACCTGTCTTGTCAACACTTTGAGTAGCTGTCACTGTCCTACATGGGGCTGTAGCTAGTTAGCCACTCTTATACTCTACCAATGGTCAGCATTGCTGCGTCACAATGCTGGGGCCCTGGGTTCAATTACAGGCCTGGGGTGCTGTCTGTGTGGAGTGCCTGCCCATGCTCTCTTAGGTTTCCTCTGGGTGCTCCAGTTTCCTTCCACAGTCCAAAGACATACTGGCAGGTTAACGGGCTTCTGGGAATGCTGGCCCAGTTGTGAGTATGTGCGTGTCCGGTCCAGGCTGTATCTTGCCCTGTGCCTGTTCCTTGCTGGAATAGACTCCAGCTCCTCCTGTGACTCGGAATTGGAAGCAGCGATTAGAACATTAGTGGATGAAGAGAGATTCTGAAACTTCCCGAACCCCAGTGGCCGTACGATGAAGGCATTTCGCCCCCTGCTCTCGGCAGCGATAATCGAGATGGACGCCCGGCGAGCGCCGCAGGACAAGCTGGCCTGCGTCTCCAAGTGCAACCAGAGTGTCTTCCGGGTGCTGGCCTCCAGAAGCTCGGAGCCGGCGAGCGCCGACGACTTCTGTCCGGCATGATCCTGGTGGTGCTGAAGGCCAGCCCGCCCCGGCTGCACTCCAACACGCAGTACATCACCCGCTTCGGCCTGCCGCACAGCCTCATGGCCGGGGCGTCCGGCTACTATTTCACCAACCTGGTGAGTCCAGCTGCGGGACCGCGGGCCTCTGCGGCCCAGAGCTTCCCCAGAGCGTCCCCAGACTGGCGCACTCCCGCGACGACCTTCAGGAATCTCTTTTGAACGGGGCGTGGCGTGGCTCTGAGGGTCTGTATGGGTGGGGCTTCACTGGTGACGATGACGATGATGAACAGCTGAGTTTCTTTTACACCGAGCAGGGCTGATGCAAATAAGCCCCGGTTACTTAATCAAGTATTCACACAGACCGCCTTAGTTATGCCTTTTAGTTGAATTGATTGAACTAGGGGGGACTTTTACACACAGGGACACTAGAAGTTGGATGACTGTTCCTGAAATTAATGAAACAAGTACCAAATGTTGGTGTTATTTGTTCACTCAGACTGTCTGTATACATCATTAGGACCCACATGAAGCACTGTCAATATTCCATAGGAAGAAAATGCAGGAAGGGGTGAATGCTTTTCACGAGACTGTATATGCAAGAAGAAACTAAAAATTAATGAACCACATGTGTACTGTAAGCAAGTCCTGTAAAAATTAACCATTTGACGTTCCTTTTATCATCTTGTGTATCATATGTCTATGTCGCGTCCTGTCTGTTCACCCAGAAACTGTTTAAAACTGAAGCCAGGTCTCTGCTCTCCCGGCAGTGCTGCGCTGTGGCCTTCATCGAGAAGCTGGACGGCCCGGCCCTGAACCTGAGCGCTGAGGAGTTCGAGGGGTACATGCAGGGCAAGCGCGCGGCCCCGCGGGACGCGGAGACGGATTGCGAGGGGCTTCGGAGGGCCAGGAAGAACCGGCAGCTCCTGGCGGAGGTGGCGAGCCGGCAGGAGCAGCTGGCGGAGGGGGCGCAGGCCCTGCAGGCAGACCTGGCGCGGTGGGTGCAGGCAGTGCAGACGCAGGTGGAGGAAATCCAGGCCAAGGTCCCCCTGAACTTCACATGCACAGAGCCCCCGAGTCAGAGCTAGCTTCAGGGGCGTGGCCTGCCTGGGCGTCTGGATGTTCGCTTCTGAAACTTCAACCCCAGGTATTACTTTTGGTAAAATGGGTTTACAAATTACTGGGCTGAAGTTCAAGGCTTTGGTGTTTGAGACCTTATTGTAACAGTTCTGTGGAAAACAGGAAACCAAGTAACACGGTTTGATTTCTGGCTTCTGTCTCGAAGTGTTAGGTTTTGGCGACCAGCCCTTCAGCTGGGACTTTTGCAAACACCAGTGTTTTATCTTCAGTCCATTGCCAAGAACACAGCTATACCAGGGTGCAGGGTAACTCAATAGGTTTTCCTCGTGAAGGGCCAGCGCAGGGGGATGCTTCTTGGATCGGGCAGGCACTCTGAAGCAGGCCTGAGGGGTCCTGCTACACTAGGGTAGCACTGTTCAGTAAACTCAGAGAGGTCTCATTGACAAATTTGTTTTCTCAGAGGCTGCATTTACTGCACGTTGAACATGTTTTAGTTAGGAAAGTGTCAGCTGTGAGGTACCAGTAGTTCATTCTACAGTTGTACCTGCCTGCTTGCTTTCTCTGTGACACACCAATAAAGATGAGTATTTTGTTTCCTACTTAGTTATGAATATTTAAGCGCTGGAAGTCTTAAACAATACTTAAGAGTGGTTACTACTCAGGTACCTACATCTTTGCACCTTTTTTCATTTTTCTCTGAATTATCGTCAGTTGAATCCTACGTGATCTTAGCCACATATTTATTGTTTTTGTTTGTCGACTGTGAAGCACAGGAGTCTTTTGGCTGCTTAACCTAAACCGGCCTTTAAATAATCAGAATTGCTTCATTCCCAGGGCAGAGGGGAAGTAAAACATGCTCTGGGGAAAAAAAGGGTTTGCTTTGTAAACCCAGGTAATTGTACTGGTGCGACGATTCTAGATCTTTTGGAGTTATAGAGACAAGGGGAGTGGGTGTAGAAAAAAAACCCTCTTTCAACAGCAGTCTGATACGTGTAGTGAAGTGCCATATTTATACAACGCAGAGCTTTAACCTGAGTTTGAAGTGCAGTATTCAAGAACTGTTATTTGATTGTAACCAAAAATAACCAATGCTTCCCTCTTGTGGTGGAATGCAAGTATTACAGCACTCAAGTAAAACTAAGAGACAGGTCTGTAATTTAAGGAACAGGTCATCAATTCTGCTAGTCTCATTTCAGCAGCCTCTTTCTTGTACTTTTTAAAATGAATCAGGGTGCTCAATAGAAGAACATGTCTAAATTATTTTGTTTGTAGTGGAGTAGAGAAAGTTTGACATTTCTGATTTTTTTTGTCTTTCCTCAAGCGCCTTTGCGTATAAATAATGAAGTCGGGACCTTCCACCTCGGTGCCTTTTCTTATGAAGCTGGTATTGGTATTAGACTGTGATGTCCTGTTAAAGTCTGTCTCTGAGTGTAAGCTCTGTGTTATTGGTGTTCCTTAACTTTATCCCACGTATGTACTCAAGTTATGTAACTTAACAGGCCCGACCGTGGGTGGGAAAATGATTATTTTATAACAATTTGGTAAGCGATCAGAGGACAATCGCCTACCCCACCTATGGGTCCCAGACTCCAGGGCCTCAAGAGCCTCTGGAATAAATGTAATGTTCTCGTGAAAACAGCCACTATCTCAACCCAAATTCATGACGATAGAGTGCTTGGCAGCACTGCCTGAAAACATAACTTCAGGCAGCTGGGACTCTAGCAACTATGAAATCTAGAAAGGAAAGCAGTGCATCACAACCCTTGTAACCATAGTGGTACAAGAACAAATAACTATTAACCAACTACTTGTATTTTGGAACAAGTTACAGTGTAAGCATACTAGTGCTTTCTGAATTAATCTCCAGCTGCCGCAGGCTGCTGTGTGCAGTTTCAGCAGGGCTAAAAAATGAGGAGGTATACGGAAGATACTCGTGGAACTTTCTGGGGGAGTGGGGGGTGGGTGAAGTGGGTTCACAATGATTGTGTTCAGTAAACAAAGCCACTAGCACAAGTCCTTGTGTTGTGTACAAGCAGTCTGCGTAGTGCTTGTGATGTTTACTGGTGACATGAAGTTTTGAATAAAGCACATGAAGAACCGATATGAATGTGTATTAACAATAAATTCTTATTCTCTCGTGCCGTGTCTTTTGGAATTGTCACCCTATACTTTAAAATGCTTGCATCAAATAATAGAAATACCTGTGCCTCTGAACTTTTTTTCATGCACATTTGAACTGTTTCACCATATTTATTTTATGTTGTTATGTTTTTTGTTGTCATCCCTTTAATAATCATTCTAAATTGAGTTATGTTCTCAACTTCAGTACATTCCATGTCTGGAACATGTTTGCACATGGATAGAAGCTCCTTTCTGTTCCTTCTACAGTAGTTTTCCATGTGCATTTCATATCCAGAAACAGAATTACTGAAAATGTAAAGACTACCTTGCGCAGGACACATGCCCTCTGCTTTTGTTTTCAGAGCTGTAATTAAGATTTGTAAGATGCATAATCACTTGTAAAACAGAAACAGGTTCCTGCCAACCCTGAAGCTGTCTAAAATACCTCTGGTGCTCTGGCAGTCACCTTTCCTTTCTCATAAAAACTAAAGCCTATTTTTATCCAATAAAATGTCTTCTCAGAATGTACAGAGTTGTCTTTTTAAGGAAAATCATAAAACAATGAACATATTTAATTTTTAAAAGTGAAGCCAGGTGAGCTGTTATACTGAAACACTAAGAAATCACACATGAAACTGATTCTCCCTCCTTAGAGTTTTTAGGTTTAGGGTTTTAACTTTTACAGCTCAGTGTTTCCAATAATCTGTCCATCACAGTATCTCAAAAAAATCAATCCACCATTTTTAATAAACCACTTATTTCTTCTTTAACATTGTTAAAATAATTCTAAAAAAACCAAAACCTGTTGTTTCAGAGAAGGCAGAGGATCAGAAAAAATTGTATACTGAACTGTACGCACATTAGCCTGTTTCTGGGTAATCTGAAATTGAAATGATCCTCCTTCAATGTGTTGAACACAACCATGAGTTGGAATTTGGTGTATTAATCAGATTGGACTGAAATAAAAACATTATACTGATAATCCAGTAAACACTTTGGCTTGAGGGCATCCCTGTGGAGGTAGCCCACACTTTTGGTTGATAAACTATATTTCTTTTGAAGGTGTTGAACTGTCCTCTCAACATGAACATGGACAGTTAACAGATCCCAGCAGGCAGACTGTTCAGGCTGCAAATCACAGAACCCAAGAAACGTATATGGGTCAATCAGGCTGGATTACAACGGTTAACAGGCTGTAATCAAAACTGAGAACAGGCAACAACAAAGATGGACTGTTAACACTAGTTATACAGTTTACACTTTACAGATAGTATTATTTCCTGACCTATTCATATACATGCTCTAATCTTGTTAAGGGAACAATTGTGGCACTATTTCTTGTGCCTTTAACAGACCCCAAAAGAGCAAAATCTGATCCTGCTGGGCTCAAACGTAGCTAGAAAAACTATAATTTAAAGCTGGGAAACTAACAATGATCCTTTCATCTGCAAGTGGATTTATAGCACAAAACTGTGTAGAAGTTTCCTGTATTAAACCCAGACTTCAATCCACCTGTTCACAGACATTTCCCCATCTAGATCGAAGGCTGCTTTCCGCAGTGAGGAGTAAAAGCTTCTGACAAACGGAAAACAGCAGTCAAAAAACCAGCGGGAAATTGCACCCTGCATTTAGTTAAAAGTTTGGATTTAATTTGGAGAACAGGTGACTGCATCAAGAATAAAAATCAGAGTACAGATGGTATTTCACAAGACGACAGCCTCAAAGAAACCCTGTTATCTTATGCACATCATCACAGTAGACTATGATGGCTAACATCCTTGAAATCAGCTACAGTTGGAAAAAATCCAGAATGATTAGTTCGCAGTTATTACCTGCTCTGTTTTTGTATGGCTATTTAAAAACCCTGTGGTATATACAAAGCAGTCTTACCTTACTTTGAAAATCTGTTTTTTTAACAGCAGATGCAACAATGGGAGTGCGATAGTGACTTTCTGACAATGGTCATTACTGGTTTAGCTTTAGTCTGAGCAAGACCTGACGTGAAGTTGTCACAGACAACAACAAACAGTCCAAAGAAAGCTTACGTTATTTTAGGTAAAATGTAGAAATTTTGAACTGTGATAACTAAAAATTAGGAATTTAAAAACCGTGGGGAAGGTGATGCGCTTTTCATAAACAGTCGTCCAACAGAAATATGTTAACAGACTGGAGCTCAGCTGTAAAAGTCACATTTTCCCTGGGTCCAGGAGAACACCACAGCCATCCAGGCAAGGTATCTTAGTTTCTTTGGAAGCAGAAGACGGTTCTCCCAGCTCAGCTCAATCTCCGTAGGCTACTTTGGTCCACAACCAAACAGCATCCTCCAGCCTCCTCTGCCCTTTCAATTGGCTGTCCTTAAAAGTTGAATGCAGTGTAGTTTTTGTTACCTTGGTACAATTAATGCCATTTAGCGTTATTCCTCCATCCCCGCTTAGCCACAGATTAGCGAAAGCAGATTCGCTTTCAGGCTCGGGGTGGGTTGGTGAGCACTGCCCACACAGGGAGGGTGGTGCCAGCCCTGTTCCCTGCAGGAGAGAGCTTCTGCAAAAAAAAAAGCAGTCTTTCTGCTCCTTTGCTTCCAAAGTGCTGCTGCAACCAGCCACTGACCCACCACTGCGATGCCCCCTTCTCCTGGACCCTCCAGTGCCACTGCCCACAAACGCCTTGGTCTCTAGGAATGCAGAACAATGTAAGAGAAGAACAGACGACTCCAGGAAGTGGAACAGGGTGAACGGGCCCAAGCCAGCTATGCTGTCTGTGATCAGTCCCTTTGGCTGACGTAAGAAGTAGGCGTCTCTTAATCTCCCTTAGTAAGCAGATCTTCAATGTAGGCGTCCAGCTCATCATCCGTGTTGATATCGATGTCCCGCAAGGTAGAGGATTAAATTAAGCCAAAGCTGTGGTGCCTGCTATTCGGCACAATGCAGCCAAAAATTATAGCGGAACTGCTGAAAATCTACATTTGAATTCGTAATGTGAAGTGAAAAGAGTCACTTCCAAACAAAAGTATCGGATCTGACAGTCAAGAGTACAGTCTGGTGCGTCTCGTAAAGGGAGAAAATACCCTTTAGGGATTTCAGAAACGTGTGCTTGCTAACAACATTCGATGAACAAAGAAAATAAAACTATTATTTACTTTAAAAGCAGTAGCATTTGCCCCAGCAAGGTAATTCAGCTGGACAGCCTGAAAGATATATCCAAGGTGCTTCACGCCAACTGAATAGGTCTAAACCTTGGATACAGTGGGTGCCACTTTCCCAGCAGTGGCCTGATAATTCTTACGAGCTGTCCCGTGTCCAGGCAGCGAGTGAACAGCGCGTGGGAGCCCAGCCCTGGCTGCAGCGCTGCTCTCACCTCCTGCACTTTCTGCAGCAGAGCCACGATGTTGGTGCGCAGTTTCTGCAGCTTCTCCTCCGTCTCGCGGAGCCTGGCTTCGGCGCTGTTGCTCTTCTCCACCACGGCCCGGGCCCGCGCGTCTGCGTGGCTCTGGTAGGAATTGCACAGCGTCTGCAGCCCCAGCTCGTACTGCTGGAAATACTCCTTCTGTGGAGGCAGGGCACGGCGCAGGCGTCAGCCCAGCTGCCCCACCCGAGACCGTCGCGTATTAAGATATAATATCTAACTTATGCTTACAATTT
This sequence comes from Atractosteus spatula, assembly GCF_055471065.1. Taxonomy (NCBI): domain Eukaryota; kingdom Metazoa; phylum Chordata; class Actinopteri; order Semionotiformes; family Lepisosteidae; genus Atractosteus; species Atractosteus spatula. The sequence continues at coordinate 17,053,632 of NC_142722.1, read as the reverse complement.
CCTCACAAACACAAATATTTATGTGTTAAATTCAACTTTCTAGAGTTTTCATATTTAGAATATGTAAGAAGGTGTAATAACCGCTAGTCAATTATATAACCAACAATGCTGTCTTCCAGTGTTCCCTGGTGAACCCTGGACGTCCCCCCATGCCCTGTTGATGAATGGTTATCTAACGGCAGCCTCGTGTCAGCAGGCTCTCTGCTCAATCCCAGAGTGCTCCCTACCATTGGGAAAGCCACCAGCTCCTCTGCAGTCATGGTGTTGACATCATCCTTAGGGATCTGGAAATCCGGAGGGAAAAAGTACCGTAGCAACATCCTGGAAGGATTAAGGCAAAGGGAAATATGTTACAGAATTGTGTCTGCAACCATAAGAATCTTTAAAGTACAGGAAAGATATTAATATGCTATGGAGAAGACTGAAGGAAAAGTACATAAACACTTGGTTCTCCGAACTTGGAATAATCAGAGCACTTTTCACTTGTCCATTGAAAAAATGTGGATTACCTGAGAACACGAGTCCCCAGTGGTCTCATTTGTAGGTGTATGAAATACCAAGGCTTCACAGAACAGTCTGCAGGGTAACTGTGTTTGAAGAGGCGAACTAACTTTGCAATCGCCCTGTACATCTCTATATATACGGGAGCCAGACACTCCTGCACAGCTGAACCGGTACAGAGAGATGCTCCGAGTGCAGACGATTCAGGCGTCGTGGTGAGGCGGAGAAGAATCTCTCCGCGGATCAGCGCCTCCAGCGATGGGAAGCTGCAAGCCGGCGGTGATGTTAGTCAGGGAGGCAATGTGCACTAGCCCTCTCCCTTAAGGCCCTGTGCCTCGTGCCACAAGGTGGCCCGCTCGAGGGACGAGCGCGTCAGAGGAACAAGCGTGTCCTTCCTCATGGGTCCTGCACAGTGCAGAAATTACTACTGGCACTTCCAAATCGGATGGGGATAAAAGTAATAAAAAACCGCTGAAGGGGCAGCATGGTTATCATTCTTTCAAGTAGGGTGCTACAACAGCATGCTTAGGCTGCAATGGATCAAGTAAAGAATGGAATAAACCTTTACTTGTTCCGTGGTTATCATTAGCATTGCTGCCCCGGTTTAATTCCTACAGTGCTGTCTGCGTGGAGTTTGTATGTTCTCCCAGTGTTTGCATGGTTTTCCTCCCGCAGTCCAGAGACATACTGGTAGGTCAACTGGCCCTGGTGTGAGTGTGTGTCTGTGTGTGTCCTGCGATGGACTGGGTCCAGACTGTACCCTACCTTTTGCCTGCTGCCTGCCAAAATAGGCCCCAGCTGCCCTGTGACCCTGATGATAAAGTGGTTAGAAAAGGGGAGGATGCCACAGAGGTCCGGAAGCCCCGGGATCGGTCGGATACCCTCTCCGCAGCCTGTTACTCAGCCCCTGGCCTACCTCATCCTCACAACCAGGCTCTCGATGACTTCCCGGCTGGCCGTGGGCTGGGTGGTGTCGGGCTCCATTCGGGTGGGGGCTCCTTCCTCCTTCTCCATGTCCTCCAAGGTGTTGGGACTCTGGGACTCGGGCGTTGGAGGACGCATCAGCCGCACATCATCACTGCCCTTCAGCACCCTGCCAGCAAGACCGTGAGAAGGGCAGCAGCATCACGGACAACATCCCTGGGCTCTGGAGGACTGGTAACCACTTCTTTTCTTTGGCTATTTCATACCCCGCTTTGGAAGGCAGGCAGCTCAAGTACATTCAAGACAGTTGTGCTGTTGCTGCCGCCAAGACACGTTCCGTTTTATTGAAAATTGTCTGTCCACCAATTGCACCTTGCCTTAGACAATTCCTAGTGAGCAGGCTCAGGGTTGCCGATCAACGCCTGGCGAGCAGGATCAGCTAGATCAGCGTTGCCTATCCTCAGGATCGTGGTTGCATATCTAGCCTCAACATGGCAGCATGTTTAAATCACTTTTCACGTACAGCTCATCTGTACACCACAGAAAACTAGAATATCAGGTTATTCTAAAACCTTTCCAACTGGATTAGTAATTGTTATGGACATATTACAGAAAGCACTGTGTTGCTTACATTACCCTTGTCAAAAAGACCTTGATTAATGTAACCAGCATGACTATTTTATAGAAATGGAAAGAATTCAATTATTCAAAGAAGCTCTTGCCCAAATGTGCAAAAAGGTCAAAGAAAGTGTGCCATGAGAATAAACTCCACACCATTGCCTGCTGCTTCTATTTGTGTGAAGTGACAATGCATTGCTTTGTGTGCGTGGCCTCCAAAACGTTCCGCAGCAGGGTTCAAATATTTCAGGGTTAACCTCGGAACAGGTCATTTTTTACCATTTCCCCTACTGTGAACCAGTGCTCTGCAGAAAAACCTTGAAGAAATCCCTGAAATCGGAGATGGCAATCCGACACCGTTATCCGTCTACCTGCTGGTTTACTCCAACCATATTGTAAGGAACTCGGGAAAGCCTTCCCGAAGGGAAAAGGATACTTACCACCTGCTACGAGGGGTGATGGCAGTGGGCACGTAGTCAAACTTCACTTTCCAGAGAACGCCCTGCTTGCCAGCTTGCACAGACGAGACGCGGCCGGTGAACCACTCCTTGTTCACCTTCACTTCCACTAGTAAGCCTCTATCAGCAGACAAAGGGGACACTGTAGGCGGCCTGAAAGAGCGACCCTGCAATGACTCGCGCCCTTCACCTCTGCGAGCACAATCACGCACGGTCCAAACGAGGATGCCGCAGTGGAGGCAGAATTCTTATATTACAGTACACCCTCAGCTCAGTGGGCTAATAAATGAGAAGAGGTGTCTGTTATTGCCAAATGTCTGCTTAATCATGAATGTTTTTTTTTCATTTTTTTCTCAAAATATGCTATGACAAAAAATACATATACAACACGCAACTAACACCCGTGTAAGCAACTGATGTAGAAGGGCTTTTATTTAACTAGGCTCTGTGTGCCCCTTTGCTGTATTCTAATCCCTCATTGTAGCTTGTGTAATTCTGCTTTTCCTCTCATTGTTTTTCTGTAAAGCGCTTTGACAAGCCAATTGTAAGGGAGTGATATAAAATAAAGTTTATTATTGTCATTAGGGCTCCATTGGTATTCCTGAATTTTAAATCTATGTAGTATTTATTTTTACCTTGTTTTATTATGTATGCATCTTACAGATTATTTTTTTACATGGTTAGCATTATTTTAGAATTTACTTTTTAAAACGTACGAGTATTAAAAAAAATTGTTAAAGCATCTGAAACACAAACAAGACCCACCATGAGCAATTTGCCCACCCTTTACCTGCTCCATTGCCATTCATGGCTTTTAAATCTATTTAAAAGTATGCTGTACAAGAACATGTTACACTATCTAATGTTCAGTTAAAGCAAAGGTTTACTGGTCTGAGTCACTCTGGCCAGGCTCTCCCACTGGCTGGGCTGCAGTGTCTTAACATTCCTCCTGTGGATTCCTACAGCTCTCTAGAGCTGCTCACCTTTCTTTGCTGCCTTGAGATCCACTCCTGCTTCTTCTTCCTCTTCATTGCTGTCCGTGATCTGCCAACACAAGAGACAAGCCTGGCATTAAGCACAGCAGGGTCTGGCTCTGGAAATGAAACCACTAGCTGATGTCTCAAACGCCAGAGCAAATCTTTCCCCACCGTAGCCCCAGAGCCTCCAGGTTTCCACTCCAGATGAGCTCTCCAGCTGCTTAACTGAACCCTAAGTGAAGGTAATAATTTGGTTCATCAGATCCTGTCGACTACGAGGAGAGGAGGGCTAAAAAATGCCTTTAAATGCACTCCAAATGGGTACAGGTTTCAAGTTACTTTTGTTTTTGTTCTTACCATCTTCCGACGTTCAAGAACAGAAATGCATCAAAAGCTTCAATTAGTTTAAACTTCAGGTTCAATTAAATAACCAAGAGCTCAGAGCTCGGATAGGACACCGCGTGCTAGAGAAAGCGAAAGCTGGCGTTCTCTCACCAGCACAAAGAATTCATCAAATTCTTTATCTAAATACACCACAATCTGGATACTCAGATGTATGAATACCAAGAACCTTTATCATATCTAGATAATTTATCAGGGCGCCGGATGCATGTGTAGTGCCGGATGTGTAGTATTTGGGATGTTTTGCTCCCCAAAACAATTGCCACAGCCAACTAGATCTTTTCTTTCTGGCTTTATGTTTTTTTTACTGCTGTATAGTACATCATTTTGGCAAAAGGCAGTGGTTCATCATAAGGAGTCATCATCACAAAGGAAAATTTGCGAAGCAAAGCTATAAAATGTCATCACCTCTAGACACGGAAAGTGTCAGGTGCACCAAGCTGTAACAGAAATGTTTTAGCTACCGACATCATTGCCAATCTTGGCTAAAAAACTGCGATAGCGCGTCCACGTTTCCAGTATCGCATGACGTCAGCTTGAGACCCACAGAACTGCAGAATTGCGGGCCTTGCCTGCCAGAGAGAGGGCTGCAGGACGAGCCACACGCCAGGCTCTGCTGCAGCGACTGAGACCAGACACCGCCGCCTGTCTGTGCTGGGGGAAGGAGGCTACCGCCTAGAGGGCTTTTCGGAACCGCGCCCCGTCGGGGGATCAGCGTACCTCCACCACCACACTGCTCTGGGCTCTCCGAGCGCTTGGCTCGGCCGCTGCTCTGAACACCTGGGGCGCAATTGCAGCCGCCAGCCTGTTTTTGCCAGAGCTTGGCCTTTTCTCTTCTTCCTCCTCCTCCTCCTCCTCCGTGCTCTCAGCAGGAGGGAGTGTCCTCCGTCTGGAGCCAGGCATCTGCTTCCCAGCGCTCTGCAGATTCAAGGACAGCACATCGCACGTGACTCCGGAGAAGGGGCAGTCCAGTACAACACCCGCCACCAGAACAGACAGGGGAGCTTAGGGATGTGCAGAAACCTCAGGCCCTCACCTTCCCCACGTTGATATAATATTATCATTATTCAAGGTCCAACTGCGACGCCTTTAACATTTCCATTGGTTAAGCACACCGCGCTGCAGGAAAGTCCATCGTTCAGATGAGATATTAAGCAGACATCCCGACGAGCTGGTCATTAAAGATGCAGAGGCACTGTGCTTAAAAGCAGGGATGCTACCCGTGATGTCCTAGCTAAATTTCACTCTGGCTTTCAACCATTTCCATAAATCCATCAGAATGAACAGTGAAACACACCTCAAAAGACACAGGTGAAAACTAAGCAAAAGTCCAGTTAAAACCAAACAACGACTGGGCTCCTTTGCCCAAAGTCTGTCATCTTGTGTTCTTAATTTAGTCTTTAGTCTTAAAACACCCCCTTAATGCCACAGAAGGGAGTTCTCATATCTCTACCTGATCTGCCGCATAGTGTTGAAAAAGGGCGAGAGGCATCACCCAAGAAGGTGCAGCACTTCAGTGGGTGATAAAGTGGGTTTCCTGGAAACATGTAAATCGCTATATAAATGCAATTATTGCTACTATCCATGCAGTCCTTCTCTCTGTTTGTAAATGTACCCAATTTCCCCAGCCTTTGTGATGCACAGGGTTTATTTTAGTTCAAAGGAATCCTGGGTCGTGGTTGTTTGCCTGTTGGCCACAGGGGGGCGCGTGTCTGCGGAGCAAGGGGGTGTGAGCAGAGTCGGGGAAGAGCGCAGTACACTCCCTCCACCACCACGCTGCCCTCCGCTGTCTGCGCCCTGAGCTCCGTCACTCTCCCACTCTTCTGATTCACCGCAGGTGCCGAGCCGGTCACCTTCGTCTTCTTGGGCTGCGGCTCCTCCTCCTCCTCGCTGTTCTCTGCCTGGGGGGGGCCTCTCTTGCGCTGGCTCCCTGCGGGCGTTGCCTGCTTTGCTGTGCTCTGTGCGGCGGAGGGAGAAGAGGGGAGAAGGGCTCATACAAGGCTCATACCTCTTTGCTCGGGAGCCGACAGCAGCTGGCCGTCAGCGGGAACGCTCCCCCT